>NC_056524.1:67348994-67410687 GCF_019175285.1 Sceloporus undulatus
GTGCTAGATATCATCCAGACTGTTCACACCAAACCTGCAGTTTGGGCTGTGGGTCATCTGAACAAGAAACTGCTGGAACAGGGGGAAATAAGCCATTTGGCTCATGCAGATAAGTCTTTAGTTGCATTTTAAGGTTATTTAGCAGTCGGGAATAGCATCAGCAGCAAAAAAGCAATCAGTGACAGCTATGAGTGACCTTGTTGTAAGCAGCTTGCTTTTGTGTTGGGAAGTAGCTTTTATATCATTTCCATCCACTATTTGCTGCTGGGGAAGTGGAGGTCTTTGTGTTTTCATTCACCCTCAGTTTACCCTCACTTCTTTCTTTTTCCTCCTTCTCACTCCCACAAAGGTGGCAGCAGCAGCTTCCTAAGCTCACCTTCTCATCTTACCTGGTTTAGTCCTACCCTAAATCTGACAGGCATCTAGGCACTGGAGAGACTCCTCCAGATGAGTTGTGGACAGTAGTGTCACTAGGGGGTGTGTGGTGGTGTGGATTGCACCAGATAACACCCCAGAGGAGGTGTCAACCAGTGGGGAAGTACACCCCAGGGTGAAGGCGGGCAGCTGTCTTCCGGGTTCCATGGAGCCATGGCCACCTGGGACTCAGAAGGGGAAGGAGGCTGCCTTCTGTGTCCCATGCAGCCATGGCTGTACAAGGCCACAGAGGCTGCATCTACACTGCAGAATAAATGCAGCTTGACACCTATAACTACCATGGCTTAGTGCTATGGAATTCTGTGATTTTATAGTTTGGGGAGATAATTAGCCTTCTCTGTTAGACCTCTGGTGCCACAAGAAACTACAAATCCTAGGATTCCATAGGCTGGAGCCATGACAGTTAAAATGGTGTCAAACTGCATTAATTCTGAAGAGTCGCAGTAGCCCAAGTAACCTAAGAGTGTAATTGGCCACCATTATTCCAATTACCTGCAATCAGATGGTTGCATCTTGTATGATTCAGCATGATCCAGCATTGTCATACCAATGCAGTATGCCTTTTAGTTTTCCCATTGTTTTCTCTCTCTTTTAGTCTCTCTCTTTCTTTATCTTATATTTACACTTATTTTAGTTTATATTTTGGAGAGTGGTTGAACACCCATAACCCAGTTGTAAATCTGTACTTTTACTATGTTTCTACCTGATACATAGATTCTATTTATTTATTCATGCCAGCCACAGTTATTTCCATTCTTTCTTCTAATATATGAGCTCCAGAGCCTTACATTTTGCAAATCAGACAAAAAGAATGTGGCATCCAGCTTTTCACAAGCTTTAAATAATGAAGTCTTTTCAGTTACTTGCACTTGTGATTTTTGGAATAAACTACTCTGAAGAAAAATTGGACCAAATTATGTTGCAAGAGTTTCAGAATGATCAGGTTTCTAAAACAACTTTCCCAGAAAAACCACACCTTCTTTAAAAAGTTTAGAAATATGGGAATTCTTTTCTGGGATTAAGCAGAACAAGTTTATGGCAACCAAGAATTTTTTAAAAATACCCAGGAGAATTCAAACATGCAACACAGAGACTGGTGCCCATTTCCCCCCTTCTAATTCACTGCCTTCATGTTTTTCATAGACATGAATGAGATCTAGATTGCCATAATTGCTCATATTTAGTCAAACTTGACCAAACCTTGGCTGTATAAGTCACACCATTTCCCAGCTCTTCCATCAGGAAAATAGGGATTGTTTGAAGTCCATGTGTGATATCATCTTTAGCCTTACGGTCTAAATACCATTTTCCAAGTCTTTTGCTAACCATAAAGTCATGGAATTGCTCAAAGAAATTTGCAGCGAGATTGAGTACCATGCAATGTATAATTTTAAAAACAAATAAATTACAGCTTGACCCCCACATAGATACTGAAAGATGAGCAACCAGCATTTTCTTTACAACTCCTCAAATAGATACACACAACGCTCAAAAATGGGGTGCTTGATACAATAGGATGTCCTTAGCTGTTGTGAACATCTTCTTTCCTTTCAATACTAGGTGTAGATTCTTTTATTCATGCTTGAAAACACAGAATACATCAACATGGGCATACATGCATACACACATATACACACACACTAATACAAAGACTCAATAGTCCTAATCCATGCTCAAGGGACTGGTAAAGTGACCCTAAATGGCATCCAGCAACCTGGCTCCCATACAAGTGGAAAGGACTTAATATCTGTTCAAGGTAAGAAATTTTTGTGATAGTGGTCCCTTTTCCCTTCCCATCAGTACAGAAAAGTGGGGAGATAAATGAAAAGAACTACCATAAAACAATGCACAAATCCATGGATCAAGATAATTGTCCTTTGTACTCTGGTTTCTCTTCAGATCGTATAAATCCTTTATTGGATAAAACTGGGGCACAACTGGTAGAAAATTGTTTTCTGTTTGGTTTCAATTAGACTAATAGTGCTTCATATTGGCCATATTGTGGCAATACTGTCTTCTGCCTTTAACACAGTGTCTCCATCTCATTTTCCATTTAGTCTGCTTTTGCCCACTGAAGCTCAGGGTTATCACCTTGCAAGAATAAAATGACATTTGAAAACCCAGCCACGCCAAATCTGATCTTTCTCCTTTGATGACATCCAGCAAGTAAAAAATAGAGAACAGTCTCAAAACAAAAGTGTAAAAACATATCCAAGTTAAGTATAAATAGTGAGGGGGGAGGGAATACAGAATTTAAAACATTGAGCAGATTAATTTTATCTCCTGATAGCCTTTCTCACCCTTCATTCCCTGGAGGCCTCATTTTTCAACTGGCTGAAAAATCACTTCATGATAAAGAAATGAAACAGAATGTGAGTGTTTAGAGTAATTGGCTGCTACGATGAGCCATTCATCAATAATTATTGTTGGGTGGGCTGTATCTCATTAGACTTTTAAAAGTGGAAGGTATTTCTAGGTTCCACGCCATATTTTATTGGCCTTGGATGTACTCTAAGAACAGATAAATGTCCCTCACTTTTTGGCAACAAAATATGAAAAATTGAAAACACTTTCCAGTGTTTTGCAATAGGGATGTACAATTCCTCTCTTAGGGTTCAGTCTGGGATTGTCAGGACCCAGGAACTTAAAACTGAAAACACTTCCTTAAAAAGTAGACAGCAAACTGTCTTGTTTCTTCCTTTGTTTCTAAAATGGATACCTCGTCTTTCAATGGCCAACCAACGAATGAAATTTATTTATAATATTAATTAAAATATTTAAAATCTACCCTATATCCTAGGATCCTAGGGTAAGTTACAATAAAGTCAGTTTAGAACTATTTTAAACAATAACAATTCTTTTTAAAAGTCTGCAAGCATATTGAATTATTTATGATGTTAAAAAAGACAATTTAAAACTAGTTTTAAAAATAATGCAAACTGTTGTTGTTGTACCTTCAAGTCATGTGCCACTCATAGTATCCCTAAGACAAATCCATCACAAGGTTTTCTTGGCAAGATTTGTTCAGAGGGTACTTGTCATCACCTTCCTCTGAATTATACCTGGGGGGAAAAACAGCTTTGGCGATGCATAGCACACAACGATGCCTCCAATCTGTAGCTGCTGTGTTCCCTCAACCATGTTCAGGGTGTCTATTTTCACTGATGGGGGATACCCATCAATGAGCTGTCAATAGGCAAGTGCATAGTTGCCCAACATCAGGTCAACTTTGATGTATGGAGACTCTGAGTGAGAGACTTCCAAGAGCCCTCGGTATCAACTGCCTGGCTTTTTATTTATTTATAAATAACTTCTTCTAGAACTCTGAAGAGATGTGGACAGGCTTACATAATAAGAATTCAAAATGTTTTTTCTTCTTCTTCTTTCCTAGAGCCCCCTCTGCCTTATTCTGATTTTTACAGCATTCACTTGTTTCACAAAACTAGCAAGATATTTAGACTCCTTACAACAGTTATCCTGGCCAAGCAGGGAGAACTCAACATTATATTGAAAACACAAGTTCTTCTAGCAGAGTGTTATTTCATGTATCACAGTCACAGCAAAGCTTCACTGACTGCACCTCTGCACGGGTCCATGAAGAGTTTTCTCTCAGCTAGATGATGTATGATGTATGATGATGCAGCCAGTCTTTTTTTCAGTAAAAGGTCTTTGGGGGAATGAGTATGGCTAAAGTTTCCTCTCCATTAACCTAAAGGAAAAGCTGAAGTGTATGTGAAAGTGTATGTGTGGCTATTGCTGACAGTGGTTGTATCCTGTATTGGCAAAATACTGAAGACATTTGTAACACCCTAAGGATTTCGTGAAAGATCAACAAAAATTCTGAGGAAAATTTCACAGTTTCTGCTCCCACAAACTGTATGTTTACAATCTGTAAGGGCAGCCCAAATTCTTTTGCTGATCAAAACATGCTCCTAAAAAAACTCAGCTAAGTTGTATACTGCCTAAACACAGTGAAATTATTTTGATGTAGAAAGAAGACAATCCTATGAGCACTTCTTCCCATACTTACTAATAAAAATACAGTTAAAACCAATGAAATAACTAAAAATGTATGTTCCTTTCATGACACTCAGAATCTACTGTCTGAGATGGCATGCTCCTCTACACCTAATGGTGGGGCCAGCCTTGCCAGTTCGTGGTCTTTGGCATCCTTTAAGAGCTTCTTGGTCATAAACATATTCTTCTGATTATAAGTATTTTAATTAGCAAGCTCTTTTCAAAAGAGCCTTTTCTGTTGTTTTAAGTGAGAAACAAGCTGGAATTTATTTTCATAAATATATTTCACACAACTGAGTTGTCCTCAGTGGAGCTGATGGAATCAGCTAGCTGAGTGTACATTAGCTCTTTAAAATATTGTCCTACTACTCACAGGCATAATTATACAGTTTGCATAACACAGAGGGAAAGTATGGTCCCAGGGGAATTTTGAAATTGCAGTTTGTCTTCTTTTAATCTGTGGTTTATCTTGCCCTCTGCACAAAGTGATTGTGTGTGTGGCATGACAGTCACAGAAGTATTGCCATGCAATGGGTAAGGCAGATGGTACCTGAGGTCTAACCACAGAGACCTGATACATTTTAGTGGTTGCATTTTAAGGGCCTTTATCCCCAACTTCTCAAACGCTGTATAGCTCTATGGTTTCAGTCTTCTTTCTATATGCAACCAACCATAACTGAATTCTGATGCACGTCTCAGTTGATCACACACAAAATGTCAAAGCGGTCCATGGGCAATGCCACTGAGACCATTAGTGGATATTCATCCCTGTTGCTGCTAAGATTAACTTCTTTGCTGAGTAAATAGACAAATAAAGTATTTGAAGGGCTGTTCAAATCAGGTTTGATTTGAAGATTTTTTTTTTAAAAAAAGACAATACCTTTATTCATAAACAACAGTTAGGACCTTGATAGCAGACTGAGTGGACACACAAGTCACGTGATTACAATCTCCTCTGCTATGATACCATGTTTCATATTCCTATTTAATTTCTTGAAGATCTTGTATTTTGGCAATGTGTAAATGATCACCTTATCAGAGACCATACACCCTACTGATTCCACTTTAAAGGGAATAGTACCTTTCTCAGGACATCTTTTTTATATTTCATATTTTCAGCCAAAAGCCAAAGGCAGAAGAGAAATGTAATACCTAGGATTTGAAGGTAACAACCTTGGGCATCTCTCAGGCCAGAATCCTGTTGTAGCTATATTCTGCATAAACACAATTACACAATCAATTGTATTTTCCCTCTAGAACTATATCTCACTGAAACTCATAAACATTTTTGAAGGTGGAAATGCAAAAGTTTCACAAAAAGAGCTTATTACTACAGTGTTGGGGTCTTTATGGCTAAAATTTAGAAGATCGTGAGAACATGGAAAGATCTTTCACTTTGAAGTGGTTGGATAGTGTGTGGGGAGCTGCAATTGTGGAAAAATTGAATGGTAGAATCCAAATGACTAGAGGAGAACTCAAAAAAATAAACATTTGCTATATTTATTTCTCCATTTAATTCCTCATTAACCAGGCAAGATTCATTGTGTGGTCCACCATCACTTCAACAAACGTTTTGGCTCCAATCTAATACAATTATGCAATTAAAGGGAGATCATGCAATGCTTTTTGGATAGAGCTAAATTTAAAATCAGTGTTTGTGATGCTTGGTTGACTTTGGCCTAGAGCAGGTGGGCAGGAAGGAGTGGCCCATGGCCATGTCTGAGACTGTGGTGACCCTACAGTTCACTCCCAAAGGAGGGCACTGCCAATGGCTCCTACCCACACTGCCAAGAGCCAAATTGTCCTGGCTCCTTTTTGTTCCAGTCCAAAGGACTGGTGCATGGGTCTGGAACAACTTCAGGGCACTTTGGGGAGCATGCATCATTTAAACATCACACCCCCAAAGCAGCCATAAGTTGCCCCATTTGTTCTGGATCTTTGTTACTGGTTTTCTTTGGGAGGTTTGTTGGTTTTGGTTTTTCTTTTTTGCTGTATTTGTTATTATTGTTTGTTTTCATAAATAAATTTCTAAAAATTTAAAAAAAACAGTTGCACTTTTTTGGAGGTTGTACAAAGGTAATAAAAGAGTACGGAATTTAGTACAGTACTACGAATTAGCAAAAGGAAAAGGAAACATAGCTCAAGATAGCAAGTAGAAGACTTCAGGAAGGAAATTTTATTTTGTAATGTCTGCTAATGTCATGTTTGTTATGTGTATGATTTTTCATTTATTGTTCTTATCTATAGGCGGGGGGAGGGTATAGATAGGTGTAGGGGTATGGGTAATATTTGTATGAAGGATATAGTTATCAGGATGATATATGTATATGTATTGCTACTATATGTGTTGATGTCTTGGGTTGTCAATGTATAATTGTGATGTTTTGTTTTTACAATGTAACTTTTGTTTTCAAGAAATAAAAATTATTTTTAAAAAAAGGTAATAAAAGAGCTACAAAGGAAGATTGGAAATAGAAAGAGCAGGCTTGGAATATATACACTAACCCCAGTCCACCAACAGTGGGTTGAACGTCTCTGTTTCCTGGCACAGGACAGTGGGCTCTTGTTATCCACTGGGGTTTGGTTCCAGGCCCCCCCGTAAATAACAAAATCTATGGATGCTCAAGTCCCATTAAATATAATGGCACAGCAAAATGGTGTCCCTTATATAAAATGGCAAAATCAAGGTTTGCTATTTGGAATTTATACTTTCTTGGAATATTTTCAAGCCGTGAATGCTTGAATCTGTGGATGAAAAATCTATGGATAAGGAAGGCCAGCTGTACACATGTTATAAGACTAGTTAATACACCAGCCTTATGAGGTCTCTTGCATAGTTTATCACATCTTTTTATCTGGTTCCTAGACAGCATCACACTCACACTACATTCCTATAACTCCCTCCACCATTCATATGGTTATCGACACACCTTAGCTTTAGGCAACATCTTTCCTCCTGCCCTTGCCTCCCTAGGGCATTGTTATAACTAAACCTGTTACCTCATCACCATACCCATAAATTTATGAATTTCTGTAATACAATTTCTACATTTAAATTAAGTAAAATAAGTTGGAGCTGCTTCTATATGTCTTTCCCAACATGCTACATCATACTGGGTACACAGAAGCTTACAAGGTTGCCATTGTGTTTTCTATCCATAATAAATAGGATAATATTTCTCTGCAATTTTTGGTTTGTGGAAAAGGTAATGTGGGAAGGAGCACATCTTATTGAAAAGTCTTTGCTAACCATTTGTTCACTTATTATGAGAGGTGTATAATGGAAATTAAGAATGAAGGTATTGCCTTCTACCTGCTTTTTAAACTTTGTCTCCATTATCATCCCTTCATATTGTTATTGCAAATGGTTCTACAGTTGAAAGACACACACCCTGTTAAAAGGCAAATTTAGAATGAGAGCCAAATGCTATGTGCATTCCTTGCCAGTTTCATTCGGGGAAATCTCGCTGTTGCTGTGTGGGTGTTCCACACATGTGGGTGGAAAGTAATAATGTCTTAGAAATGGGCACTGAAGCCAGGCACTAACAGGAATCAGTGGCTGGGCCCTAAACTATCCAGCCACCACACCCTTGCTTAGCAGAACTTCTTCTGGTCTCCGTTTTACATCAAAAGTAATGCCCTCTGGTTCATTCTCCCACATGTTCTGCAGTGCCCTACATGGCAAATGCTCTTTCAAATAACTTCAACTTCAAATTACAAGAAAGGAGATTCCTCCTAATCATTAAGAAGGATCTCTTTACTATAAGAACTGTCCAACAATAGAATTATCTGTCTCAGAGAATGGTGGATTCTCCTACTTTGGAGGTCCACCCCTAATCTGACATTTTTCTTGTATGGAAAAATATTGGGCTAGATGGCCTTGTGGCTCCTTGTGGCTCTAAGAGAGCATCAAGACTGACAGGAAAAAACGTTGGCTTCACCTTGCTTTTTTCAGGCATTTTTCAGCACAACTGGCCACACATTTTCTCCAGCATGTATCAATCAGCTAATGGCCGTTTTTGTTTGCCTGTCAATCTGTTGGATCCACTCTGATTGGATGCCTTCCTATCCCATCCTCTTTTCCCCTTTGTTGTCCCCATGATGGAGGGAGGGAATTATAAATGCACATATACATAATGGAGAAATAAAAAAATAAAAATGCATTTTATCTTTTATGTATGAAAATGCCCAGCCACGAGATCAGCAGTGAGGGGTTAGATTGGGCTACACCATCCCTTTTCCACCCCCCACCAGAGTGTCATGTTTTTATTGTTTTTACTCTTCTCCCTCTCCAGTCCTTCCCCCATTCATATGCTCACTCGGTCACTCATGCAGAGATCTGCAACATATATATGGGAAGGAGTGTGTGAGATCTCCACACAAGTGAATGAATGAAAGAATGGGGAGTGTACTGGAAAGGTAGAACAGTAAAAACAAAGATGATACAAGGGTGATTGGGTGAGGGAGGGAGGACTGGAGGAGACACCAGAAAATCTAAAGCAGCATCCTTACTGCATAAATAATCTAATTTCACAATGTTTTCACTGCCAAGGCTCAGTGGTATGGAATTCTGGGAGTGGTAGTTTGTTGTGGCATTAGAGTTCTATGACAGAGAAGCCTAAATGTCTCACGTAACTACAATTCCCAGAATTCCAGAGCACTGAGCAATGGCAGTTAAAGTGGTGTCAAACTGGATTATTTCTGCAATGTAAATGCAGCCTGAGACAACCTTATTCTCAGTGATATAACAAGATACTGTGAAGACAAAAGTCTGGATATTTGGGCTTGGGGTTGTCTGTGTGATACTCAACTGTTGTTCTTGGTAACCTCTTAACAAGAATTCTAATCACACCTAGTAATGAATACTTATGAGTCATCCACAACTCAATGAAGTGCTGATTCACTTGGACAATCCAATTTTCTTTGTTCTTTCAAAAGCCAGCACAGAACACATACGTCAGTTTGCTTTTCTGTAATTTCATTTATCAAACACAGTACAAACTTGCCAAGCAACCAAATTTGCTTGTGCCAGTCATCCATAAATATGGAGCTGGTTGAAAAGTCCATCTCATTTGAACTTACAGATCTGGTTAAGCCACTGGGGTCTATTTGCACCGAAACAGTGCTACAACTATGCTTTTGTCAAAACAAAGTGAAGGCCATTGCTTGCTGTCCTCCTCTTGTGGTAGAATGAATTAGCTAATGTCAGTGTATGTGCCTTTTTAGGGATAAGGAGATGGAGAAGAAATTGGACAGCATGCAGAGTTTGGAGAAGGTAAAAGAACTCCACCAGCCTCTTTCAATAGCTCCATTGCAGAAAGGGCTAAACCAGTGGTGGGCATGGGGGCCCATGGGGCCCACTTTTTTGGCCCTTGAAGATGCTCCATCAGTTCCACAATGACCCCATTAGTCATACCATCCAGGGATGATGGGAACTCTGATCAAGGATGCAGAAAACTGTTCCTGTCACTTTCTCCCACATTCAATTTTTGCTACTAAGGCTTTCTTTCTAAGCCTTTTTTTCAGTTCTGACAAAAATCAATAGAAAGTAAATGGTCCAGGGCAACTGAGGAGAATGGGTTGGGGACTCATGAGTAAGGACAAAGGACTTTATGAGAAAGAAACAGGTTATATGGTAAGACTCAACAGAGCATCAGATGTCCACCATGTCTTTGGACTTGCAAACTGTACATATTTCAGCCCTGTTCCAATGCAGGTAATAGCCAGTGCATACTAACAAATACATAATGATGCTAACAAAATTATAATGATAATGATTTGAAAAACATTCATTAACATGGACCTCTCATTCCTGGGTTTAATCATATTGATGTGCAAATGAACAGTTTATTTACTTGTTTTTCCAATTTTTTATTATGGATGTTTAATTCATGTACATTATTTTAATCCATGCTGTGATCCATTCTTCCACTCAGAAGAAAGACAGGAATAAATTAAAGTAAATAAATAACTGAGCAAAGGCTAAGCTATCTAAGGCTTGGATCAAATTGCTAATTCCAGTCAGAGTAGGTCCTCTGAATCAGAGTAATTTACCTAAGTGTTGCTCTCCTGTTCAGCAATTCAGTTGTCTTTTCTAGTTGGGACTAATGATTGGATTTAGATATAAATGTTGTAGTTCATTTTATTTGAAAAAGCTTAGCATTTTCTTTTCCTCCTCCTCTTCCTCCTCCTCCTTTCCATAGACAAGTGAATGAGGAATATTGTAGCACTTAGAAAAAACGTTCAGAGGAACAAAGGGAATAATCTCATATTGCCTCCATTTGACCATTTGAAAGACTAAACCCAAGCAGTTGGTGTATGCACCAAAATGAACTGAAGCTTATTTACACTAAGAAGGAGCACTCATCAAATAGAGGTAGCCTTATTTATGTCTCGTATTTATCAACGCCTCATGTTTGCTTTAATTATTATACTCATGGTGTGGCTTTCTGCTCATTCAGAGGGGTGACCTGTGTCGTTAGTTTGGTTTCGTATTGCTTCTGTGTAACATAATATGGAAAATGTTGACATAAGCAAGATTTCTGGAAGAAGCTGCTTTCTGCAAAAATGAGCAATAGCAAAACAACAACAAAACAAAAATGCAAGTGCAACAAGTGCAGAAAACTCTTGGCAGATTCAACATTTTCTCTGCTACCATCAAATTTGCTTGTACTGTGTTTCTGCTACTATCATTCCACTGTGAGAAACAGAATAATTCAATTCTGGTGTGACAGTGAATTTGCCTCTTTGACACAGTTCAGTTAATTATTTGTAATAAAGGTACTATATTTTCACCCTAAATTTTGTATTTCACACTGAGAAGACTTCATAAAAGACAATGTAGTGTTTTCATCTATCTTTGCTTCTGTGTGTACAAGGTATTCTCATATCTTTGAAGAGCATAGGAGTAATTCGTACAGAATACAGGCAACAGTAAAATCCACAACTTGCAAAGAAAATGTGAGAATCAAAGAAAGGAACAGCAGATGTTCATAGTGATGGCTGATATTGTTTTCATCCTGAACCAGGTCTGTAAACATACTCCAATAACATAAAATGATGCACAGAGCAAATGAAACTATAGACATTTACAGAACTGCCATTGACCTGAAAATAATGCCTAATGTAGGTGGGGTACAGAGCGCCCGAAAGAGGCAGCTAGCAGCCGCCTCTCTTTTTCATGTAGCCATGCCACTGCAACCAAATTGCATGGTGCGGATGCGCAAAAAAAGGAGCCCTTTTTGCACCATCGCAAACTGCTGGTGGCAGCGCGAGCACGTTGTTGCTGCGCAGCTCCATCTGGATGGTGCACAGCAGTGATGTCATAGCTGTGTGCACCGTCTGGACAGTGTCACACAGCTATGGCATCGGGGCAACATGCTAGGGTTCCAGGGCGTGTGCACGCACTGCCCTGAGGCAACCCTAGCACGTTGCCATGACACCACAAAGGGCCCGTCTGTACAAGGCTGTAGTAAAGAATATTAATGCAGAGTAGACCTTTCAGATGCATATTTTGAATGTGGAAGAGGCTGAGAGACTAGACCCAAAAAGGTGCTCAAAGGTGCTACAAGATCTCTCTACATACTGATTCTACAGACTAATACAGCTATATATTTGAATAGAACTAAAAATGTAGCACCAAGTCCAAAAACACAAAACCAAAATCTTTTCTATGCTCTCATCTCATCACAAATGAGAAACCTTTCTTGTCCTTCAGTTACAAACACTTAGGGTCAAACAACACACTGGCCTTAATATTGCTGTTTAATCCCATGCATTGAATTTAATGGTGACAGCTAGTGATTGGAGAAACCCATGTTTTTCTCCTCGTTAATTGAGAGCTTGAGGAGAACTTTTTAAAAAAATATTCGTTCCACAAATCCCCCTTTCAAAGGGTGATTTCTTCTCTCCCTTTCAGCAGCCAGCGAAATATTTTTCAGAGGCCGGTTACACACCGGCAGTTGGGACATCCGCAGGACGTCCCATTTTAAAAAAAGGGGCGTCTCTTCTAGACGCCCCTGAGTCTAATACGGACTGTGTCCGTACAATATGGCGCCGGCCCTTCTACATGGCCAGCGCCATATTGACGTATTGGACGCTGAGCGTCCGAACGTCGCGTGGCGCTAATGACATCACGAAGGGGCCCTTGGCGCTTCGCGACGTCATCAGTGCGCCGCGGAAAGAAGCTCCATTTCGGAGCTTCTTTTTTGCTCCGCGCAGGAGCCAGGTGGTATGGCTGCTGCGGCTCCCACGTGGAGCAAGCGGCGGCGGCGGCAGACCGCCTCAAAGCGGCGGTCTAGAACCCGCCACAGATTTCTCTGAATGACAATAAAAGACAAGGCGAATAATTACGCTAATTACTTTGCATTTCAAACTCAATTACCATGTCAAAAGGAAGTTTGGCAGAGGTTTAAACAACATTCCTATGCTTAAAAAACCCTGAAGGCACACATACAAAAGGGGGGGGGGAAGCCCAGTCTCAAAAAATAAACTGTGAAGCCCCAACAAGAAATGCTAGAGTTGAGGGGACTCAAGGACCATCCAGTCCAACCCCCTTCTGCTATGAAGTAATACATAGGAATACATGGCATACTAGAGGGCATGTAGTCTGACCCCTGTTCAACATCAGGATGACACTGGAAGATGGGACAAACTGAGGGTTTTCTTGGCATAAAGAGGAGTTTTGCCATGGGATGCCCCTGAAGCTGAGATAGTGTGCCCCTCACAGATGAGAAGGGGAGGGGTCGGGTGCCAAGTGGCAATGCTCTTCTGGCAAGCAGGAATCCTCAATTAGGAGCAGAGTAGGGTGTGATGGCAAGAATTCGGCCATGAATAAAACCTACCATGAAGGAATACTTAAGAGTTGGAGTTGAAGCTGAGAGGATATGACTTGCCCAAGGTCAGCCAGTGAATTTCTAGGGTCAACTGGGAGGCTAGAGTCCTGATCCCAGCTCAGCCATGTAAATCCACAGGGTGACATTGGGTAAGTCACACTCTCTCACTCATGGATATTCTGCATTCTCCTTGCCAATTATTATTATTATTATTATTATTATTATTATTATTATTGCATCATCATGGGAGAGGTGCAGAGTTGGAGTTGAAGCTGAGAGTAAGTGAAATAATAATAATAATTTATGCCCAGCTCTTCAGCCAAAAGGCTATCAGAGCAGCTTACAAGACCTTTCCTGGCCTGCTAAGTTTTGAGACTTGAATTTCTTCTCTTCTGTAAGAATTTGAATGTCAGAGCATGACACAAAGGGTAGAAGGCCTCACATTTTGTTCTCTTTTGTTTTTCAAACCAAAGCTGCCTGAGCAAAGTTGGAGTGAGAATCACCCTAACAAAAGAAATAGCCTCCAGGATGAATGGTAGCTTTTCTTACACAAAATATGCAAATGCTGGCCATCGGAGAGTCAGCTGAAAGTTTTGTCTCTCCCCTCATTTCGAAATGACTAACAATCAAAATTCTTACTCATTGATAGAGAACTGCTCAGAATTTCTTCTCTCTAAAATGTTATCGAAATTGTTGAATTAGGCATATTTCTCCTAATTTTCGAATTTTGGAGAATATTCTTTACATTCCTAGTGACAGCCAGCATGGTGTAGTGGTTTGAGCATTGGACTATGACTCTGGAGTCCAGGTTTGAATCCCAGCTTGGCCATGAAACCCACTAGTTGACCTTGGGAAGCCGCAAACTCTCAGCCTTAGAGGATGGCAATGGCAAACCTCCTCTGAAGAAACTTGCCAAGAAAACCCCATGATAGGTTCCCCTTAGAATTGCCATAAGTCAGAAATGACTTGAAGACAACAGCAACAACAACAATAACACATAGGTAGATTCCATTGATTCAAGGTTTTTATACTAGTTGGGACTAACAATAGGATTCCCATTATCTTCTTTGATGGTCTGGCTTTGAGTTTAGTGTTTTGTTTGTATAAATTGAAAGTGCAAAGGATCTAGTCTAGTTTGGAGCCACAGCAGAAGGCTTTAGCACTTTCATCCTTCCTCCACTGTAGTCTCATCTGGATTCAGGGGTCGGTGAAAGGGAACTATGCCTGCAATTTTCATTGCCCATATTTTTTTCCCTATTCAAACAAGTAGATTCTTACTTGAGAGAATTCAAACTATTACAAGAAACTTCCCTTCTGGAAAGGTACAACAGTCAGGGGCCAAAAGGTAAAGCCAAACTGTGGCCAAATAATCACACCTCTGCCCTCAGTGCTGGAAATATAAACAATAGGGCATGTATAGTTTGGAGCTAAGTTGGCCAGAACTGTGTAAGCATTTGCTACCTCCGTCATATTTTCCAAATGATTGTCCTTTCTGTCAAAAGAATTATCCTGTCAAAAGAATTATAACTTGCCCATCATTTTGCATTTTGATTTCAATGTTGATTTTCTAAAAAGCTTTTATTCATTTTGCAACTGCATGGTGGAAATACTTTAATTGCTATGGCTACATCCTTTCGAATCCTGGGAGGTTTCCAGCATTCTTTGGCAGAGAAAGCTAAAGACATTGTAAAACTACAAATTTCTGATCATGCCAGGTAAGAACTGAAATTAAAAGAAGGTATGGATATGGATATTTTGACTGCTGCTATGCAGGAAAAACCAAGAAAAGAAATAAAGGAAGAGTAGAAATGTGTTATGAGTTATTGGGTAAAGCAAGGAATAAACTTGGAAAATAGATAGCAGTCAGTTAATAGAGGGTTTTTTTTGGGGGGGGGAATTGGTTATAACATATTTGAATATATGAACAGAAGGGATGCGGAAATATATTCAACAACAGACAAAATCAAGGAGCTTATTTAAAATAAGAGGACTACAGTCAGTTGGGAAGTTACTTTAGAGTTTGGAAAGCAGAGAGCAACAAAGAAATATATTGTATGTTTATGTTTTATGTATGCATGTTTGTTCATTTTGTAAATTATATTTGTCTTTTATTATATTTTAAATGAAAATGTTAAAAACCTACAAATTCCAGGATTCCAAAGGATGGAGCTACAGCTGTGATATCAAATTACATTATTTCTACAGTGTATATATGCTGTATGTCAACCAGGAATTTTAGAAACTACGGACAAGCATAGGTTTAAAAATGTGATAAGCATTTTATTTAACTACTTGTTATGACATGTTAATCCACCATCTGCTAATGCTCAGAATTTTATTTTTAAAAAATAGTGTAAAGGACTGGTAAACTTTCCCAAAGTCTGTCTCTCATTTGGAATATATCTTTTTTCTTCCAAAAATCTTTTTTCCGCCAGTCAGCTGTTCTGATTATGTAATTTAGAGAAGCAGTACCTTTTTACAAGAATTGGGGGGGGTGGTTAAGAGAGATTCGAACATCCCATAATTTAAGGTTATTTTTCCTACCCTATTTTGCCTGTTGTCACTGGAATGGAACTTTGCAATTGATGGAATATGGTAAAGGCCCCCTTGTGCATTTAAAATACATTTTAAAAAAACATTAAAATGAAGGCAATTTTTAAGTTTTCTTTGAAAATTAATTACTTGGGAGCTTTCAAGCATGGATTGTATCTGATAACATGTGTCAGGAATAACATTGTGAAACTGTAAAATGCTTCAGGAATCAATTATAGGGGGAGGAGATACCCATTACACATTCAAGCCCTTGGCTCAGGTCCTAAGTGGGCATGCTCCTCTGAAACCTTTTCATGGTTACTCCTAAGCAGAGATGGCTAGCGGGGATAGATTCCAACATCTTGGATAGCATCTTTGAAGTTGAGGGTCAATTCACTGGCATAGTAGACATCAGCTACCACTTACTACATGCATCTGAGGAAGCAGATCAAGTCTGCTAAAGACTATACTACAGCATCTTTTGTTCAGTGTCAAAAGTGCTACAAGGCCCCTTTGTATACTGTATTGATGTTCCAAACTAGCTATAGCTGCATCTGCACTGTAGAAATAAATAAATAATGCAGTTTGACACTGTTCTAACCATGATGGATCAGTGCTATTGAGTTATGGGACTTATAGTTTGTAGCACCAGAGAGCAGACAGGGAAGGCTAAATATCTTACAGAACTACAAATCCCAGAATTTCACAGCATTGCACCAAAGCAGTTAAACGCATGTCAATATACAATGTTTCTGCAGTATATATTCTTGTTGTATATGTGTAAACAAAACTTGTTTAAAATGTCCCTCCATATTTTAGGAACAGTGTTAGCTGATTCAGAGACATGCTATCTGCATATAGCATGTCTCTGAATCAGCTACCACTTTTCCTAAGATATGGAGGGACAATTCAAACACATTTTGCTTACACATATACAACAAGAAGATAATTATACAACTCAGTCCATATGAAAAATCAATCTATGATCATGTGGGGTTAATTATAGGCTAGATTTGCCTTCAGCTGCGTGCAAATATATAGAATGCCAAGGAAAAAAATATGCAGAGGGTTAATGATCCATTTCCATTAGGATCTACAAATGGGTATATGCTGTGATTTTTCAGTTGCTTTGCATAGTAGCCCAAGAGGAAACATCTCTAGAAAAATCGGGATATTTCTGTCAGCCATTTAGCAGCTTCCAACTGTTTCTGCATCGATTAGTAAGTTCCAATAAAGAGTGTTAATCGGTTCTAAACATTTCATTATGGTTTGTTTGAACGGAGCTTTTTACAAGCACAGCAGTTCATCATATTGCTGGAACAAGTACAATACAGCATCTTTAAAATTCTCCACGAATAATAGATTGGCTGCAGTACTACTTTTTCAGCAGCATTAATAAAATCTCTCAAGCATGCCGAGAGTCCATGGCCAGGAAGATTCTCAGGAGGTCTTTTATAGGATACTCGTCTTTGTTATGAAATTCCTCAATGCCTTTTTGCTGTATCCCTAATGATCAGTTAAATAGGGTCCCCTGAGAACGCCTGAGTCAGAGCCAGCTTGAAAACTGCTGAGGAAACATCCTCTCTTACTGGAAATGATTCCCATCAAACTGCATTGTACCGTGTTTAGACTAACGGATCAGTAACACCAAACAGAGGGAGCTAAGTTCAGAGTGCTTAAGAAGTTCCTGTGTGTGAAAAGAGATTGCCTTTGTCTGGCCCGGTTACTCTAGGGCACCCTGTCCAAAGGATTTGTTGGGCTAAAACAAATTGCTTTGAACTGTGGCCAATG
The DNA here is from genome assembly GCF_019175285.1 of Sceloporus undulatus. Classification (NCBI taxonomy): domain Eukaryota; kingdom Metazoa; phylum Chordata; class Lepidosauria; order Squamata; family Phrynosomatidae; genus Sceloporus; species Sceloporus undulatus. The sequence goes on from NC_056524.1 coordinate 67,366,604, forward strand.
GGCCCTTTAAAACAGCAAGAGATTCAGAAGTGACCACTTCCTTTGGACAACTACTGGTGACCCCAAAGTCAGAAGGATCCTTATTTCAGATCAACCTAGGGTGCTTTGTGCCAGGTTTAGACAGCCAGGATGCACAGAGAGCCATGATTTGTCTTTTCTATGCTTTCTTCCCTATTCTGGAAATTCTTCCATTGGGGACTTAACAAAGTCTGAGCTGAAGCACTTTTGTGAAGCATAATAAGCCAGCAACAAGTGTGGCATTATAACTTTACTGTAGTCTAAACAGATGAAAAGTTTCTTTAACTGGATTTAATGATTTTTTTGCCTTTGTGATGGGATGGCAATATATCCATGCCAATACTTACTTTCCAGTAATTCAGTTCAAGCTAATCTAATCATTAAGTATGATGGACTGTTATGAGGGAGTAATGATGGGAGGGTTCTATTGGGATTGTGTCCTGCTTGTGGACATAAGAGGTATCTGGTTTTCCAGTGAATGAAATAGGATGCTAGACTACATGGACTACATGGACCATTGATCTGATTCAGTAAAGTTTATCTTATGTTTGGTAGTTATTCCAAATAAGTACTGGAGGAGTTCAGCTTGAGCTAAAATCATCAACTATTCCAAGTACAGTATTGAGTTGCCAAGGTAAGGGTTTTCAGACTGGTTGCCTGAAAGTCATGTATGCCAAGGGAAACAACAACAAATTTGAATTTGACCAGATGGTTGAAGCTTTTGGAACTGACTGGCAGAAGCAGCACTGAGGTTTCAATGTTGTCATTATTGATTTGACACAAATGATGCATTGTATTGGCAGTGTCCACTTGCTTATTTGCCATATTTTCTTTCTGTATATCTATAATAGTAAAATACACAAGAATGCACTTGTCTGTCTCTTTGTTGCTGTCTCCACCATAGTACCAAGACCAAGCTGCCTCAAACTTGACATGGATAGTAAGGGGCCCCCAGGGTGTGTACTTCAGGTTTGTTGCGGCTTTTTAAACATTTTTAAAATTTTTAATCAAGTTTAATTGTTTTGTAGCTGTTAGGCTTCCATAATAACAATGGCTTATCTTAAAAGATGAATTTCTGTAAGTTATTCAGCTTGTAAATTGGCGACTAAAAACCTGTAGCAATAGCAAGTAAGACCAAAGTGGTTAAGACTTTACCTAATTAGTTAAGAGCCCAGAGCAGGAACTTTCAAGACAGAGGGTGAAGGACTGGTAGTGGCAGCATGCAAAACAAATGAGACTTCAGAGCAACACCTTATAATATAGGCAGCTGATGTATACTAGGTTAGACCATTGGTCTATCTAATATTAAAGTCTTACTGGCAACAGCTCTCCAGAGTTTCATGCAGGCTTATTTCCGAGCCTTATATAGAAATTCTGTGTATTTCCTGGTGATTTCCTGTCCTCATCAGCCCTAACTTGTGAAATCAAATGAGATGTAGGCCCGGTACAAATGGGCACTTTGTGGCATGGCGGCGGTGATATTAGGGTTTGGGAGCACACAGCAACCCTAATACATATGGATGGCGCCATCTTGATGCAGCACCGTCCATATGGCATGTGCGCCCATGACGTGTCTTGTGGAATGCGTCCAAACAGCGCAGTGCACAAGACATGTCACCATGATGCCCCACGGCGCAAATGACACCTTGGCGGTATCAGAGGAAGAAACTCCATTTTGGAGCTCCTTTTTGCAGTGGATCGTTGTCACGGCCGTGCAGTTGCTGCAGCATTGATCCAGAGGAGAAAGGGACGGCCTCTGGCTGCCCCTTTCTTCTAATCTGTACCAGACCTGACTGTGTTCAGGGAGGCATGGTGGAATTTAAAAGCAAGGAACAGAGCAGGAATGGCTGCATTATGAATATCTGGGATACCAAAACATAACCATGCAAGATAGAAAGCAATAGTAGCAATGAACCAAATCTGGAAAGAAAAGGAAAACTGTGCACTTTATGACAACCTGATCTTGAGTTATGATTCTGATCCATTAATGATGATTATGATGATGATTTATATCCTGCTTCTCCCACCCAAAAAATAAATAGGATGCGAAGCAGCTTGCACATTAAAAGAACGATATAACTTAAAACATACAAAAGTGAGCTTTGGCTAAGAGTCAACTTTTTGCATCAATTGCCATGCAGACAAAGGAAAAAGAAATATTTCTAGGAATGTTTCAATGGAGGCAAAATTCAGCTACACCAAATCAATGGCTACACCTCTTGTGAAGAACATTTCATGGAAAGATGTGCCTATGGTCCCATAATTCATGACTCCACCTGTGCAAGGTGAAGGTAACATGTGCAACTCTAACAGCTCCATAATGTTGCCTAATGTCTTGGGTTTACAGTATCATGCTGCAAGGGTTATTCTAGTACAGTTCGCCCTCTGTATACGCAGACTTGCCATCTGTGGATTTGAGCATACGCAAATAGCAAGCCTGTGGGTGGGTGGCATTGGCAGAGGAGGAGGAAGTGGCAGAGATGAGGACAAGAAGGGAGAAGGAGAACGAAGGAGAGTGGAGAAGAGGAGGAGGAAGAAAAGGAAGATGAGCAGTGGCAGAGCAACAGAGAAGGGTACGAGGAGGAGGAGAGAGTGGAGGATGTGTGGAAGAGGAGGAGAAGGAAGAAGGAAAAGGAGGAGGAAGAGCAGAGGAGAAGAGAAGGAAGGAAGTAAAAGGAGGATGAGCAGTGGCAGCACAACCAGGGGGGGTAAGAGGAGCAGAAGAAAGTGGAGGATGTGGGGAAGAGGAGGAGGGTACAGGAGGTGAGGGAATTGGAAGAGAAGGAGGAGTAGGGGGAAGAGCTATGGCAGCAGTGATGGAGGAAGAAAAGGAGAAGGTGAAGAGGGGGAGGAGACGAGGAAGAGGAGGAAGAAGAGGTACCCCCTGCTGCCTGCTACAGTGAAAACGGTGAGGCTGGCATCGGAGAGCGGGAAGGGGCAAAGTGCATTTGTCACAATGGTGGCACAGCTACGTGCCACGCCACCATTGAGTGCTATGGGACTTGAGCATATACAGATTTTGGAATCTGCAAGAAGTCTCGAACGGATCCTCCATGGATACCGAAGGCCCACTGTATATACAAAGTCAGGTACCTCTGCTACTTTCATAAACAAATGATATTCTAAAACCAAGAGTCTCCAGGGCTCTTACCACGAAAAGAAATTTGTAAAGCTACTCATTATATCCCAGAATCTGAGGAAGCACAAACAATATGTTGCATCATTGGATAGGCAGAACATGGCTTCAGTAGATCCCATGAATTTTGAGAACGTATGGATGCGTTACTATTGTTGAATTTTAATCAAAAGCCTCAAGAACAACGTATTGGATTCAAGAAGTAAAAATATTCATAAAGTATTTTCTTCCTTGTGATGAGACACTAGAACCCAGCTGCAGACAAGATGCCAAATAAAGTTGACTTGCATGGAAAAGCTACCCATTTTCTTTTGGGAAAGATCAATGAGCAACATTTGTTTATCTAGTTTCAAGCTGTTGTAGACTGACAGATGGCTATTTTAAAAAAAATCTCTGCCAACCTCAATCCTACTCTATACATCAATGAGTTAAAACAATCTCTCCATTGAGGCTGGAACACAGCAGGGTAATTTTTGCAAACACATCAGTGAGGAATGGTATCTTCTCTTGAAAACATTTCATGGATCCCTGAAAAAACCAATAGAAGTATTTACCTTGCAAGAAAATAGTGTCCCATATAGGTTTTCCATTGCCTTTACCACCTTCATGGGAGGAGATATTTCTTTATTGTAAATTCACATGTCTTTCGATGTAGGTGGAATGAAGTCATCGCATTGCTCATGTCTCTTTCCTTCTGCAATTACCTTCTTTTTCTCCCTTTCCCCAGTCCCTGTCATTGCCTTGAGAGAAAGAGCAGGCAAATGAGCAGGCGGTGTCAAACCTGCTGTTGCTTCTGCTCCCTGGTGAAGCTCTCCCTCTGGGCCAGAGGAATAGACCAAGTGAACAGCTGTTAAGGGAAGCAGCGGTGGGACCTGGAAAGAACTTGGCTTGCTAGTATTTCCCCTGTTCCCACTAAAAAATCTTTAGAGGGTTCCCAGTGGTGCCATACTGGGGGGGGGGGGGGGGGGGGACAATATTAACAGGTGGAAATTTTGTGGAGTCCAAAAACAAAAAACCTATCACAGCCACGTCAGCACAGTGCTCTTTTTCCCCTGTTCGTTGCTTAACAGAAAAAATTTATGTTGCTCTTAATACTGTAAGTCATTTCTGGCAGTGGTTCCCAAACCTTGGTCCTCCAGAAGTTTTGAACTTCAGGTCCCAAAATTCTTGACTGTTTGCCAGCTGGTTGAGGCTTCTGGGTGTTGAAGTCCAAAACACCTGGAAGACCAAAGTTTGGAAACCACTGCCCTAAGTCAAACCTATCATGGGGTTCTCTTGACAAGATTTGTTCAGAGGAGGTTTGCCATTGCCTTCTCTTGAGGGTCAAAGAATGTGGCTTACCCAGTGGACCTCATGGCCAAGTGGGAAATTGAACCCTGGTCTCCAGAGTTGCAGTCTAGCACTCAAACCACTACACCATGCTGGCTCTCATACCAATGGAAAAATCTCATCATATCTTAGCACATACAAATTGGCCCTATGGACATTTGGCAGGAGAGATAACCATGGAATATGGAAGGGCTTTCCACTGATAGGAGAATGGAAATTTTTGCTAAGGATAATACGATCAACCATGCAGATGGGTCTGGAAAAGTAGATGACAAAAACTACTTTGTTGTGGGGTGAACATTCTTCTTCACCTCCCCTACCTCTGCCCACTGTCATTTCTCTGTTACTGAAACAGATAAAGCTTCTAACAGCCTCTTCCTGTTTGTCACTTCCGACCACACATTTCAGGTGGTCTGTGTGGTTGGATTTTTTTTCATGTATTTTGAAAACTCAAACATTTTTTCAAGTATTTTAATTTTTAAAAAATTAAAAAACTTTACAAACAAAAATGTAAAGTGGTTTGATGTTTGACACAACAGGAAACTATTCAATGAAGTGTATCTCTAGGTTTTTTGGGAGGCAGGAAACACACTTGTGTATGTAAGTAATGTCAATGTTTGTACTTGTGTGTTTGCACTACTATAAATATACATAGATATTCATATTGAAAACATGGAAATTTTATGCTTTAGATTTCACATGTTAAAGTGAATTTGTTTAACTTTTTGGCAAATGATAATATGTATGGTGTTGTTTTTTCATGTCAAAGGAGTGAGGACTGAACCCATTAAAAAAACAGGCAGATGTTTGATGATCAGGTTGTAACAGGAAGGAAATAAGAAGGCATTCACATGCTTCAGGCAGTAATGTGTAAGTCACTGTGGATGGGGGAAGTAATAATAATAAATAACAATAAAATATTTATTTATATCCCGCCTCTTCCGTTTGGGCATCGAGGCTAGTAACAACAGAGTTCATGATACACAATATAAAAACAATAAAACCCACAAAACCCTGACCTAACTCTCCCTCCCAAACTATAAAATTAACATAAAACATGATTAAAATATATAACAATACAATAAAACATTACAAGATTATTTTACAATCCGCAAATGACGAGGAGATATAGTAGGAAGGGCGAATAGAATCGGTTCTGGGCGGTTATCACTCAGGGAAGGCCTGCCGGAAGAGAAAGGTTTTTGTCGCTTTTTTAAAAGCCTCCAGTGAGGATAATTGGCAAATCTCTTCTGGCAGGTCATTCCAAGCTTTAGGAGCAGTAGCAGAAAAAGACCTCCGGGAGGTCACCATCAATCTGGTCTTTTTTGGATGTAAAAGATTTTCCCCAGAGGAACGGAGTGTATGGGAAGGATTATATGGGAGGAGGCGTTCCTTCAAGTAGATTGGGTCCAGGCCATGTAGGTAATAACCAACACCTTGTACTGAGCCCAGAAGCTAATAGGCAGCCAGTGTAATGACTTCAGAATAGGTGTAATTTCGTCAAACCTAGATTTTCCGGTGACCAGTCTGGCTGCCATGTTTTGTATCAGTTGAAGCTTCCGGACATGGCACAAGGGTTGCCCCATGTAGAGCGCATTACAGAAATCAATAGGCTTTAAGAAAAGTCCTATGACATGTCTTGATCTCCGTTTGTGCAATGACAGGGGAAGTATGGCCCTGTTGGTGCTCTTGGACATCTCAGCGGCCTTCAATACCATAGACCATGGTATCCTTCTGGAACGCCTGACAGAGTTGGGAATCTCTGGCTCTGCTTTGCAGTGGCTACGTTCCTATCTCTCGGGCAGATTCCAGATAGTGATGCTGGGGGGACAGCTGCTCCTGGTGTCCCTTGTGGCGCCATTCTGTCCCCCATGCTGTTTAACATTTACATGAAGCCTCTGGGTGAGATCATCCGGAGACATGGGGCGAGGTGTTATCAGTACGCTGATGACACCCAAATTTATTTCTCTATGTCCCGGACTGTTCCAGTGACTAAGGAGGGTATCTCCCCCCTGAATGACTGCCTGAAGTCAGTAATGGATTGGATGAGGGGAAATAGACTTAAGCTGAATCCAAATAAAACAGAAGTACTCATGATAGGTAACCCCAATCTGGGTATAGAGATAAGTTCACCAGTTCTAGATGGAGTAACACTTCCCCTGAAAGACTACATCTGCAGCTTGGGGGTGCTCCTGGATTCGTCGCTTCAACTATCTTCTCAGATTGATGCGACAGCCAGGAGTGCCTGTTATCAGCTTCGGCTGATATGCCAGTTGCACCCCTACCTGGAGCAGCAGGACCTAGAAATGGTTGTACATGTTCTAGTAACCTCTCGTCTTGATTTCTGCAATGCGCTCTACATGGAGCAACCTTTGTGCCACGTCCAGAAGTTCCAATTGATACAAAACATGGCAGCCAGACTGGTTGCTGGAAAATCCAAGTTTGACCATATTACACCTATTTTAAAATCACTACATTGGCTACCTATTAGCTTCCGGGCTCAGTACAAAGTGTTGGTTATCACTGTGATGAACTGACTCAAAAAACAGCCAGTCAGAAGCCAGAGACCCTAAGCCAATCAGGTGCTGTCTGAGGAGTTTGAAGATTCCACTTGGCAGTTGTTTTGTCAGTTAGGATTTAGAATGTTGTGAGATGAAGTTGGAATGTTGACAGAGAGAGAGTGGGGGGAACAGGAGAGTCCAAGAGGGGACTGTGTTCCGATAGTTCCTGAGGGAACAGTATTTTGTTAGAGGGGGTGTTGATAATAGACCAAGAAAGGGTCTGATAGGTCCAGTGAGGGACCGTATTAGTTTGAGAGTCTAGAAACGAGAGACTCAGTGTAGCCAGACTCAGAAAGAGGGGTTTCGGTTACAGAAGTTCCTGAGGGAATAGTCAGACAGACAACTGCTTGGTCCAGAGGGGGACAGTTAGAAGAAGGGTCTGTTCCAGAGGGGAACTTGGTTATAGTCTAGAGTGAGAGACTTTTAACCAGCTAAGGACTCTAATTGAGGGAATTATTATAGTAAGCCTGAGTGGCAATACTGTGGTGTCTAAGCTAGGGAAAGTAGAGAGGCAGGCAAGGACGGGACAGGGTCAGGGACCTTGAACTATATAGTCATAATCATACTCTTAGCAAGGTGAACGGTTATAACAACGTAACCACTAAGAACGACACCCGTGCCTGACCGAACAGACGGTGTAATGCCATTCAGGGCAAGTAGATGGTCAAACCCGTTGGCAATAAGGGCATATGGTGTGTTATATGGATAGAGAGAGATATAGAGATATTATATCCACTATCTATTATATCCCGCTTACTATATAATATCTATAATCTATATATATAATAGCTTATATATATACACACACACACACACACAACACACATTACACACTATATGCGGCCTCCTGAGGGAGAGAACGGCTGGCCGCCCAGTACCATATATGTTATTTTATAGGTTATTTTATTAGGTATTTATATGCCCGCCCGTTCCAAGCCCTAATTGGCTCTGCAGGCGCTCTTACCATATTATTTATTGGTGATCAGAAAAGTTCCCTGCCCTCAGGTCTTACAATCTTAAAAGACACAAAACAAAAGGAGAAGGGAATGATGGAGGGAAAGGGGATGAGTGCTCCAGTTGGTTTCTTCTCTATACCTCTCGACAGCCCTGGACGCAAGGCAGATGGATTGAGGGAGGCTCTTCCTTCTCCTCCAGCGCTATGTCCTGATGGAACTGGACTTGCCTGGTGAACTCCTCTGCTCAGGCTGGCAGATGGCAGTTGTGGAGGTGCGGAGTCTCCTTCCTTTCAGGCTTAGTCCTATAGGAGCTGGACTTGCCCCTGAGGAGAACTGCCCCTCTCCAGGCCGGCAGATGGCAGTTGTGGAGGGCGGAGTCTCCTTCCTTCAGGCTTATGTCCTGATGGAGCTGGACTTGTCTGCTCAACTACCCTCTCAGGCCGGCAGATGGCAGTTGTGGATGGGCGAAGGTCCCTCCTTCCTTCAGCCTTAGTCCTGATGGAGCTGGACATTGCCTGCCAACTCCCTCTCCAGGCCGGCCAGATGGCAGTTGTGGAGGGCGGATGTCTCCTTCCTTCAGGCTTAGCCCTGGAATGGAGCTGGCTTGCCTGGCCAACTCCTCTTCGCAGGCCGGCAGAATGCAGTGTGTGAAGGGCGGAGTCCTCCTTCCTTCTCAGGCTTAGTTCCTGATGGATGCTGGACATGCCTGGCCAACTCCCTCTCAGAGCCTGGCAGATGGCAAGTTGTTTTTGGAGGGCGCGAGTCTCTCCCGTCTCTTCAGGCTTAGTCCTGATGGCGAAGCTGGACTTGCCTGAGGAACTCCCTCTCATGGGCAGCCGGCAGATGGCCAGTTGTGGAGGGCGCGAGTCTCCTTCCTTCAGGCTTAGTCCATGCATGGAGCTGGACTTGTTCTGGCCACGCTCCCTATTCCAGGCCGGCAGATGGCAGTTGTTGAGGGCAGAGTCTTCCCTTCCCCTTCAGGCTTCAGTCCTGATGGAGCATGTGACATGCCTGCCAACTCCTCCTCTCAGGCCGGCAATGGGCAGTCTGTGGGAGGGCGGAGTCTCCTTCCTTCAGTCCTTAGTCCTGATGGAGCTGAACTTGCCTAGGAACTCCCTCTCAGCCGGCAGATGATGCAGTTTGTGGGAGGGCGGAGTCTCCTTCCTTCAGGCTGTAGTCCCTGATGGGAGCTGGACTTGCCTGAGGATACTCCCTTGCTCAGCCGCAAAGTGGCAGTTTGGGAGGGCGCGAGTCTCCTTCCTTCAGGCTTAGTCCATGATGGAGCTGGGACTTGCCTGGCCTCCAACATCCCTCTCAGAGCCGGCAGATGGCAGTGTGTGGAGGGCGGCAGTCTCCCTTCCTTCAGGGCCTTGGCCTGCAAGAAAGAGGCTCCTCCCTCCCTACACTGGTCATCTTTTGGCCTCTGAGGGAGAGAGAAGCTGGCCCATACCCATCAGGGGATCGGGCCTGAAGAAGGCAGGGCTCCTCCCCTCCCTAACTGTCATCTTTCGGCCCCTGCGGCGAGAGAAGGTTGGCCCAGCAGTACCACATTAGGCCTGGGCCTGAAGAACCAGGCGCCTGCCCTCCCTGAATAATAATAATATAATAATCTACTATAATAATGAATAACAAATCGTTTTATTTATAGACGACCGCTGCTATTCCACAGTGAATCAATCAGCGTGCTTTGTACAGTTAGAAATCGTGAACTCTATATACAAAAATACAGTTAAAGGAGGGAGAAGTCTCGTCCTTCATCAGGCCAAACTCTGATGTTGCTGGGTCTGCCTGATGGCTCCCTTTCAGAGGCCCGATGATGACAGTTGAGGCAGGGAGGCCTCTTCCTTCAGGCAGACCTTGATGTTTGCTGGGTCTTGCCTGCTAGGGCCTCCATCCAGCAGGGCCGAGATGACAGTTGAGGAGGGAGGGGCCTCTTCCTTCAGGCAGCACATTGATGTTCTGGGTCCCCTGCATGAGGCTCCACTCAGAGGCCGAGATGACAGTTGAGGAGGAGGGGCCTCTTCCTTCAGGCAGACCTTGATTGTTGGGCTGGGGTCTGGCCTGATTGGCTCCCTGCAGAGGCCGAGTATGACCAGTTCTGAGAGGGAGGGGCCTCGTCCTTCAGGCAGACCTTGATGTTGCTGGGGTCCCGACTTATGGCTACCCTCATAGGCCCGAGATGACAGTTGAGGAGGGAGGGGCCTCCTGCTTCCTTCAGGCAGACCTCTGATGTTGCTGGGTCCTGGCCTGATGGCTCCCTCCAGAGGCACGAGATGACCAGTTTGAGGAGAGAGGGGCCTCTTCTCCTTCAGGCACCTCGATGTTGCTGGGTCTGCCTGATGGCTCCCTTGCAGCAGGCCGCGATGACAGTTATGGAGTGAACGGGCCTCTTCCTTCAGGCAGACCATCGATGTGTGCTGCGGTTTGGCTGCCTGATGGCGTCCCTCAGCAGGCCGCAGCATGGACATTGTTGAGGAGGAGGGTCCTCTTCCTTATGCAGCAACCTCGATGTTGCTGGGTCCGCCTGATGCCTCCCTCATAGGCCGATGAATGACAGTTGTGAGGATTGGAGGGGCCCTCTTTACATTCAGGCAGACCATCGCTGTTGCTGGGTCCCGCCTGATGGCTCTCCCTCAGAGGCCGAGATGACAGTTAGGAGGGATGGGCCTCTTCCTTCAGGCAGACCTCGATGTTGCTGGGTCCGCCTGATGGCTCCCTCAAGGCCGAGACTGACAGTTTAGGACGGAGGGCCTCTGCCTTCCTTCAGGCCAGACCTCGATGTTGCTGGTCTTGCCTGAATGCTCCCTCACGAGGCCCCGAGATGATCCAGTTGATGAGGGAGTAGGCCTCCTCTCCTTCATGGCAGACACTCGATGTTTGCTGGGTCCCTGCCTGATGGCTCCCTCAAGGCGCCGAGATAGGACATTGAAGCAGGGAGGGGCCTCTTCCTTCAGGCAGACCTTGAATGTTGCTGGGTCCCCCTGAATGGCTCCCCCCTCAGAGGCCGAGATGACTATAAGTAGTCAGTTAGTTAGTAGTATCCTGCTCTTTTCCCAGAACTGGCACTTTCAGAGTGGTTTGCACAAACATTACAAAAACAGTTGACAGTTAAAATGGTAGGGGAAAACAGGATATTATAACTAAAAGGATCAAATTATTGACCAATATTAGAACAGCAATAGTCATTAAAAGAATAATAAACACATTTTTTACAAAAGAAATACAAATTATATATATATATATCCACCACCACCACACACTGTATCACTTTTTATTAAAATGGTTACAAAGACATTCCCATCGCACTTGTATGGATGGGAGAGCTGGACAGTGACATAAAGGGCGATAGGAATAAGAATTAACTCATTTTCAGACCATGTTGATGGTAGTCAGGGGCCTCATTCACACTACCTGCTAGAAACTGTTTTCGCACACTCGTTTTACATGCCCTTGTTTGCATCGTTATGCCAAATTGGCTGGCACGGTTGTGCTGAGGGTGGGGCAGCGCTAACCCCAGTTTTAACCAGTTTCTGCTATGATTGTGAGTTCCCTGCATGGCAGAATGGGGTTTTGACTTAGATGTGTCCTGTGTGGTCTCTTCCAACTCTACCACTTCTATAATTCTGCAATCTTAAGCATTCCCCGCCACTTTGTTAAATGAATCGCTTCAGCACAAGTGGTGAACGCTTTGTTGATTCGGATCCTGTTGTCCCTGTGACTCGAAGCAACTCTAATCGGTTCCATCTTTCGGCCTCCCTGAGAGGGAGAGAGATACTTTGCTGTTCGCCCCATTACCCATCAGGCATGGCCTAAAATCAAGAGTGCTTATCTCCCCTCCCTAATATGTCCATCTTGTCGCGGCCTCTGCAGGGAGAGAGCTCAAGCTTGCCCTCCAGTACCATCAGGGGCTGGCCTGAAGAAAGAGGACTCCTCCCTCCCTAACTGTCTATCATTCGGCCCTCTGTAGGGAGAGAGATAGGCTTGGCCCTAGTCACCATCAGGGTCTTGCCCTGAAGAAATACGGCTCCTTCCCTCCCTTAGAACTGTCCATCTTTCGCCTCTGAGGGAGAGAGAAGGCTGGAGCCCCAGTACCATCAGGGGCCCTGAGCCCTGAATGAAGAGGCTTCCTCGCCTCCCTACAATGTCTATCGTTCCAGCCTTCTGAGGGAGCAAGCATAGGCCAGAGTATCCCAGTACCTCACGGGGCTGGCTTCTGACAGACAGGAGGCTCCTCCCTGCCCTACACTAATCATCTTTTGCGGCACCCTGCGGAGAGAGAACGGCTGGCCCCCAGGTACCATGCAGGGCATGGCCTGAAAAATCGATGCTCCTCCCTCCCTAAACTGTCATGCTTTCGGCCTCTGAGGGAGCAGAGAAGGCTGCCCAGTACCATCAGGGCGTGGCTAAAAACAGAAAGAGGCCTCCTCCCTCCCTATACTGTCATCTTTCGGCCCTCTGAGGGATAGAGAGAAGGCATGGCCCAGTACCATCAAGGGCTGGCCTGAAGAAAAGAGGCTCCTCCCTGCCCTAACCTGTCATCTTTCGCCTCTGAGGAGAGAGCAAGGCTTGACCCAGTACCATCCAGGGGGCTGGCCTAAGCAAAGAGGCTCCATCCTCGTACCCTAACTGTTCCATCCTTTCAGGCCTCTGAGGGAGCAGAGAAGACCCCCGCTGTACACCAGCTTTCCATCAGGGGCTGGCCTGAAGAAAGAGGTCCTCCTCCCTCCCTAAACTTCATCTTTCGGCCTCTCAGGGAGAGCGAAGAAGGCTGGGCCCCTAGTACCATCCAGGGGTCTGCGCTCTAAGAAGAAGAGCCCCTCCCCTCCGGTCCATCTCGCCTTGTCCAGGCCTCAGAGGAGAGAAGAATGCTGGCCTGATTCCTTCCCCCCCCTCCCATTCCCTTCTCTTTTGTCGTCATGTCTTTAGATTGTAAGCCTGTTGGCAGGGAAATGTCTGTTATCCTCTATTGTAACCGCTTGGATTCCAGTGTTGGGCGGTATAAATAAACTATTATTATTATATTATTATTATTATTATTATTATTACGTATATTATAAATAATCCTGAAAGCTGAGTTTTTTAACAGGGTGCGGTCATCCATTATATTGGTGGTAGAGCAAAAGAGTCAATACATAGGGGTGGTAGAGGTGGGGATAAACAATAGTCCAAGCGCCTGCCATCATAGAAAAAGGATGTGGTTGGGGTGCGTTACAATCACCTATAAAGCCCTACCTGGCCTGGGTCCAGTTCTTCTTAAAGGAACGCATCTTCCCATACAATCCTTCCTGTACACTCCAATCCTCCGGGAAAAACCTCTTACAATCTAGAAAGACCAGATGGCAGTGATTCCCAAAGGTCCTTCTCTGTCACCTCTCCAAAACTTGGAATGACCTGCTGGAAGGATTCTCCAATTCCCACGCGTTGTAATACGGCACCAAATTCCACCAAATCTCTTATATGCAGACGTTCCTTCCTACCCGATTGATAATTATCATCAGCCACACCACTTGAATCTCCCTATCTTCATTTTTCTTTATTCGTTGTTTGTATTTTGCGGATTTGTTATTTTAATTGATTATTGTTATGTACCTTTTAACATAACATGTCTTTTCTATTAGTTGGGAGGGAGGGTTGGGCCAGTGGTCTTGTGGGCTTGTTGTTTTTTTATTGTTGTATTGTATTAACTCTGCTGTTACCGTCTCAATCCTCAAGCGGAAGGTGGGATATAAATAAATATTTATATTATTTATTATACTTGTCAGATAAAATCGATCTTCGCCAGCGCGCTTTTGTGTAGCCGCTTCTCTTCTAAGATCTTCAGTGTACCAACGATTACGATCTGAACGGGCTGGACAGGATGCTTGGGAGTGTTGTTCGATGCCTTGGAACGATCTTTATTCCAAGTAGTGACCAAGGTTTCGACAGAGTCGTCCAATGTTGCCATCCATTAAACCCTCAGTGCTCTTTGGAACCTTTTGAATTCCATCAGCCTTCGAGGGTGGACTGTTTAATAGGTCCATCAATCCCAGGAGATTGGAGATAGTGCCTTCAGTCCAATCTTGACCAGGAAATGATCCGTCCATGACAGAGCGGAAGTAGAAATCATTTCTGCCCACGGATATTCCTGATCCGTGCAAAAGACAGCATCGAGGTTGTGAAACTGCACAGTGTGTCAGCCCAGAGACTATCTGGGATAGGCTCATGTTAGTCATGGCAAACATGAACTCCTGAGCTGCACCGGTGAGATCTGAACGATCTGGTCTTGAGGGGGATGTTGAAGTCCCCAGGACAAGAAGCCTGGGGGTCTCCAACACCAGCTCTGAGACTAGTAGTGTCAGCTCGGCTGGGAGTCTGTTTAGTTACGGGGTTTACGGTATAACCAACAGAATCCCCCGGCTATCCCTAGCCTTCAGGCGAAGTTACACTCTCGATGTGGTCAGTTTTACGGATAGGTATCCTGGTCAAGGTGAAGTTGTTTTTGGGACACATGGCAACCTCCCCTCCTCGCCCACTTTCCCTTACCTGCTCATTAATGGTATACCCGGCTGGGAGGGCTTGTGCCCAAGTGACATTACTGTCATCCCCCAGTCAGGTTTCCGTAAAACAGGCCAGGTCTGCTCCCTCATCAGTACATTGCAGAATAAGGACTGTAGTGCTAAGACTGGGTGGTTGACAGCTGACAGATGGACACAGAAAGTTAGACAGCAAGAGAATGAGAGAGATTTGGGGAGAGATAGAGAAATCAGTCTTTTTTCTGTGAGGCAAGAAGTGAGAGGCCCATAACCTATTGGGAAATATAATTTAGTGGATCTCTCTCACGCAAGCTTCTGATATGTTAGGCAAAAGTTTTGAACAGTCTCCTAGCCCACTGCACTCCCTCACACTACATCTAGCAGAGATATAAGCCCAACACACCCTGCAGAAATAATCTAGTCTGAGAGCACTTTAACTGCCCTGACTCAGTGTTAGGGAATACTGGGAAATGTAGTTTATTGTGTGTCAGGCCCAGCCTGGCTGAGGACTCAGAGGAGGACTCTGACCCTTAGCCTTAGCCTGGTCCTAGCTCTGCCCTAGGAGCTCCAGCAGAAGCTATGACTTTAAAAGAAAACCAGGAGCCAAACCTTCCAGCAGCAGGGCCTTCTAGTACTAGGGTCTTCCATTATTGCCAAATGGCAAATCCACTGTTGCTTTACTCACAGGATAAGCAAGCACCGATGCCTCCATGATGATTTACTGCTGGGAGAAGCACATGGGGGTGTGAACCCTGGTCATGCTTTTTTCACGATTTGATAATTTCATGGCGATTTACTCAAGCCTCTCATGTGATATTCTCCTTAGTGATCCAATTTTGCCTGATAACTGCGGAGTCTCCAAACCTCCAGCTAGTCTTCAGTGAGGCTAAAACCCACCCCACATCCACCCACATTCCAGGGTCAAATTGCTGAACCAAAATGCCAGACAGCTTTACTTGACAGAATATGGTCAGGGAAGCTGCAATTTGACACCAACTTAATAGACAAGCAAGCCCTGCTGAATGTGATAGGGCTTACTTCTGCATAAACATGTATAGGGTTGCCCTGTTTTTCCTTTCTTGACTTTTCCTTTGTTACCTATTGTTTACTATGCAGAAATTAAAAGCATGCACTCTCTCTTTCTTCTCATAGGGAGCTGCTAACATTCTGTGGTGTTCCTCCACACCAATTAAAACCTAGGAGTGCAGGCTCTATTTAATTAGTCTGTAAGCAGTGATATTTCCCAGTTTCAGGCGAGCTGCTTGAAATGACTGTACATTTTGCATATCTGAACAGTTTTTTCACTTTGGAAAGCTACGCCCTAAGGTCTCAAACCAAGCACAGAACAGCATCATGTCTCCAGCTATTAAATGGTTAAGGCAAAACTTTTTTAGCATGTGTACATGTGTATGTGTATGCATAGTTGAAAAATCCTCTAGGAGACGCTTTTACTGAAAGTTTTAAGTCATTCCTTGTATCATTTTCCCAAAACTGATGATTTCCATGACCTTTCCACATAATTAGAAGTGTACTTTGTGTCTATTTTTATTAAATAGTTTCATACTCCATCATACTCCATTATACTGTAGTAATTTTTAATGTTGTCATCTAGGCAGTTAGTTCTCCTGTAATTCTTTTGCACTAGCTTGAAGGGGGTCCGCTAAACTTCGTCAAAGTATTACATTTGATCATCACACCCCACTATCAGAAATATCCATTCTGCCATTGCACCAATATTTTGGCACAGAAACCTCAGGAAAAGGAGAGACTTTCACTAATCATAATAAAAGAGATTTAAGACAGGACAATTAAGACAAGCAAATGATCACACATTATTGTTGCACTTGAGCATCCTTATTATATTAGTATTAGAAATACCTGTAACTGGTGTGCTTTAATGGGCAGCATATTAAAATTTCATGGACTTTCCATGTCTATCTACTTTCTTTGCTACCCTTATATTTAGTGCTGAGAATTTCTGTTTCAAAAACATTTCTTCTTGAATGTTTGGTATTATGTATCCTTAGCATCCAGTGTATATGCTGTTCTTAGGATATATGTAACAAACACTTATCATATCATTCTTCAGGAATTTTCCTGACAGTGGAGACTAATGGAACCATGTGTTCAAATCCTAAGGTGTCGAAATCTATGGAGAGGTATTAGGTACTAGCCCCTGCTGTTTCTGTTTGCAAATACTTTGCCTTTCATACTAATTCTCTCCTCCTTTCTACCTCTTATAGAAAAAAATTGTTTACAAATTGAAGTGCAGCAAGAGTAAGTGGATTATGTAAAACAACAAAGGTGATTGGAAAGCAGGAACTTGCCACTTTGTCTTTTGCATTCCAGAGCAGGGTCTCCTTCTTTAACTCTATTACAAGTTATCTGTGGATCAGTGAGAATTTTGTTCGGTTTATATTTTGATAACTGTAACAATGTGATTTGGCAGATGCACCAGCTGGACCTGTCACACATCCCAACTGTCTCAATTTGGAAGGAATGGTCTGGTTAATCTACTGTTGTTCAAAATCAGTTCAAAGAGCAAAAAAAAAAAACAGTTTGTACTCAAATTAACTTTTCAGGAAGAGTAGAAATATCAGGTCATAATCTTGCTCCTCTCAGTAGCCTCAGACAAAATCAAACTGCTGCAGCCTCTCTAGCTTGAGTCTTCTTCCTTATTAATAACACCTTGACCACACTCTGATGATACCTAGCCACATGTGTCCCCCATTTTTATCTATGAAAAGTTAAAGGGTATGGACATCATATTATCTACTGCTTATTACTGGTTTAAATATTTTCCAATCCAAATAGGGCTTTTCCAATTAAGCTGAATTGCAGCTCAAAGCAAGCAGACAGAACAGGGTGTGGAAGACAAGTTTAATTAGCTGTTTCTCTCTCTCTCTCCATTCTACTGTTGCTGAAGTTTCTGAATGGTCATGACTGTTAAATTAACAGCTTCAGAAATTAAGTTGCAAAGGCTATACTAGACAAGGTGCCATTCACACAATTAGCAGTTCTGTGGGTAGTTATAACCAAGTAAATTACATGTGCAAATTACAGGTGGGGTCCTGCACAAATGTGAAGAAGTAAATCATCCCTGGAGGGACTAATCATTCTTCTCTTCTTTCAAAAAGCAGACCTGGAAGCCCTAGCTTTTATCAGGACCTCAGCAAAGAGCAAATGATTTGGCATGAATCCTTATTTTTAATCCCTTCTAGAGCAGACATGCTGAATCAATATAACTTACATAATTGTTGATATACTAAGGCACCATTGATCAATTGGTCCCCTTTGCTTAGAGAGCTAGAATGGTGTAGTTTTGGGCAAGTCACACTCTCTCATCAGAGGATAACAATGGCAAACCCCCCTGAAGAAATCTGCCAAGAAAATCCCATGATAGGGTTTCCTTATGGTTGCCCTAAATTGGAAAAAACAAACAAACCTGAAGGCTCACAACAAATTTGGGATTAAGAACTGGATTTAGGATTTAAAGAACCCTAATCTCATTCCTTCAGTGCCTGAATTCCAATCCAGATAAGGGCACCTACCTTTACCATTTAATTTTTGAAACCCAACACAACTGCTAATTGTGTAAATGGCATTATGTGCAGGGGTTCTGCTGTTTGTTCATTTGTTTACTTTTAAAGGGCATGTTTAGGAATTTTAAGAGGAATTTAACTGGAATATTCCTAACTTTATGTCATTCTCATATCAATCTAAATAGGTTTGTTGTTGCTGCTTTTCAAAAAATAAAAAAATTGAAAATGTAATAAAAATGAGTAATGCGTTAATTTCAGAACTTTGCAATAAGAAAAACCAATTATATTTTTAAGCACATCATAAAGCCTCTTAAAATTCCTAAACATGCCTTTTGAAAGTACACAAAGCTTGAAACATTCCAATAAGTGTCCAACTCTACAGCTGTCAAAACCAGACTGTGCCAGTCACAGTACACTGTGGCCTTAGAACAGATCCAAAATACTAATATGACTGAGGGGAACTTATGCCTACAATACAGCCTCAGAGAAAGGCAGTGGCAAACCCTCTCTGAACAAATCTTACCAAGAAAATCCTGTGATACATTTGCCTTAGGGTCACCATAAACTGGAAACAACCTGAAGACATACAACAATAAACCATGGAGCTAATAAGGTCATATAGATGCACCTACATTCTGAACACCATGGGCTATCCACTCCGGTGTTGCTTGACTTACTCTTGTTTATTTAGTCTATTTTTCAGTTCCTTGTGGTCTGTATATGTATTACTGTACTACTGTACTAATAAATATAATGGACATTTTTTTAAAGAAAGAAGGAAGGAAGAAAAGAAAAGAAAGAACAAAATAAGGATTTTGATCAGTGCATGGAAGCTTTTGTGATGCAATCCCAAGACTTATAAAAAGGCAGTGACTAGAAACTAGAAAGTGTAACATTGCTCTTGAGAATTGCAGCCTAGTGAAATATCTGAACTCTTGTTTTTTATTGAGCAATAAACTATGAGCTTGTGGCAACTTGGAGAACCATTCAGTTTGGAAATCACGTGGCTGAGTGACTGGCATAGCTGACACATTTGGCACTTGAAACAGTTCAAAAGACAAATGAATAAGAAACAAAAATTTCTTTCATTAGTGGAAATCCGGTTCACATCAGCATAATTAAATGGTAGAATTTATAGCTTGATTTGCAAGAGAAGAATCAACCTTTTCCTGTGCGCACTGGGCAAGTTCATTAGGATTTTCATTCAATGTACAACTTTCCATTACTTGCATGAGCAATTGTGTGTGTCATCATTTAGCTACCTGGGCCAGATGAGGAGTCTTACAAGCAGCCACTTGGCTAGAAAGAAGTTGGAGTCCACAACTGATGAATTAAGACAGGAGATTTTTCTTGACATCTTTATAGTAAGTGGATTACTATGGACTGTTGTTAGTATGTTCTGAAAAACACTCTTAGATCTGACATCAGTAAATGCCAACCTAGGGCAAATGTGAGGGATCCTAGGAATGTTACCATTGCTGGCACATGCCAAGAAATCGTTGCTACGTAGAAGTGCGGAGTGTACCATGGGGCTACAACAAAGGCCTGTAGGGGTCAGAACTGAGACCCAGCTCTTTAATACTGTGCCTCTGGGCAGATCAAGGCTATGAAATTTTATATTCTGTAATACAATGAACACAACATATTTTATAGAACTATACTGAAAACAGAAAACAGAATCTTTGCAATAAAGACTGGAGTGTGTTACCCCAGAATCCAGCTCCCAGTCACCCTTCATTCATTTATATCACATTAACATCAAAAAGGTATGTCATAGGCAATTAGCCACAAGGGGACACCACAGTGCAAAAAACCAGCAATACCATATTAGGAAATCCAGATGGCTCAGCATGGAGAAAGCCAAGGCACATAGCCGTGATGAAATCACTCTAGATCGGAATCAGCATAATCCCTTCACTAGGAAGTGTGATGGTTGGTGCTGGACCTGGTGATTGCTTGCATACTACAGACAAAGGGAGCTTCCTTCTGGGAATGAAATTCTTTTTGTTTGATGACATTCACACTGATTTTCTGGTCATTCTCATATATCTTGTCCCATTCTTCCCAACTGGGAAAGTTATTTAACTCCTGGAAAAGCTATTTTAACTCCTGAAACACTGCCCTTGGACCCATTTCTTGCTATAAATACACATGCCTAGACAAAAGCAATTTAATCTAGTTTGAAACTGAACAGAAATCAACCAAGCCCCTCAGTAGCCAGCCACCCCACATATCACAAGCAGCTACTGTGTCATCCTCATTTCAGTAACCCTGCAACTGGAGCTACACTTCAGGATCAGTAAAGCACCACTTTACAACCTTACAATTCACTATCTTTTACTTCCTTTGCATCTTTAGTTATTGTGTGTGACAGAGAGATAGTGTGCATAGTGTGTGTGTTGATTTCCCTTTTATAAATAAACTAAACTAATTCGGAACCCACCGCCCAACTACTCCACCCCCAATGTCATACCAATCAATTAGAACATATGTTGCAAAAAAACCAGGAAAAAACTGTAGAGAAAATTTTAGATTTTCTAAATCCCATTAAAGTCTTAAAAAGTGCTTTTGCTGTGAAAATGGGCAGATGTCTTGTATTTTAACAGCACCAGAATTGAGCTAGGTATGGAATTATTCTGATAGTGTTGATCCAGCCTCTAGAGAGTCTCAGGACATGGCTAATACTATAGCCAACAAGCAGGCACCCCAAGTCTCCAGAATGCAGCACTGACAGGCTTTCCTGTTTTCCTTGTGGAACAGAATTTTCCAGCATGCAGATCTCCAGAGCCAAATATATCCTGCCTACATTGTCTATCTTTGAGAAAGTACCCCCCAGAACCTGGCATTTGGGCTTCAGTGACTCTGGGATAGCAACAACAGCTATTTTTCATAGACAGTACTGCTCTCTGCAAATGGTGACAATGCATGGGATGAGAGGCAGTGAGAATTCTCCTCCCACGTCAGGGGTAGGAATGCTGGGGCTGCTGTGCTGACATTTTTAGCTTTTGAGTTGGAATCATGGAAAATCTACTGTGCTCCTGTAAAACTTCCTTTAATTTATTATGGACAGGAGTACTTTTTTTGTACAAAAAAATCTTTCTTATATATAAAATAGGATATATTTTTATTTAAGACTGAAGAAATACAGTTCTGACTTAACAGATATCACTTTCTTTTAAATTTTTGATGACACTTGTTTTTTTAAAATAATATATCACTCACAGAAAGTTATACTGCACTTCTATATATTCCCTTCATGGTATGTTATGAAACAGAGGAAGAAGAATATATTTAATTTTTTCCCAAGTGAACCTGGTTTAAGCTTTCAAAGGTGCAGAACAATAACACAGTGTGTCCTAGATGCATGATTTAGTATTATAGTTGTTCAACTCAAAGACAAGGCTTCCAATCAAATACACATCAAACAGATCCTATAAAACACAGAACACTCTACTTGTGTATCACTGAATGCCATAAAAATATATTGGCTCACCTTTGAGGATTTTTAAAGGTAAGAGTGTTAAGGTGTGAAAGCAAACTGTCAGAAATCTCATTAAAGCATTATTTACTGCCTGGAAATAAATTTACATTGATCTTTTCAAACTATTGCTAACCACAAATGCATTAAAACTAAACAGTCTTCATTCACTAAGAAATAAATATGTCAGCACAACTTTGACTTTTGTCCAATGCTCTTCCGGCATTTAATTCACTGGGGCTCAGTGTTAAGCAGTTTATTGCTTGCTGTGCTAAAACATGTTAATTTAATTGAGAATATCCTGTTGTGATGATCAAACCCTTAACCATGTACATAGCATTCATTCTACTTACATATTCTACAGATGCATATGCTTAAATATAATTCTTTCCCGCTTGGAATTAAGGTTTTAAACAACTGTAAAAGAAGGTCAAAAGGAATGGCGATTAATTTGTTTATGTTATGTTGGCTAGGTTGTGCTGAGAAGCAATGGAGTTTTGCAAAGTCAATATGCACTCTCTACCCTCTCAATCAATAGTTCAATGTTTACATTTTTTAAAAGTTGGTTAATGGTTTCAAAGCATGATCTAATGAATAAATAATTGTATTTATTTTGTTATTTTCATGTTGTGCATTTAAAAGCCATATGCCTCTAATTCATGAGGCCAATTTAAAAACCCACTTGTTCTGACAAACTAATGCCATGGCTCAATCATACATACCAAGTCTACTGAAGTCCACATCACTGTTTTCCTTTGAAAACTACATTTCCATTTTTGTTTAGCATTACTTGGCTACACATCAAGAGTAAAAAGATGGGTCTCCATAGTAAATGGTACCATTGCGCAATTAAAGTGGAAACCTAATCTTCTAAAGTGTCACCCTAATAGGTTTTTGTTGGGATTTTTTGGGGCTGTGTGGCCATGTTCTAGAAGAGTTTATTCCTGATGTTTCACCAGCATCTGTGGCTGGCATCTTCAGAGAATGCTGGTATAGAAGAGAGTTGATCATATGGAAGAGACTTTCACCCTAATCTTTCACCCTCAAGATGTTAGATGAAACAAACAGTGAGCCCAAACAGACAGGCCAAAATAAAGGTCTTCTGGTCACTTTGGAGATATGCTGTCTAAATGATGGATGCATCCTAAGAGGCCAGAAGGCACACCAATGGCACGCTCCAATCCTAAGGATAGGGTTCTTAGGGCCACTTGAAGGCAAAGCACGTGCGCACACACAAACGTACGAGTAAATCTCACTGAACCCGATATGGCTTACTTCTAAGTAGACATTCATATAGTTGCAGCATAAATTTGTTGCTACTAGCTGTTTTTTCTCAGATTCCACCCAAATGTTCTTTGATATCTTCATGAGTACTGGTTACACTTGCAGCTCTCCTGCAGCAATATCAATACATAAAGATTAGTGAGCCAGTTAAATTTTTATATGTCATCAATGAATTTGGTTAATGGGTTGGGTAAAATGCAGACCAAGGTTGGGTAAAATGCAGTCCTCTAGGATTTGTTGGACTCCATCTCCCAGCAATCGTCAATGTTAGGTATGCTGACTAGGATTGATAGGAGTTGCAGCCCAACAGCATCTTGAGGAGTGGATTTTGCCCATTCTAGCACTGCCAAACAAATAGTGCTGTGGAGAATTCAGAAGGAAGAGTTAACTAGCAGTATCTTCCAGAAGATATACTGTATCAAGAACAACATTCAATTGAAAGCCTTTTCCAATTCAGGTAACTGCAACTCCCATTAATATCACTCTGCAATATTAAGTGACTGTGTGAGATGCAGTTCAAAACATGTGGAGGGTTATTATTGTCAAGTGCCATGAAGCTGACTTCCACTTATTGTAAACCCATGAATGAGAGACCTCCAAGTCACCAGCACTACTCAGGTCTTGCAGATTCAGGGTGATGGCTTCCTTGATTAAGTCTATCCATAGAATTTGGTCTTCCTCTTTTCCTCCTTCCTTCTGTCTTATCAAGCATTATTGTCTTTTCTAGGGAGTCATGTCTTCTCATTATATGTCTGAAGTATGACAGCCTCAGTTTAGTCATTTTGGCTTCTAGGGAGAGGTCAGGCTTGATTTGCTCTAGAACCCATTTATTTAGCTTGCTAGCAGTCCATGTAGAACTCCTCTAGCACCACATTTCAAATGAGTTTATTGTCTTCCCATCAACTGTCTTCAGTGTCCAGGTTTCATAACTATACATAGAAATGGGGAATACGATGACACAGACAATCCTAACTTGAGTATTTTTGACACTTCAGGATATATCTTGACACTTCAGGATCTTGTTTAGTTCTTTCATAGCTGTCCTTCCAACTCCTAATCGTCTAATTCTATACAATCAAAGTCTTTACTGTAATCTATAAAGCACAGATTGATCATTTCTTGATACTGGGTCAAATTTTCCTACAATCTTTGATTCTGATCTGTGTCTGATTTTTGCATTCCAATCGCCTGTGATTAACAACAAGGTGTGATTAGTTTCCTTTTGGACTCCAGCATAGAATCTTTCAATGTCTTCTTCTTCTGTCTTTGTATTTAGAGCATAACATTGAAATAAGGTTATATTGATGGGTTTTCCCTGAAGTCTTAGTGACATGATTCAGTCAGACTTTGCAATCATTTGATTGTTTTTGATACCTTTCTCCTTACAATAAATGCCACCACATTTCTTTTTAGAGAAATTTCATTTCCTAAGTAAAATACTGCATAATTATCTGACTCAAAATGTCCCATTCCTGTCCATTTTAGTCGCTCACCCAAAATATTGCAATGTTCATACATTCCATATCCAGCTTCCTCTGATTCATGCTTCAGACATCCCATGTTCCTATAATATGTATTGTGCAGCTTCAGACTTTCCTTTCACCTCTGATCACATAAACAGCTGAAAGTCTTTTAGGTTTGAGTTCAGTTGTGCCACTGGCCACAGCACTACTCATAGTTGTCCTCTGCTGTACCCAAGTAGCCTGTTGAGCATGATCTGATCAGAGAGTCCCATCTTCTGGCACTCTCTCTTGTTTCATTTTGGATTGTCTCACTGTGGAGTTCTCATGGCAAAAGATTTTCAAAGGGAGATTTACCATGAACCACTCTGCACAGTACTAAGAAGCATTATAACTCTGTGCAGTACTAACAAACGGAGACATTACCTCTAAGAGGTCCTCTGCCAGTGTCACCCTACTGTTGCTGCCCAACAAAAATCCAGTCAAACATGGGATACCTTACTATCAACTTTGCTGCCATCTACATAGCTTGCTTCACATCTTGCTTCAAAAGAGCTTGCTTCACATCTTGCTTCACAAGAGCATGCAATCTCACTTCCCCAGATAGCTAGTGTCATTGGTAGGATCTGGAGGGTCCCAACTTGCTTATTCTTCAGAAAGTCTTACCATAATTTTTGAACAATAGTTTGAAATCTTTAAATCTTCTATTTGTGTTCATCATTATAGATTTGATCAATCATGTTGTCCTATCTACACTAACCTTTTATTATTATTCTGTTACTAGCTGTCATGGCTTTCCTAAAAGAATCCTAGGAAATTTAATTTGGTGAGAATTCTGTGACAAAGACAACATTTCCCTTTAGGAAAAAATATTTTGCAGAGGAGCTTGGAATGGATTACATACTACGTCTAAGTCCACAGCATTGAGGCACATGTTTTCCTTTACACTTCAAGATGTACATTTATTTATTAATATCCCTAAAATACTGTGGCTCTGTTTCTTACAGTAAACACAAGCTTTCAATTAAGAGAACAGAAAGCAACCCACAGCTGTTAGGAAAGCCAGGCTTGCTTCCTCACGTTGCTGCTATTTAAAATGGAAGCAAGGGAGGAAATGCCGTGTGGAGAAAGCTCAAATAGTCAGTGCTAATGGTGGAAGTATTATCTGTATGTGGCTAATATAAAACCAAAGTGGTTTATTGCCACAGTTGGTGATTTATGACTCACATTATGACTTTATTTTGAAATGGTTGTAATTAAAAATTAATGTGTGGTGAAAGGAGAATACACAACAAGGAATCAAGGCTCAGGGTTTATCTGATTGTGTGACCATACACTTGATTTATATCTCACAATTCATCCAAACATTTGTCTTGATGTCAAGCACACATAAATGCTTCACAATGCACAGTAATATCCTGTGAGGCCTTCCAAGGTGAGATATACATTGTTGTACCATATATTGTTAATTTTTAAAGGGCTGGAGGAATTTATAACAAATCTGAATAATTTATAAGAAATATTATCAACGTTGATTAGTGATCTTTTGTAACAGAATGTCTCTTTCATATCTTTCCTCTTTTAATTCCTTCTGAAATGTCCAAGAACATGCTACTACACTGCTTAATGGGCTGATCACCTTTTTGCTTAATGGAAGGAAAGTATTGATATAATATTTATTTATTTATTTATTTATTTATTTATTCTCTGCCCTTCAGCCCTAATGGCTATCAGAGCAGCTTACAGTTATTATTTTTAATTAGATGGTTCCCTACCCTCAGGCTTACAATCTAAAAGACACGACACAAAAGGAGAAGGGAATGGTGGTGGCAAAGGGGATGAGGTTTTCCCTATTTCAGATACATAAAACAACTTCCATGCACATCAGATAGCCATAAGTTTGTAAACAGAAATTGAAACTTTCCATGTGTGATTTGCAAGATTTTATTTCTTCATTCATGGTGCTTCATTTATAGGAAAGGCGCTGTCAGAAAGTTACTTATTAAAATATTCATGGCCTAAAGGGAATAATCCTTGGTCTCCTTTCTTGGAAATATTACTTTTTGGACTACCATTCTTAGATGTCCCCAGCCAGCATGTCATTCTGAACACAAGCAGACCTGGGTCTGCCCAGTACATGGCTGGAAGATTGCCCATAGATCCTGCAGATGTCTTCTTGAGTTCCCAATTGGAAATAGGATGTGAAATAAAAATAAGACAAAAATAACTGTACTGTAGTATGGGATCCAGATACTATCTTTCAGAGTAATGGTTTTGTTTGTTTGGTATATCAGCTTTTTCAAATGCTATTTCCCCTTGCTGGAGAAAAAGAAAGATTCTTTGCCAGACTTCACAGCCAACTGGTGTTATCAGGGCTGTGTGGGGAATATTGCTGAATGTGATGGGCATAACTGTCTACAGCCTTTCTTAAACTTTTATCTTGGTGAAATTATTTTCAGGTCTCAGGGAATCCCTGCATAAAAATTATTTATCTCTAGAGGTCACTGAAATGTGTTTTGTTTTTCAGTCACAATCTCTTGTGGAACCCCTAGGAATCCCTCAGAGAAACCCTGGTCCAGATTCTGTGATCCTACCATAGGACCATCAACACTACTGGATCACTGAGGCCCTTTTGTGATACTTTACTTAATTAATATTATTTAGTTCAGTACCCCATGCATTGTGTCCAGAGTTGCCCTTCCACAAAGGGAAGGCTCCAAACAGAGGAAGAAGAATGACAATTGCTTTGGTATGTTTCCCAACCTGTGTGTAACATTCCACATCAAATTTTGCATCCTGAGCAGGTTTTTCAGGAGCTGCAGATAGTGAAGGGGAAATCAATAGCGATCCTGTTCCCTCATTTCTCCCTTGAGAGTGTTTTGTCAATGGAGCCCTGCTCACGGGTATTCTGAATCCAGCCCAATGGTTTTGCACTGTGATACTTGCTGTTTTCACTTCAAAAGTCTAAATGTAGATAGAATTCTCCTTTTAAAAAGAATTTCTAAATGCAATCTCTTCACCTTAGTTTATTGTGATATGTACACTCCTATGCTTCCAATGCAATATGCAGAGTGTTCATTTTAGAGAAGGAGGAGATTCCTTTGCCATCAATCTGTGTTTATCATGGTCCTATGGGAACTAAATTAAAAGAAGCAGGCATTACACAGCTAAGGATAGTTGAGTATTATTTATAATATCTTAAATATAGGGCAATATCCTTATTAATAGTGATACTTCAGTACAACAAAAATGAATTAAACACAATCTAAAATTAAATTAATTTAAATAATGAGTAAACTATTCACAGATCTTAGTGCCAAACAGAACTATTACAACTGTAACCATTTCTACCCTTTGTTTGGCTGCCTATTCTACACTGGCTGTCCATAGCTAAAAAAACATATCTTGATATTTACATCAACTTACAACTATCTTAAAGATAGAAAAATCTCAAGAAGTAAATATCTTACAACTTCCGGTCGGGGCATGGCGCCGAAATAAGCAAACCTCTAGCGCTGCTGCTGAGGGTTGCTTGCCCAGCGCAGATCAGAGCCGTTTCTCGCAGCTCAGAAGTCTCCCTGTCATGGGAAACTCGGATGTGTCCTACTGAGGTCCGATGCCTGTTTCTGTGAAGAATCCAACAACTCTAAGGGGTAAGAAACGGAGGGGACTAAAGGACAAAGCGACTGCGCTGGTGTCGCCATTTTTTGATGGCCCAGGACGCCCCTGACTATAAAGCTTACAACAATCTACACCAATCTTGAAAACCCTCAAATTGATACAGAAACTTTCAACGATTTTTAAACATCCCAACAAATAAAAGTTCGGATGGTGCGTTTATTTCCCAATCAGACATTAAATACAGTGATCTATCTCTGTTGACTTTCTTTGGATGTTAAATCTGATTTGGACTGCTCATTAATGGAGTAATCTTTAAAGCAAATATTCGCTGATAGAGGACTTGTCTAATTAAGGAGCTGCTCTTCTTTAAACTCTATTAAGGTGGACGGATAACAATCCGGACAAGCCTGATAGACTATTATCTATGGCATCCTCGCTCTTGGTCCAATATTTTGACCACACTGCAGTGGACTATTGAAGAAAATCACCTGGAGCTGCATTAGATTGGGAAGGGTCCTGCGGCCGAGAGAAATCAGGAGAGAGATCAGAGCGAGTTGAACGGCTTGCACTGGCCCGCAGCAGTTTGGAGGACAGATCAAGGGAAGCGGTTTGGAGGACAGCGCAAGGGAAGCAGCTTGGAGGACTGCGTACATGAAGAAAGACAAGGAAGAGCTGAGATTGGACATGAAGAGAGACAAAGAGGACCTAAAACATGATATGGAAAGAATGAAGGTGGAGATAAAAGAAGGTGTAAGAGAGGAATTTAAGGAAATAAATCACGCTATCAGAGCATTATCTTCGGATGTCCGACAAGTTAAAGCTAAAGTCAAAGTCCTAGAGAAGAAGAATCAGGAACTAGAAGAAAAATTGAAAGAAGAAATTGATAAACGGAAAGATAACCAAGATGAAAGGACGATATGGGAACAAAAATGGCGAGAGAGATGTTTAAAAATCAGAGGTCTCCCAGAGGTAGAAAATGAAAATATTTTTAATACAATGGTCTATATATTGGCCAAATTCCTAGATAAAGATAAAGAAACAATGGAGATTGAACTTGACAAGGTCTTCCGCGTTAACTCATGGGTAGCCAAGCAGAAAAAACTGCCAAGGGACATCGTTATCTACTTCGTCAGAACCCAAATGAAGGAACAAGTTTTACAACGACACTTTGAGGCCAAACATATTGTGGACGGGGTGGAATTACAGCTTTTGAAAGATATTCTGAATAACGTGCTCAGGAAAAGGAAAGAATATATTTTTTTGACAAGAACATTACAAGAACGTGGTGTACGATATCGGTGGGAGGTACCGGAAGGTATCTCTCTTCGTTATCGACAGAAGAAAGTACGTATAATGAATACCCAAGAAGCACGAGATTTTATGGAAGACTTCCAAAAAGACCTGGAACAAGAGGAAAAGGGAGGTGAGCAACACCAACTCCAACTTGGTATAAGACCAGACGGTAAGATTGACGACCACAGAAAACAATCTGATTCGACAATCATCAAAGATACAGAAGAAGAAAACACTGAAGATTTAGATCCAGAAGACCCCTCACAAATTTTAGGAGAAGGAGCACTGATTAATGAATAATACAATAAGATATCTATCATGGAACGTAAAGGGCCTAAACAACCCTGGTAAAAGGAGCAAAATAAATCATTATTTAGGGAAACAAAAAATTGATATAATATGCCTTCAGGAAACCCATATTAAAAAAACAGAAATCAAATATCTAAAATGTAGAAAATTAGGTAGGGAATTTGTAACAGCGGGAGAAAAAAGAAAGAAAGGGGTGGTATTGTACATCAATGAGCGGATAGAGACAAAAGAAATTTTTAAAGACACCAAAGGACACTATATTGGGGTAGAAATTATATGTAACAATAGCAAAATTATAGTGGTGGGCGTATATTCACCAAATGAAAACAAAGAAAAATTCTACCAAAAATTGAAAAGAACTATGTTGAAATTTGAGTATGAAAATATTGTCATGCTTGGAGATTGGAACGGGGTGGTAGATCCAAAGATCGATAGGAAGAGTACCAAATCCAATAGGAAAAACCAGGGAAAATTACCAAAAAGTTTTTTTGAATTAAAAGATAATCTGGCACTTTTGGATATTTGGCGCTTAAAAATGGGGAATTCTAGAGACTATACATTTTACTCTAAATATCACAAATCATGGTCCCGGATCGATATGTTTTTTATTTCATCACTGCTGGCTCCAAGAATCATTAAAGTTGACTCCCTCCCCATGATGACATTATCTGACCACAATTCAATATTTATGGAAATGAAATGCGGTAGAAAAGATTACAGTTGGAGGCGAAACGAAAATTTATTAAAAGACAAAACTATACTAGAACAAACTCAAAAGAATATAGAACTATTTTTTAAGGAAAATCTAGATAAAGAAGTAGAAGACTGGGTGGTCTGGGACACTTCTAAAGCCGTTATGCGAGGCTTTTTCATAAAAAAAATGCTGAAATTAGAAAAAAAAGAGGTTTCAAATTAAATAAAGTTTTGCAAGAATTAAAACAGAAGGAACATTTAGCTAAAAGGACTATCAAAAATCAAACACTAATCGATGAAATTCAAATTTTACAAAAACAATTAAATATAATCTTGACAGATGAATTGGAGAATAAAATTAAGTACACCAGACAAAAATATTTTGAATCAGCAAATAAATGTGGGAAATGGTTATCCTGGAAATTGAGAAAAGATAAAGAAAGGAGAATAAATTTTGGAGTCAAATTCATAATGAACTAGAGATATTATTAAATTCAAAAATAAGATTTGAGCCTAAATTTTTCCTATTGGGGATGGTGAACGATTCAAAGTTAGAAAAGGATTATGGAAAAATTATCTTTTACATGATTACGGCTGCCAGAATGGTGATTGCAAAAAAATGGAAGAGTAAAGAACCTCTACTGATTAAAGATTGGTATATGAAAGTACTCGACATGATACAAGCTGACAAACTTACAAATATTTTGAAAGATGGCGGTGAAGTAAGATGGGAAGATATATGGGCACCTATTATAGATCTATGTAAAGAACAAATAAAGAAAACACCAAATTAGTTCAGGAAACGGAATAAGAGACAGTAATCAATACTAAACAAACATTTATCTTTATAAGGTGTTCGACAATTTGACTATTAGAGTCAATATTTAGAATCACATAAGTCTCTGATGGTTCACGTAGGAAATAATAGTACAGTGGTGCCTCGGGTTACGAAATTAATTCGTTCCGTGGCACCGTTCGTAACCCGAAAAGCCTTCGTAAGCCGAATTGCCATAGGCGCTAATGGGGAAAAGCCGCGATTCCGTGCGAAAAAGCCGAAAAAAGCACCAAAAGTTTTTTCGTAACCCGAAAAAACATTCGTAACCCGGAACAATGTTTTCCTATGGGATTTTTTCGTATCCCGAAAATTTCGTAACCTGGGTATTTCGTATCCCGAGGTACCACTGTACCTACTAAATATGGGATTTACGGGAGAGAAATTTATGATAATCGTTATTGAGAAATATCAAACCTAGTCGGATTTAATTATAAAACATGGATACATCGTCTCTAGGTAGTAGTTTAAGAGTATAGGTTTTAGGAAAGTTATTAGAACATAAAAGGATCTGTTAAGAAAGATCATATTCAACAGGTATCTTCAATTTGAGAGAGGGGAAGGAATTTTAATGTGTAGTTGAGCCTGTTTGTTGTTTGTTTTGAATTGTATTTAGGTACTTATATGTTCGTAAATGTGTTGTTTTTATTTCTCTGTTGTTGTTGTATTTGTGTATTTGTGCATTTTGTTTGATATTTTTTTAACCAATAAAATAATTTAAAAAAAAGAAGTAAATATCTTACATCAGTGTGAGAAGAATCATATTTGATTTGTAGAGCCAAGTAATTGCTCACAATATGCCAAACTGAAATTTCCTTTCAAAGCAGGCAGCTGCAGGAAGTGGACATCATGTTTCTAGTTTGAATTCCCAAGATCTCTCTGAAAAGTCTTCCTAACACATCCTTTGCTTTAAGGCTCAATTAGCTTTCAAGTGAGTGAAGAGCTTGAATGGAGTTGTGATGGCCACTTTACCAAGTACTGGAGCATCACAGCAGTTCACAAAGTAATTGAAATCTTAATGTGCAGAAAAAATATTTTTATAATGGTTGCCTTGAAGATTATTTTTTTTTCAAATGTAATTAAAAAAAGTGGATTTAGAAATATGCCTGACAACCCAAAGGATTAAATATTAATATGGTGCATAATTAATAAATGATACATCCCTTGATTACTAATGGGTTATTGACTCTAAAAGCTTAATGTTATAGAAATGAAGAGAAAGAATGGCTTTGGGGAAACATAGTTCCACTTTCTATGTTAAACCTGGAGCCTTTTTCTTCCAAAGTAGCGAAATTAAAATTTGAAGGATTTAAAAAGGAAAATAAAAACACAAATGTTCTTCATGATCAATACAATCATCCTGAAAGATCCAGGAGTCTAGAAGCAGATCAGTAATGGGGAAAGAATTTTGTTTGTTTTTTGTTTGAAGAGAAAGTTCATATACGATCTCAATCTTGCTTAAGTGCAAGAATCCATGAGATGGTATCCAAACACACTGCAATTATTTTAATTCAGTAATATTTTTTAGAATGTTGTTGGAAAAGTAAATGTAATGGCTCTAATCCAGCAAAAAGCATACACAAGAATGTATACTACTGTGTGGTCATGCTCTGGTGGGAGAGCACTAATCCTCCCCCCTTCTCCTGGACTTGGAAAGGAACCTGGTTTGATAGCACTGGCTGGAAAGTATGTCATGCTGGATGTAGTTGGTCCTGGCCCTGCTGTCATGGGTAGGATGAGTGGGCACTATCTTGCCCAACCATATGTAAAAGCAAGCTGATTACCGAATGTAAAGCCAACGCTTCTCCTGATTGCTTTTCCTCTCCTTAAATCATCTGTTTAGGCAGTCTTGCAAGGAAGCCAGCTACAATGCCACCCTCACCTGGCTGGTGCTGCTTACTCTGCCCAGATGAGTTGCTTTCTATCCTTTCCAGCATTGTTGGCTTTGTTGGTATCCATTGCCTGACATGAATGGCCAGGCACACCTGGATACATATTACAGTATTCACGCAATCATGCGATAACGCAAAACAGGAAAAGGCTCCATTCTTCACTCTCCCCGGAAGTGCAAAGGTCAGGATGCGCTCAGAGCCCCACTGAGCATGCACAAGGGTGCCGATTCAAATCCTTGAATCCCACCGGTGTGGTAATACAATTTGCAGTCACTCCACTTTGCATGAATATGCATCACGTGAATTGCCTTGGATTCGAACTGACTCCGCTTCCCCCTCGATTCGGAAAGGCAACCAGTGTGATAAAACATTCACGTTATAATGTGAATTCGCATTGTCGGACCTGCAGTCACCCTGGATCTGACCTGCAAAAACCTCCATGTGATATACTCCTATGTCTCCTTTCTTTACAGATTTCTTCATGCATGCCTGCAAGCTCTACCCTGAAGGTTCCATCTAGCTTCTTACAAGTAAGTACACCATGTATCTTGTATGTAGGCACTCCATTTTTAGAACATCTGTTCAGAATGGATGATGCACCTGAATTCAAACCATTCCCAATTCATGAAGGAGGAGAAGCTAAATGCAGTGTTCCTCTTTAAAAGCCAATGATTAGAGTGCTTAATGCTATGTGTGGCATGAGGTAGATATTGTGCTAGTAAAAATGCATAGAGAAGCGGTTCTCAACCTGTGGGTCATGACCCCTTTGGGGGTCGCCTAAGGCCATCGGAAAACACATATTTCTGATGGTCTTAGAAACCGAGACACCGCTCCTCTATGGTTGGGGGTCAACACAACATGAGGAACTGTATTAAAAGGTCACAGCATTAGGAAGGTTGAGAACCACTGGCATAGAGGACCTTTTCACACATCCATGTCTGTTCCCTATTCAGCAGATGATGCTCATACCTACAGAGGAAACTTCTTACATTGATAGCTTACCCTCACTCAGGCCAGATCTCCACTGTAGAAATAATGCAGTTTGGCAAACACTTTAACTGCCATGGCTCAGTGCCATGGAATCTTTGGATTTGTAGTTTGTTGTGGCATCAGAGCTCCCTGACAGTGAAGGCTCCATATCTGATAAAACTACAAATCCAAGAATTCCATAGCCATGGTGGTTAAAGTGGTGTCAAACTGCATTATTTCTGCACTGCAAATGCAGCCTCAGACCTGGTTGTTTTATGCCTGGCTTATTGTATTATTCAATCTAGAGCAAGGTAGGGTTCAGAAAACATATCAGATCTCCTGGAAGCAATACTTTTGTCATTTGGAAAAATTCTTGAAACACTGATCTCTACCATTGTATTATTTTCTGCAAATGTTTTCACCCTTGCAGTTGGGCCCAGATCTTTGTAGGCTTCTATGTACTTTTAAACTATAGTCTTACGACTTGGAGTGTAACTGACAGTCATGGAGGCTGGGTCTTGCATGGTCTTATGATAGCTGAAAGATTCATATCTCAAGGGTAGAAGGACAAATATTTACCATCCACCATTCAATGGTCAAATAATTTATTGTTATAGCTATGTACAAACAGTAATTCTACAGACATCAACTCCAGGTAAATAACTTTTTGGACTTATTCCCAGCTTATATTAATAAATGTGCTTAACACACTTTCATAAATTATTTCTTTCCTCTTTGCCACTCTACTTTTCTTTTTTCACACCTTTTTGCATTTATAGTTTCAAAATCCAATGAAAATATTATTTTGTAAATTTGTCCTTAAATTCAGGAGTAGCTCTACAGATCTGTAGTACTTTATTTATCCCATTAGAGTAAAATTAGCCATTTCTGTATCTGAAAAATAAAACATTAAGCAAGAAAAGAAGAAAAATTATCTGTTCTGGATTGTATTGTTAGTGCCAACAGTAACAGACATATTGAATCAATAGTATTTGTCTTCAGCTGGCATCCTTATGATGAATTAACTGTGGTGTAAGTCAGACCATAACAACTTGCTTTTTAGTCATTGACAACTACTCTCAGGATGCATCTACACTGTAGAAATAATGCAGTGTGATACAACTTTAACTGCCATGGATCCATCCTATAGAATCCTGGGATTTGTAGTTTTGTGAGGCACCAACACTCTTTGGCAGAGAAAGCTAAAGACCTTGTAAAACTACAAATCTCAGTGTTTAGTCTTACAAATTCTTAATCTCAGGGCTTAATTTTACAAATTCACTAAAAAGTAACCATTTGCACAGTCCTATCCAGATGCCCTTGTATATTCAACAACAGAGTTGAATAAGAGTTTGGGGTTGTTGTTTTTTTAAAGAACTTACATGATTAGCAAAGCTCTCTATACCCAGAATGGAAAAGAAGTGATTTTTTAAAATTTATTTTTTAAATGTGAATGTAAGAGAAACCCAAACTGACAGATTCATCCATTCAGGCCCCGGGCCTATGAAGAGTCATTTTGATGATGCTCCCTGTATTCAGCCATGTAATTGCTGATTTGCAATTGCCACCTCTGTTGTTCTGAGGGGCTTATCATCTTTAGCATCTACAGGGAATGGCTATATCTATTAAATTTTGCCAGTGCAAATGAGGGAGAAATTTGTTTTAGTTCATTTCTGAAGCATTTCCCAACATTCATTAATCACATATGTGATTTCAAAAGAACTTGACATTTTAAAAAATGTAAATGGAAAAGAACGTGCAACTAATAATTTCTCCATCTCCATTCAAAGGATTTATTTGCATTAGTAAATCCTGCTTTTGTTTGGGAAGCTGTTCTATCCTTGGCAATGGGAGCATTTTCATAGTTTTGTGCTCTGTGGAAGAGATGAAAAATACCTTCCAGTCAGGAGAAGTCGGTGCTCTAGATGCAGCCTTCTCCAACATGGTAACTTCCAGATGAAGTGAACTACACCTCCCATCATCCCCAAGCAATGACCATGCTGGCTGGGAACAATAGGAATACTACACCAAAGTATCTGGAGAGCACCAACTTGTGGAAAGCTACCTTAGAATTTCAACTAATTATGAGATTGAGGCAATTCTGCACTTGGTTCCTCAGAGACAAGTTAATAATGTCCTTGTAGGGCTGTGTCTCATGAAAACATAGCAGCTGTGAAAAATGCAATAAACCATGGTGTGGCTTTTCCTTCCTCATTATTTCCCAGTGGAATTTCCCACTGTAGCTTTTCAATAGCTTGTGGTTTGGAGGATGTCATGAGTATGCATTATGTACTAGCTTGCCTGTTTCTACCTTAAATAGGTGGTCTGATTCTGGAAATCAAAACCATCACTGCCAAATAGATTTAAAAAAAAAATCTGTTAGGAAAGCACAAAAATAACTACAAACCTCAGAACAAACCTCAAACCAAAGCCTGCAGTTTGGCCCAGAAACATCCCTGTTCCTTTTGTTTCACACCCAAAGGGAATAGGGTTTCTGAATATTGGCAGGTTCTAGGCAAAAGACTGAAATTTCAGAACTTTTTGTAATGTACTGGGTTATACGTAATCAGAAAGCAAGAGCAAATGTAACAATTATGCTATCAAGGTATAAGAAATGAACAAAGCACTTGCAGTATATTATTTGCTGTGAAATTGACAAAATATGAGGCCCCTTTAGCTGCCAAGCCGACACCATCACATTACATGAGATTTCAGGACCAAAACCTGAGACCATGAGCTGGTCCTTGTGATGTAATGTGGCAGGATCGTGAAATGTCACAAAGCTGGGGCAGGTAAGAGTTGGGGCACAGGCTGGAAATGTTTCTGCAGCTGCAGATCATGGAACAAGCATGAGGGCAACATGAGTAGATGGGCCCAATTAACCAGGTAATATGGCAGCCAAACAAAGGTGTTTTTTAAACAGATGAACAGGAAACTGTTGTCATGACTCCCATTAGTGCTAACTTCCTGTGTGATCTTAGTTACAGTACACATGACACATGGCGAGTTTTCCAGGCCCTAGCTATACTTCCCATGACTGATGCATCTTTAATTTGCCAAGCTGTTGACATCCTCATTCCATGAAATTTCAGAGCCAAAACCTGAGACCAGGAGGCTGGTCCCTATGATTGTGCCCAGGCACAGGGCTGGAAATGAACATGGAAATGTTCATTTGAGTAACATGCCTGACATGCCAAACCTAACTTTTCTAATCTAATATTCCTAACATGCTCGCTTTTGGTTTATAGCTAATTTGCTAGGCAGTAATCTTTATAAGATCTCAGTTCAGTATAGCCATCTGTTCTCTGACTATCAAGGATCCTAGAGAAATTTCTCCTTCAGAAGGCTGCCCTTCAAGAAGGGAAGACAATGAAAGTAATAAATTAGGGGCAGGACTACCATACACCTCCTTCCTAAGCATTTACTTTACACACTGAAAAGGATTTGTGTGTTTCAGAGGGAAAATCTCTAACCTCATCAGAAAATTATCCTGCTATCAACACCAAGAGGATGGAAGAAGAGATCTAAAACTAGCTGATGGTGACGATAATTATCTTCTGTTGACTGTCCCTAAGTCAAGGACATAATTTATTGGGAACCTTCTGGCAGGCATGTAGAATTCTCTTTTAAAGAACATCTACACATATGGTTTCTGAAACACCTATTAGCCATTTCAATCTATCAGCTGCATTAAATGAATGATGATACAGCCACAGGCTCTAAGCAAACAAAACAGGTTCCAATAAAAGTCTGGCTCTGTAGGGCAATGGAGCATGCCATTTCATTTCCAAATGGGTGTGCCTTTTCTTTTCTATTTGGCCAGCTGTTACAGCTCATAAAATGTCTCAGAAACAACAATAATTTTGAAAAATATCAGCATTTCAAAAGAAGAACTTAGGCCACAGAGGCCTTCATCAAACCAATGTTCTAGTCATTTTTAACCTCGCTCTGTCCCTTACTTTCTCAGTATACATCCATTTCCTGCTTCTGAATCATTATTTAGGTTTTTAATACTTTTTAAGGGCATTGAATGTCTACTGTGGCACC
Source organism: Sceloporus undulatus (assembly GCF_019175285.1). Taxonomy (NCBI): domain Eukaryota; kingdom Metazoa; phylum Chordata; class Lepidosauria; order Squamata; family Phrynosomatidae; genus Sceloporus; species Sceloporus undulatus. Next base: position 67,404,536 of record NC_056524.1, read on the forward strand.
CACATATATTCTGGAATATTTCATGCAAAAGACCCAGTATAGTGTAATGATTTGAGCATTGGACTATTTATGTTTTTAATTTATATGCTGCCTTTCTCCCAGTACAGGACCTAATGCATCAGCAACAACAATTCTGGAGACCAGTATTCAAATTCCCACTCAATCATGGAAACCTGCAGGATGTCCTTGGGCATGTCACACTGTCTTAGCCTCAGAGGAAGGCAAAGGCACACCCCCTCTGAACAATCTTGCCAAGAAAATTCTGTGAAAGGTTAACCTTGGGGTCAGCATAAGTTGGAAAGAACTTGAAGGCACAACAACAAATATTTCATGCAGTGCACAGAGAAACAATGGGACTTTGTTTTGCTGATTTTGCAAAAATAAAAAACATTATGTGAATTGGACTGGTGATCCCATTTAGTAGACCTAAACTAGGCTACTTCACCCTTGTGGCACCATACTGTTTAATGATGCTGTCTAAATGACTTTTGGTTTCTCTGATCCTGCAGCTAACACAGTTAATTCCTCCACACCCCCTTGCTATCAATGGAAGGAGAATTTGTAAAGATGAAAGATCCGCTGGACCAATTTTTATTAAAACTAGCCTCATCTACCTTCTCCTACTCTGGTCAGCATTAATTGAGAAAGTCTTTGGAAAGGATGCATCATCTGCCATTTCACTCCCCCTACCTAAGAGTGTTCTCCCTTGTAGGGATCCTGTTTGTATTCAACCCCACTACAGCATATTGAGATTTTCCTGTATTTCCACTGTGTTTTCACTGCTGCTTAATGATATATATCAGCAGGTGAACTTTAATCAGTAGATACATGTTAATCCCAGTATGCTGCTGAGTAACAGTGGAAAAATCCCCAAAGACACCATCCATTATAAAAAAGCATTTGTCTCCCTTGAGTTCATGTTCATTTTTCATAAAGACATACAATGGACCCTTGTTATACGCTGGGGTTTGGTTCCAAGATCCCCCATGGATAACCAAATCCGTGGATGCTCAAGTCCCATTAAATATAGACATAACAAAATGGTGCCCCTTATATAAAAAAAATGGAAAATCAAGGTTTGATATTTGAAATTTATACTTTTTTGAACATTTTCAAACCATGGATGCTTGATTCCGTGTATAAGAAATCCGTGTATAAGAAGGGCCGACTGTATTTTGAGATGTAGTTTCTTTTTGATCAAAATATAATTTTGGAGAATCGCAAAACAAACCAATATGATCCTAGGCTGCATCCGTGGCATTACTAGGGGGTGCTGGGTGATAGACATTGATCTGCACCTTTTTAATATATCTAAATGATAATCTCTGACCTGCATCTTGATATCAAAAAGAGCATCTTAACCTGAATAGCAATATGGCCCTAGCATGTGATCTGAAAAGAGCAGATTCTCACTGAAACAAGGGGAAGCCATGAGTTTTGATATGTAAACGAATTTCCTTTCCCAGCCATGGAAATGGATGAGATCATGCAAGGAGCTGCTAAGTGCTATCAGGAAATATGCTATAAGGAAATGTCTCTCTTTGTGATTGAGGGGGAGCCAGGTGAATCAAAGGAATGGCATTTGCATAACCATTTGGGTCCCTGCTCTGTCGGAAACTTGGGGAGATGGAAACATTTGGGGAGATGTGAAATACACATCAAACAGTCTCCTTTGATTACCCTGATCCGGTTAAACCCTTAAAGGGTCTCCCAAATTTGGGAAGGGGCTGCTACCAGCCACAGGCTACTACTAGCCACTCTCACTGCTGGCAGTCAACATCTATGTCAGTTTGAAGTCAGGGTCTCTCTCTGACTAAACCTTACATATTACGCAGACCTTCAGACCCACACAAAAATTGGACTTCCCAAGATAGAACCTCTACATCAGGTGAGTATTTCCATTAGAAAGCCTAATATCTATCCCACATTTACTACATTATTTCCTGAGTCTTGTATGAATGTATGAGTATGTGTACATGTATGTTTGAATCCCTGTTTCCAATAAAAGAGACATTGATTGTACTTAGAGCTTCTGCCTCATTTCTGGATTTCTAGTTCCTGGTATACAGATCAAAGGGGCGATCCCTGAGGTGTAGTAACAGGCCTCCTCTTGTGACCTTGAGCTAATTAAATTCCCCATTGATAATTTGGTCACTGTTCACTGTTACAAGGGAGTACAGCCCGCAACAGATGACACCAAAGAGAAGAGGTGTGACACCCAATTGGGTCCTCCCTACACAGCAGGGGGAAGAGTGACAAGTGTACCCCAAATGATTTTGCCATAGCAGTGGGGGCCTCCTCTCTATCATTCTGGACCTCACTGCCATGCTGCTCCTTTACTCCTGAGGAGAACAATACAACAGCAGTTGCCCCTGGAAGCCTTGCCCCTGCCTGGACCCTGCCCACACACCGGGTGACACTGGGGGGTGGGAATGCCACTGGGCTGCATCAGTAGGGATGTAGATCAAAGGAAGTAATATTACCACTTTATTTTTCTTTGGTCAGACCTCACCTGGAATACTGTGGTTACAGTTCAAGAGGAATATTAACAAGCTGGAACATGTCCAGAAGAGATCAACCAAAAAAGGTGAAAGGTCTGGAAACCATGTCCTATGAGGAGTGTCTTAGGGGGCTCGGTATGTTTAGCCTGGAGAAGAGAAGGTTAAGTGGTGATATAACAGCCCTGTTTAAATATTTGGAGGGATGTCATGTTGAGGATGGAGCAAGCTTGTTTTCTGCTGCTCCAGAGATTATGACATGGGGCAATGGAGTTAAGCTACAGGAAAAGAAATTCTACCTAAACATTAGGAACAACATAAGAGTATTCAAAGTGGAATACACTGTCTTGTATTGGGATGGAGTGCTCTCCCTTGTAGGGATCCTGTTTGTATCCAACCTCACTAGAGCATATTGAGATCTACCTACATTTCCACTGTGTCTCTGTGTTTTCACTGCTGCTTAATTATAGAAATCAGCAGGTAAACTTTGATAAGTTGCTACATGTTGATCCAGTGTGCTGAGTAGCATTGGGGGGGGGGACCCAAAAGAATCCATCCATCATAAAAAAGCATTTGTCTCCCTTGAGTACATGTCCATTTCTCATAAAGATATATCTTGAGATGTATTTTCTATCAGAGCACAAAATAAATTTTGGGAGTAGCAAAACAAGCCAATATCAGTGGCATCACCAGGGGTGTGGAGGGAGTGCAGCCCACACTAAGTGACATCCCAGAAAATATGTGACACCTAGTTGGGTCCTCCCCCTGCTCCAGGGTGAGGAGTAGCAAGTGTGCCCCTCATGGTTTCGCAGTGGTAGTGGTCCTCTTCTAGCTCCTGATCTTGCTGCAGTGCTGCCACTCTACTACTGAGGAGAATTACACCATGGCAGTGAAATAGAGGACCGAGCATGGCTCTGCCAATCTTGCTGCCATGGCACCACTCCACTCCTGAGGAGAATGACACCACAGCAGTGAAGGAGAAGACCAAGCATGGCCCTGCCAACCTCGCTGCTGCAGCATTGCTCTATTCATGACTAGAGCGGCCTACAGCGGCAGCAGAGAAAGGGTGAGTGCATCTTTTTTACCACTACTTGGGTTCCACTCCAAACCAGAAGCCCCACCCCCACTCCAGGTGACACCAAGGGTGGAGACACTACTGGGCAACATCAGTAGGAGTGTAGATCAAGCGAAGTGATAGTACCACTCTATTCTACTTTGATCAGACCTCACCTGGAATACTGTGTCCAGTTCTGACCATCACAGTTCAAGAGGAATATTGACAAGCTAGAACATGTCCAGAAGAGGGCAACCAAAATGGTGAAAGGTCTGGAAACCATGCCTTATAAAGATCAACTTAAGGAATTGAGTATGTTTGGTCTGGAGAAGAAAAGGATAAGGGGCGACATTTGAAGGGATGTCATATTGAGGATGGGGCAAGCTTGTTTTCTGCTGCTCAAGAGACTAGGACCTAGAATATTGGATTCAACCTACAGGAAAAGAGGTTCCACCTAAATGTGAGGAAGAATTTCTGAACAATAAGAGTGTTCAACTGTGGAATACGCTGCCTCAAATTGTGGTGGAGTGTCCTTTGAAGGTTTTTAAACAGAGCCATATGTCAGGAGTACTTTGACTGTATATTCCTGCATAGGAGTGGGGCTGGACTGAATGTCCCTTGTGGTCCCATCCAACTATGGTTCTATGATTCTAAATTATGGTAGAACTTTTTTTCCCCTTATATTATATAGGCCTGCCCCTATTCTGGCTAGGGGGTTCTGATAAGTAATTTTTCCAAGTATTACTAATGCTAACCAGTTTTCTTGTTCCAGCTCCTAGCCAAAGCTTATGTTCATTACTTTAGGAACTTGGCTAACACACTTTCTCATATTATATCACTGCTAGAGTAAAACCCAGTTCTTGAACACAGAGACTGAAAACACAGTATTATATGCCTCAACTGTAATAATTACAATCTAATTTGTAATTTGAAAGATATTTAGTTGACAAACATATTATTCACATACAGTCCTACTTTTCTCACAACAGAGGGCAAAAGAAAATATTGATTATAGATCCTTATACCAATCCCAGAATGACACCAAAAGGCCAAGAGAAGAAATACAGGCACAAAATATACCATTCCTATTGTTGTAAATGTTATTTGAAGAGGAATGGTGAAAGTGGCTCAGCTCATATCAATCTCAAAATCATGTTCCCTCCAACTAATAAATCTTCTATAGCCTAGGAGGGCAAAGGTACTGTATACATTGTTTACAATCAGTGGGGAGAAAGAGTTGCTGTACTTGAATAAATATAACATGCATCAAAGAGGTGCAATGTGAACGTTTCCATTCACTCTTCTAGTCAATTACCTATGTCCTTCTCTGTGAGACTCTATATTCCATTCTCTCTCCCACATAATTTTTTTACTCTGGGCCCATTTACGCTACACATTTATAGTGCAATATTTCACTTTAACTGCCATGGTAACATCCAATGGAATCCCGGATTTTGTAGTTTGGAAAGGCACAGCAGCTCTTTAACTGAGAATTCTAAATTTAACAATTTAAATTATTTAATTGTTATTGTGTTTTTTTATTATTATTTTTATACATACTCAGTCATGCTCAAGATGTAGGACATTTGGGGATTTCTCCTGGAAAGAAAGTTGAAATGTAGGACATATCCTGGAAAAGGAGGACCTCTGGTCACCCTGCATAATGTGGGCAGAGCCCTGGTCATTGGTGATATAGCCTTCCAGGGGAGGGGGGGCTTTTCTTTCCTTTTGGTTTGTTTTTTCTAAAACTGAGAAAAGTTACTTTTTTGGATGGCAATTCTAGAATTGCCCTGACAATATCACCAGTGGCCATCTTGCTATGGAGTTCAGGAAAATGCCATTCAAAAAAGTAACCTTTTCAAGCTCTGGGTCTGTTTCTACTTCTGCAAACCTAAGTGCTTCCCCAAGTCTGCTGGTACCTTCCCCTTCTGGCTACAGGGGAGACTATTTCGAATATATAAACAATGACACCCACATCTTATACAGTACAGACATACCTCAGTTAAGACAGCCACTGTCAAAGAAGCTCTTTTTTATGCCTGCTCATCCCCCTTTTCCTTCATGTCTTCTGTTTGGCTGGAAGATTTAGCAGCATTGGCACTGGGAGAATGTTGAAGGAAAGCTGGAGAAAGAGAAACCTTTGGCATCAGTTTGCAGCAGCATGTTTACTGTAAACAATCCAATCAACATTGTAAGCCACCCCGACTGCATTTTGTAGAGAGGCGGGATATAAATTATTATTATTATTATTATTAACAACAAAACTTGAGCTGGGAAAAAGCAGGATTCTGCTCTAGCTGATTCTACTGTAGCCAGTTGTGCCTTTCTACAATAGGCAAGGTATATCTAACTCTAGAATCTCTTACTGAATGTGCATAAACAGCAAAAGAAAGAGAAAAGGGCAGAGCACAACTTCCTACAGTATGAAAAATTGCACTTTATTGCATATGGCATGCTGGTAGGACTAGAAATAAAAGCCTATTTCATGCTAGCTACCAGAACTTGGAAAAATTACCTTTTGGACTGCAATTCCCAGTATCCCCAGACAAAATAATAATAATAATAATAATAATAATAATAATAATAATAATAATAATAAT
>NC_056524.1:67410697-67472625 GCF_019175285.1 Sceloporus undulatus
GCCAAGATCTGCCACTTCTAACCTTTAGAATTCCATGAAAGGTGCTGTGTTCTTGTTGTCAGCTGCCCTTGAGTTGACATTAACGCATGGTAACTCTATGAATGAGACATCTTCAAGACTTCCTGTCCTCCACTGTCTGATCATTTTCTGCAGAGTCGTATTGGTCTCCAAAACTTGTTATGAATAAGTTGATTGTGTGACTTATCCAGATGATAATTGTGGATTTGACATATATCCTCTATGTAAAGGAATGCCCATCCAAATATGGACAAAATATTGTACACTATTCTGGGCATTTCTATCCTCATCCAGTTTTGTGGCTCAGTTTTTGGAGACAAGGGGTGCAACAGCAGTCTGGCCATTTGCAGCTTCTGTGTCAGTACTGAGTGCTGATGCTCCAGGGCACTCTGTGGTACAATGGATGATAAAGTAGGCAATGAATGAATCACTGAACCAACTTATTCTAACACTGCACTGAATGTTACAATCCACTTGCAGCCCAGCACACAACATTATTAAAAGAAACCACTCTCTAAAGAATAAAGCCACCCTGTTGGTGCTCTTAGACCTCTCAGCGGCTTTTGATACTATAGATCACGGCATCCTCTTGGACCGCCTGAGGGGGTTAGGTATCGGGGGCACTGCTTTGCAGTGGTTCCGGTCCTTCCTCTCAGGCAGGTCCCAGAGGGTGCTACTCGGGGACTGTAGCTCCAGTAAGAGGTACCTCACTTGTGGGGTTCCTCAGGGGGGTATTTTGTCCCCGATGTTATTTAACATCTATATGAAGCCGCTGGGTGAGATAATACGGAGTTATGGTGCTGGGTGTTATCAGTACGCTGATGACACCCAAATCTATTTCTCCGTATCTCGTTCGTCGGCCTCGAATTCCGATGGCATCTCTTCTCTCAATGAATGTCTTCAGGCAGTAATGGGCTGGATGAGGAAAAACAGATTGAAACTGAATCCAGACAAGACGGAGGTGCTCATGGTAGCGGCCCCGAAACCAAGAATTGGGTTGCAACCTCCAGTCCTGGATGGGGTCACACTCTCCTCCAGCGACTGTGTTCGCAGTCTGGGGGTGCTCCTTGACTCGTCGCTCCTGATGACAAATCAGGTAAATGCGACGGTCAGGAGTGCCTGTTATCAGCTTCGGCTGATACGCCAGCTGCGCCCTTTTCTGGAAGTAAGGGATCTCGAGACGGTTGTGCACGCACTGGTAACCTCATGCCTTGACTTCTGTAATGCACTCTACATGGGGCTACCCCTGTGCTTGACTCGGAAATTACAGCTGGTTCAAAACATGGCAGCCAGGCTTGTGTCAGGTACATCTAGGAGGGACCACATTACTCCGGTTTTGAGGTCCCTCCACTGGCTGCCTATCAGCTTCCGGGCCCAGTACAAGGTGTTGGTTATCACCTTTAAAGCCCTAAATGGCTTGGGTCCAAGCTATCTTAGAGACCGCCTCCTCCCGTACAATCCTCCCCGCGCTCTCCGGTCCTCTGGGAGGAACTTACTACAGCCTTTAAAATCTAGGCTTGCGGCGACCTCCCAGAGGGCGTTCTCTGCTGTCGCCCCCAAACTCTGGAACGACCTGCCGGATGAGATCCGTCAGATAACATCATTAGACAGCTTTAAAAAAGCGGTCAAGACGGATCTCTTCCGGCAGGCTTTTCCAGATTAACCATCCCGGCCCAGGTTCCCAGGTTCCCAGGTTCCCTGATTCCCTCATTCCTCCCGTGGCCCCATCTTAGTGATGGTTGAGGATCAATAGAGGGATATCAGGGTTTTTAGTTTTTAATTGTTGTTTTATGCATTGATATTATGTTTTAATATGTTTACTGTTTAATACTGTCTTAAGGGGGGGAGGGATAAAGTGTTTTTAATTGTCATATTTTATATTTTACTGTTGTTAACCGCCTGGATTGGTTTGCCAGAGGGCGGTATACAAATAAATATTATTATTATTATTATTATTATTATTATTATTATTATCATTAAGTTAAATCCAAATCAATGATAAAAGAAAAACGGGGAAAGAAAAAAGGAAGCAAGAAAGAAGGGATACTAAATCAATGCTAAAAGCAGGGAAAAGAAAGAAAAGGGAAGCAGTAAATTCAAAGAAAGTTAACACCAATTTAAAATATGCCAAGACTGAGCAGCTGTCAGCTCAGAAAGGATCTAAAGTTTAAGGCCCTCACTTGATTCATTGTTATTTAAAGCCTACAGGAAATTAAACCACCAAAGGTATATTCAAAATGCATTAATAAAAGCAAGGAAATTCAGAATTGTGGAAGAATGCCATTTTCTCCTTCACACGAGAGCGATCTGAACTCCAGGTTATACTGTCTTATGTGTTTTGTGGTACCTTAGAGACTAATACATTTATTATGGCATAAACTATCATGATTCAAGTCCATCAGGTGCATGAAGAATCACATAAACGCACACGATCAGAAGGAAGACTGTACAAAGTGAGGACAGGGGGAAAATGAAATATAGAATAATAGCAATAATAATTATATCATAATGCATGATAACATAATAATGTTATATAAATATAATAATATATAATATTATTATTGTAATAATAAAATATACTGACATCATCATCATTCCTTCAGTTGTTAAAATAACTTTTGTGCAGAGCTGAATTTGGATCACAATTCACTGAAGCTCAAATCTTCTAACCCAGCTTTTCTACCATAGCTAAACTCTGAACCACACAGTAATTTTTAAAGGAGTACCTCTGATCATGTATAGAATTCCTTTCAGTAATGATGTATCAGCTGTAACCTCACAGATTTCCACTTGGGAAAAGTTCAGGTAGGTAAAGCTGCATCCTCTCACCTGGCTTTTTAAAAATTAAATTATGAAACTTTGCTCAGATTCTTCTGTCCTTTATGTTGCTTCCTACAGATGATAAATCATTTTCAGTGATTGATGTCAATAACTTTGCAGCAGCTTTTATCAACATTAACATTTCAAACACACTGAGAATGTATGTATAGGATGTGAATGTGCCCTTGACAATAAAGCCATTTCAATCAAAAACTGGAATGGAAACATTTAACGAAAATTGTTTCAAGTAGTTTCAATTTGTTTCATTTGTTTCAAGAATAATTTTTAATAATCAGCTCAGTGTACATTGGAACAGAGTGAGTCATAAGAAGAATTAAGTTACCTCCAAAGTAAAGGGCTTCTATTTCATATTTACATTAATAAATCAAAATTAGAGTACTTTGCTGTAAAGCCATCACTATTTTGTGAATTAATTATGGGGATCTGAAGACCTGCCGAAGATTAAGTGGCTCGTACTTATGCACAACTAGAGGTGGGGAGAAGTACACTTTTCCTCTTAAGGCAATTAGTTATTAGCACAGAACCAATTTATCCTTTAATTTTGTACTAACCTATTTGTCAGAAAACTATTGATTTTCTGCATCTTAGAATTGTGCTATTCTAAAATGGCCCCAAGCATGTGGCACCCCTTGCTTCAAGGTAGAATACTTAAAATTTCAGGAGATGTGTGAGAGAACAACCAGTTTATGGAATCACTATGTGAAATCGAATTCAGTGTACATGAAGTACAACTCCAAACAATATTGCTTCAAAAGAATGCATCCCAGTTATATCATGGAGGACATCTTTATGGACACATGGCAGCAGAATTTGAAAGTAATGTCTTACAAACAATGAGCTGCTTGTCATGAATTTCTTTCCCCCATTATTAAGGTATGAGTACCTTTTACTGTGCTTTTACCTTCAGGAGGGACAACACCACTCCTTTTGCAGTGTTAGGGACAACATTTGAAGTCACACTTATCATGGGGATATGGTCTCTCCAAAGGGTGGTTCAAGCCCTGGCAGTGATGTAGCCAAGGGGTCTGGACCCCCCCCCTTCCATTAATAAATGTTAAACATAATATCAACCAAACCTAATCTAATCACAAAATATATGTTTTCTCCAGTGGATCTAGTTAAAATTGTGTTTATTACTTTAATATACTGATGTATTTGCAACGTGTTTAACCGCTCTGCCAAAAAAAATGGTGGCACTTAGTCTGGACCCCCCCTTCCCAAAACCCTGGCTATGTTCCTGGCCCTGGCCTGTGCGCTGCCTCATGCTGCTACTCTATGCTCTGCTATGGGTGTCTTGTTGTTTCAGGATGAGACAGAAATGCAAAGTGTGTTTTGCCATGAATGTGAAAGTGAAAAAGAGAGAAGGCAGGCAACAAGGAGGAGGAAGAGAAGAGAAGGAGACTGAAAGACAGAGTGTAGAGTATATTTGTGTAGCTGTGTTTGAAGGGGGAAGGTTACAGTCTGCCTCTGCAATATCAATATTCCATTTAAATTAACAAGAAATCAATACATATCTACTCAGAAGTGAGCCGCAATGACTTCAGGGGGACATAATCCTAGGTACATGGACATCCTCCAACATTTTACAGATGAAATCCAGGATATGTGTGGTCAGACAGCATCAGAGTGTGGTCAGGATGGCAAATGTAATTAATAAGAAAGAACACACAAACTAGAGTGTCTGTGGTAGTTTGCTTTTGTCTGACCCTACTGGGAAGGGCAAGATTCTGCCCCCTCTTCCTCTCTCCTCTGCTGAGTTAACTGAGTACAAACTACTTGTGCACTTTGAACTCTGGTTTGCAGCAAATGAAGTAAGCAGAGGGCAAAGGGGAAAGTGGAGAGGAGAGAGAGATGCAGCTGAAAAACTGGGAGAGCAGAGGGTAAATCGGGACTGCCCCTGCCAAATGGGAACAGTTGGAGGATATGTCCTCTTTGTAATTCAGGAGACTTGGGAAAGCAGAAGAGGAACTGATTGAATTTAATCATTTTCCTCTTGTCTAACTTCCCCTTGCACATTCCTGTTTTTTATACCTCTTCCTTTTTGGCAAAATTCTGCTTCCCTCCCCTTGTAGCTAAAAACTGATCCATGATCCCTTTTGTACCTTTGCACAATTTGGGGGGTGCACTCTATAGTGGTTATATGGAACCTGGATAAAAGTTTACTCAGAAGCATGATAAAGTAATTATCATTCAGTGTATTGCTTTCCTCCCCCATGCTTCTTCCAATGTCTACCATGTTTGCATGCCCTTCCTCCTTTTTTTCCTTTGGGAACTTTTTATATTAAACAGTTATAAAACTATGAAGGATTCCACTTTAACTGCCTTAACAGCATTCAGGACAAATGCTGCCCATCTCCTTTGCTATAATTGCTGGCAATGGAGCACTTTACACCTGTTCTCCTCAGCAGAACCCTGCTGGCAAAGTTACTCCAAAATCAAGCAACAACACTGAGCGGGTAGCCTGATCTACCCCCTCATTGTAGATCCGATGGCCTCCCCTTGCAGGCCTCCTCTTGAGCTACAATTTCCCCACAATTTCAAAGAGATGCTGGCACTGCTGGCAGGGACCCTCAACACCCCTACACAGAGAGACATCTTTTAGGGTAAGAAGAGCCACCCAAAGCCCATCCACACCCAAAATCTGAATAAAGGAAACCAGAAATTGCAGCTTCATGGGGATTTGGGGATTGTATTGCATTTGTCTTAAAATTTCTGGGAGATACTTTGAGTTCCTTGCCAGAAGAATGATGGAATAAAAATTAAATGAATATTTACAATTAAATTTTGGATCCTGCCATGGTAGGTGGCAAGAGTGAAAAATTGCCTCCAGGTCTTTTGAAAATCATCTGTCCTTATACTATGACAATCAGTTTCAGCCTCAAATCAAGGTCAAGAGCCACATTGGAATGGATCTGTGCAATCATTTTTATCCAGAATCCTTCAACAACCCTACCTGTCCACACACTTAGAAATTGGGCAATGGTTATATAGGTCTGAAGAATCCAAATACAGTAATCTCTTCCCCATAGAGGCCCTGGCAGCTATAAGAAAGATAACTGAGGGGGCAATGTACCTCTTAAAGCTGCTAACTAAGTGAAATACAATGACTGTTTGAGACTTTCAAAGTAAGTCTTACTGTGGCATCCACAAAGAACTGAATGCATTTAAACATATCATTCATTCTGAATGCATTGTGCAGCATTTGAAGGTGTAAGAAAAATGTTTAAGCATTCACTTAGCTTGAAATAATTAAAAGAACATCAATTTCCTGTCAGGGAACTGATATGGTTTAATTACATTCTATAAAAGTATTGAACAGACTATCAGAGGAAAACCATACTGCTGAGCATAGATATAATCTTTATAATGTCTATTGAATTGGATAGATGGATGTGAAAATGATTGGAGGTAGTTACTTACGAACAGAATTAGTGTAGTAATACAGGAACTTAAAAGTAGAATTCTCTTAAATAGGACCTATCTGGCTAAATAGTTATTCTCTCTGAGCCTAGATTAAGCTTCAGTAGGTTGGTACTAGACATGGTGTCCTGAGCCATTTATACAGGCCTCTCCAAGTGCCAGGACACTGTTATTTCATTCTTTATGAATGATCCCACAATGGTCAAAGTATCTGCCAGGAACTCAAAACAGAATATCTCAGACTGTGTCCCTTCGCAAAGGCATGTTGGCAAGGCCTGCCCAAAATATTCTGCTGCATCAGTTACAGTAAAATTCCCCCGACTCCGTATACACATATATTGAGAAATTGACTGGTCAGGCAATTAAATCTATACCGATAAAGGTACAGCACCCTCTCCTTCAACTGAGTAACAAGCTAACTAACAGAGGGTCTGACGTAACCTGTATGGCATATACAGTATAGCCCTTATCTCTCATATGTCACCTTTCCTTCCCAGTCCTGGTATCTGCCTCTTGCAGTAACTACCTCACTTTGTCTCCCCCACACATTGAAAAACACTTTCACCAGTGATGTAGACTCTGAACAAAAGACTTGGACTCATTTTGGACTCAAGTCATTTCAATTACTCAACTTAGATGTGGTAATAAATGATGCACTGGCTCATATTGACTTGTGACTTGTATATTTTTAACAACCAACTTGCTGATGTCATTTACTTTGAGCAGCCGGCAATGTCTGCACCTAGAGCATGGGGCGCATTTCTTGGAGGGGAACAGCAAAAGCATTAGGCAATGGGTTTGAGGCAGAAGGATCCTTTAAAATTTTTAGTAAAGCTTTGGAAGGCTTTTCTGATGTGTAGCAATGAGAGGCTCCCAAGCAGACCTCAGTACCTGCCTCAAACCCACTGCTTAATGTGTTTGCTGTTCCCCTCTAAGAAATGTGCTCTGCCTCCTTTTTTTCTGTTAAAAGTTGGCTCCCAGACTTAAGACTTGACTTGATATTAGGCTTGAAAGTATCTTACAAAGAACAGCAAGCAACAGCAAGCACATTTCTGTACCACTTATCAGTGTACTTAAGCACTCCCTAAGCAGTTTAGAACTGTAAGCTAATTGTCCCCAACAAGCTGGGTACTCATTTTAGTGACCTAAGAAGGATGCCAGTCTGAGTCGACCCTGAGCCCCGGCTGGTACTGAACTCATAATCTTGTGATCTGTGAGTGAGTGGCTGCTGTACAGGCATTTAACCACTGCACCACCAGGGCTCCTCAAGGACATGAGACTCAACTTGAAACTTGGAGTAAAAGACTTAAATACATCACTGCCTCCCACAAAAGCTAAAGCTGCTAATAAACTGTATATAAAATGCTTGTCTAGAGGATCAAGACTGCTCTGTGATTATTTTGATATAGCAAAAGTACATAGTTCCACAAGCATTCAAAACTCCTTATTCTCCTATGCCAATCCAGTGTTCATTTTCTTTTTCTTTCCCTCTCCCATCATCCCCACTCTCCTTCTTGAGGGTCTCTTTCTTTTTTCTGTCTTAAAAGTTACTCTGATTTTAATTTATTAAAAGCTTAAAAGTCCTCCTGAAAAAATGAATATTTTTCCCTACCAGTCCTCTGGTATATGCTGACGCAGTGACTCAGTGGTTAAGATGCTGACTCTGATGATTTGAAGATTGGCAGATGGCAAATTCAAGAACAATGCCCTGTGTGATGGGGTGAGCTCCCTGGGTGAGTACGCGACTGTCACCACCCTCTACAGTTGGACATGACTAGACAATCTTGTCAAGGGAAAACCTTACCTTTTAACCTTTAGAAAAGATTAGTGGACTCTGCCACCTAGTGACTCAAGATAGTACTGCAATCTAAAAACAGATAATTGTGAACACCTCTAGACTCCCCTTAATAACCATCCCAAGTTTCATGCAGAAGCAATAGCAGAGTTGCACAGAAGCAGAAGAAACAAAACTTCTGGTAGGTTTTTGCAGGATGGGACAAGGGATGGCAAGTGTATTTTAACAGAAAGCAAAAAAGGAGGAGGATAGAAAGAGGGCTGGCATGTTTTTGCAAAAAAAAAGTGTGCAAAAGACAGAAGAGGTCACAAAACAGTTGTACTTTAGCACAGAAAAATGGATGAGAAAGGGGCAGGAAGTAGGCTGGTATGGTTTTTGCACAAAAAAAAATGGCAAAATGTGTTTTACATAGTGAACACCTCTACTCTGTGTCCCCCATGGCTCTTCCACATGGCTGCTTCCCCTTGCTTCTGCCTCTCCTACTGCTCAAACTGGGAGTGTCTTCTGCTGCATCTGAATCCATAGCAGATTTCCCACTTCAGATATTTTCTTTCCAGTGGGTGGAAAGATGTGGCACAGGAGGCTGGACCTACAAGTGAAGCCCAGCTCTCACCTTCACATGGCTGGAATCATGTGAAGGAAAACACTCAAAGACAGTTGTGCTTTCAAAATTAAATGTGCTCTTTGTTAATGCTCCTTTTCCTCCTCTCGATTTTGATGTCTTGTCTTTTCTCCAGGACATTTCGGGAGATTTGAACTTCAAAGAGAAGCGCTTCCTAAGAATGTTAACACATCAAAGGCCTTGAGTGCTATTTCTGGTCTCAGAAATTAGACTATATAGATGCATTTTGGTCTAACCAAAAAAGAGACACTGCTATGGCGGTGGCTTTGAAAAGCCCATAAGAATACGCAAGTAAACGGTGTGGAAGAAGAGGAAGAGGAGGAGGAAGAGGAGGAGGAGGAGGAGGAGGAGGAGGAGGAGGAACTCTTACCTTTAAGTTTTAAAATAACATGGCTTTCTTTCCCTGTCGTAGAAGCCAAGAAGGAGTTATTGTTACATAAAATTAGTGGCTCTGATTCTGGTTACTTTATTCATTGTTTCTCAAAATATAACTTATGGATTAAAAGACTGATGTGACTGTTTTTGAAGGACAGTGGTCACTCACTCCATCCCACTAAAAATTTCATCATCCTACAACAAAGGGAGAGAGGGAAAGCAAGACGACTTCATTTTTTAAACTCCTTTTCTCCCCGAACTATTTCCATTCCAACTGGTCATCACAACAACTTTGATTTAACACTGAGAACTGCTTACTAGGGTTCCCCTTCCTCCCCCTCCCCCCGCTCTTTATTTTATGGCATGTCATTTAGATTGTAAGCTTACTATCCTCCTTATATTGATGGTATATAAGCCATTCTAGAAGTCCTTTCTTCTCGAGTGGTTTATATACCATTAATAGAAACAAGAACTCAAGCTTACAATCTAAATGACATGGCAGAAAAGAAAGGACAGGGGAGAAATGGTGGGGACCCACCCAATGTGATGTAGTGAACATTGAACAATGACTTTGGAGAAGTCATAGTCTTCTTAGACATGGAAATGAACTGGGTGATCTTGGACAAGTCACATTCTCTCAGCCTCAGATGGGCAAGACAAGCCCCCTCTGAACTAATTTTGCCAAGAAAATCCCATAATTGGCTCACCACAGGGTCACCATAAGTTTTTTTAAAAAAGACTTGAAGGAAAACACAACAACAAGAAGTCCTTTCAGCTGAACATTTAAAACATTTAAAAATATTAAATTAATAAATGCATAGATAGACTCAGAGTGTACCCAGATATGTGAGAAATAAGGAATAGCCCTATTGAGACTGGATTCTGCTCTCTCTCTTCCAATTCAGTTAGAAATGTCATGGAACTTTATCGTACCACGTTCTCCAGGCAGGAATGAGAATGAAATGGAAGGGGCCATGAATGAGTGGGGAACTGATCAGAACAGTTCTCAAAAATCGCCCCCTCTGGGAATGGAACGAATGAGGTAAAATGTGTCCCCCACTCATTCCGTTCCCTGCCAGGCTCCTTTTGTCCCATTCTCGTCCCTGCCTGGAGCCCTGTGCGATAAAGTAATATGGTACACACTGCCGGTACACACCACCAGAAAGCAATGTCCTGGAGGCAATAGTAGGGCTTGGGAGCGCGCAACAACCACATGCTCTCAAGCCCTACTATGTGTGGGTGGCACCATTATTGCGTGGCACTGCCCACATGGGGGCATGTCTATTACAGCATGTCTTGTACAGCAAGCAGCATAATTGGGCTGTGTTGCAGCCCTTACGACGCTGCAAAAAAGAAGCTGCTCTAGGCTTCTTTTTTGCTGCGCAGCTGTGCCACGCAATTTCGTTGTTGCAGCAATGCTGCACAGTAAAGAAGGCCAGAGTTTCCCTGCCATTTGTACCAGGCCATGGTTTGGGTAAGACCCAATTGACATCTAATGCCCAGTGGATGAAGATATATTTTGTACTGGTATTTTAAAAAAATCTAGCAGCCTGCAAATGTTTAGTGCAATATACAGTGTATTTTATCAGAAATGTAAATTTCCTTCCCTATTTTTTGTAAACATATAATCTTTTTTCTTGAGTTTGACAGTTGTAGAAAATTACAGGAAATATTTTAAAACTTTCATTAAAGTTGAAAATTAAATTAAAATATTTATATTTTGAGTTCATTAAATGATTTTCCCCCCCTCATTTCAGAATAAGCATCAAGAGGCATGCTTTTACAATAGTAATTTTTCCCCATAATGTCACACTCTAACTGCCAGACATAGATTGATATATGTTATCCTGAAATGGTACAGTTACATGGTGTAGGGGCAATGCCTCTGTCTCCAGTGGACATATACATCTAAGGAAGGCATGGATGGATCTCTCTGTTTATGGTATAATTTATCATAGTTATGTTCTATTTTCACATTAACGTGTGTGTTTAAATATGTTTGGATTTTTTTCCCAAATGAATATATATTTCAATCAGGGTGGGCCATTCTGCTGGTCAGAGTAGATGGAAATTTGCAGTTTAGCAAAATTAGGAGGGCCACCCTTGACTGAGTTGGTGTCTGTATGGGCTAGGACACTCCAGGAGCGGCCCAAAGAATCCTGGCCTCAGAAATGTCCCAACCCTCCATTCTGACATTAGATGGCTGTTTGCATGTGCATCCCACTGTGCTGCCTGGTGCTTTCACCACTGCTGTGTGTCACTCACTCAGGGTCAGAATGAGGCAATCAGCATCAGTGACATGGCTGGGCACCTTGTTCTCACTTCAGAGTGAGTGATGCATGGCATCAGTGGCCAGGCAGCACAGCGCAATGCATTTAAAAGAGTTGCCTGCTGTTGGTACAGAGGGCTCCAGGTGTTCTGGGAAGCTCTGCTGCAACTTGTGACTTTTTTACATCATTGTAAGGTGAGTATACCCTGAGTCTGGCACTGAACAGGCC
This sequence comes from Sceloporus undulatus, assembly GCF_019175285.1. Lineage (NCBI taxonomy): Eukaryota > Metazoa > Chordata > Lepidosauria > Squamata > Phrynosomatidae > Sceloporus > Sceloporus undulatus. The sequence goes on from NC_056524.1 coordinate 67,422,267, forward strand.
AGATGTCATCTGTACTGTTTGTGCCATACTCAGAAATTGGCCCCTGTGTTGTCCGGACTCCCTGCCAAGAAGATGTAGGGAAGCCATTTATTTGGCCTGCACAGAGAGGGCCTTACATTTATATTTTAATATTTTTACATTGTTGAGAACCGTATTGAATCATTCAGAGAAATGTAAAATCTACTCTATAAGTATGAATTTTTCAGAAGCTGTAAAGAGGTGGAAAGGGAGGTTTGGGTTGAGCGGGTGGGGAAGAGGCAGGAGGACCCTGAGGAAGCTGTGGAGAGGAAGGAGGAAGGAGCTGCACAGCTGTAGGTCAAAGGGGAATTAGAGACTCCACCCCGGGACTGGGGGAGGGGCCAGGGGGGCTTATAAGGGGGTTAGGGCGAGGCGCTGGGGTGGAGGAGACAGCGCGGAAGACGAGGTCGTGGGGAAGGAGTTGGGACAGGGAGAGAGGAAGGATCCCTTGCAGCCTGGACAGTGACCTATTCAGGGTGGTTCCTCTCTGGGAGGACGAGTGTGAGTGGGTCTGTCTCTCGTATCTCACCCAGCCTGCCCATGCGGAGAAGGGACGTCCTGGGGTAGGCCCTTTAATCTTGAGATAGGCCGGGTGGCACCAGGGGCTGGTGGACCAGGAGAGGCCTGGTGGGACGTCCGGGAGAGACTCTATCGACCGGAGTCACCGCTGGCTAGAGCAGACCGCGGCGAGAGGGAGCGTGCTGAGTGGGCCTTTCACCCTCCACGGACCCTGTGAGAGGAAGCTAGAGTGAGCGCAACGCTGACGAAGGTGATGAAATGAGGCCCAGTGAAGTAACTGGAGACTTTGGGACTTTGAGTTTGGTCTGGGAAAGGGCAGTGGTTGACCCTTATTAAAGTTTAATTTGTTATGAGCATCCTATACCAACCCACGTGTGCTGTTTGTTGAAGCTTACTTCTGCCATGGACCCCAAGGTAGGCCAACCCTTGCAGGGACCACCAGCCCCACCCACAGAGGCATAGCTACAGGAGGGGCAAAATTAGGGCACTACATTTGCCAAATAAGAATTCTGTCCTCCCCCCTTTCATAAAATTTTCATTCGATCTTCAAATTTCTAGCAATCCAATTTTAATATTTTAGTCAAGCACTTAGAAATAAAGTTTAAACATCCAAAGAAAAGACAGTTATCAAAGAAATGACAACCTAGACTTCTATATGTAAACAATTTGCCATAACTCTCTTCTCTCCTAGAAATTTGAGAACTGAAGAAAAGTATCACTGAGGCATCAGAATTCCTATTTTGAGTCAATGCCCTCACTCCCTCAGCTCACATAGCTATACCCCTGCCCATGCATTAGCCTGATGAAAATACAGCAGGGCATTTCGCATAGGAATTGTGAACATTCAGTTCCTAGTGCCACCATGGCTAAATGTTGCTCCCAGGTGAAAATATGCCACATGAGTTCATAACTACTGTATATATTCATGTATAAGTCTAGAAATTTTAGTCAAAGCATTGACCCAAAAATCCTGAGTTGACTTATCTATGAGTCAATGTAAGTACTATACTTAAGCTCTTATTGTAAAAAAAGGAACCATCCCCTGGTGAAAATCAAGAGTGTAATCTGTCCTAGAAGTACTGATCTCCCCCCACTTCCCAGCTGCCTCTCTCTCATCCATCCAGCCTTTAGTGTGAGCTAAACAGTTATGCCTGCTGGAATTGTTAAGTTCTTTAGCATTGTTTTCTTGTGCTTCATTCTTTAGAGCCTTTGTTACATGCCCCTAGTTTTACCCTCAACTTATCCACGGGTCATATCAAAATCCATAATTTTCCCCCAAAATGTGCCCTCGACTTATACACGAGGTCAACTTATAGTTGAGTATATACAGTAACTTTCAATAGTATGATGTGATGGAAAATTTAGGGTAGCCCTCATTTTTTGAATTTTGAAAAAAGAATAAATAAGTATCAGGCAACAGGCAGCAATCTTCTTCTTTTTTTAAAGCATGTTCTTATTTTGCCATGAAGACCCATCAATCCAAATATTGTTTGGATTTTTAGGTGTCTCAAGTTTGCATTCTGCCTTACAGAAAAATAACACCAGATAGTGGTTAGTGGTTGTTTGCAGACTTTGTCATTTTGCTTACTGACCATACATTCCCATTGATCAATTCTAAATTGGATTATTGTTAGGTTTAAAAGCGCCTCAACAGCAGAAAAGTGGCTGGAGTGGCTGGCAAAGAGGAGATGGATCGCAGAATAAACAGTGAAAGTGACAAGATCGGAGACTGAATTGATCACTGTCAGCGGGTTAGTGGTCAGCTGTCTGACCTTTGGTGCCCAAATGAAACATCGAAATAATGTTTAGACAAACACATTTGATTTTTGAGGTAATGGGTATGTCAACCAAATGACAAACCTCAGAAAGGTCAAAAGAATAGGCATTTTTCAGACTTTTCTCAAACGTTAATTGTTCATTTTGGGAATCAGTGCATTTCTGGGCTAGACAGGGAGAAAAGTTCACTTCTGTACACGCTGCAAATTGTTCTATAGCAGAAAAGGCAATATAGAAAAAGTAGTCTGTAACCAACATTTTTCTGAAGTTAAATTGCATTACAAAACAGGTCTGCCAACCGATTAAAGGCTTTTACATCAATACAGTCTTGCTTTTAAGCAATTAATCAATCAATTACATTTAAATAGATTGGCATCTTGTGAAATTTCAACAATGATGCTTTTGGAAGCTGCAGTCCTAATCCTGTTTTTTTGCAGGAGTGGGGAGCATTTGAATTTTTTTAAGCCTTGCATGTTAATTGCTTTCACACAATTAACATGTCACTTGGCTTTGTACTAAATGTCATGTTACTTACCTTGTTATATCCAGCTCTTCCACCAAATTTGACACAAAAAGGATAGAGATAGTTAGGGGAAGTCTTTCAAAAGTCCCAAGGTCTATAAACTATAAATAATAATAATAATAAAAAGTCCCAAGGTCTTGATTTTTGCTTTCATTGAACTAATAAATACTCCTAATCTCATTCCTAATCCCATCTTTTAAAACACAGCACCTCCTCATTCTTGTTTGGTCCCATCAAAATTACCTTCATTTGTAACAGGTAACATGCTGATGGTTGGATGGCCATTTTCAGCATTCCTGACTCTGCATGGGCCACACATTATTTTGCAATCAGAAGTGACATTTTTAGCAATTAACAGCAACTTTTGATTACTTTTTTTAAATGTTCTGTCTGCTTAGGAGTGTGGCACCCTAGAATAATATTTATGCTAAGCCTACACTTCTGGAGGCAATTTCAGCTGGCGGGGAAATACTTTTTCAGACAATTTTTGAAAAAATGTTGCAGATCTGTGTCAGTTCAGGGGAGGTGCAAAGAATCTCCTTCAAGGGCCACACAAGGTCTATAAATTGCATAGTTCTCATAAATTCCTGCCTAGCTGGTCCCCCGTGATGCAGTAGACTAACATATACTGAATGTGAAGGATAGAGCCCCAGATGTCAACCTCAATGCTGCAGTTCCCAGCTTCTCTATATGCAGATCATGGGATAGTGGCTTCTTTTTCAACTACAATGGTCAGAATCCCTCAGCTAGTTTAGCCAATGTCAATACTGACAGGGATTCTGGGGGTACCCATATTGAACAGAGACACTGATGGAAAACTCCTAGTAAGGTTTTCCTGAAGATGAGGAAATCCCTAACAGGACTGGGAATCCTGGTAAAGCAAAATGGAGGCTTCTTCTCAAATACAAGTGAATGTGAGGAGAAGCCCAAGTAGAATTTTCTATACAACAAGGTAAGATCACAAACTGAGTGTTCTATGCCAATGAGCTTATCCCTTATCTATTATACTAGTATTGATCTACTCCAAGGACAAGCAATGCAGTGCTCTCCATATATTTTGAACTACAATTTACCATAAGCCCCAGTTAACATAGCCAATAGTTTAACAGGCACCAGGTTCCTGACTTGTTCAGGCATGACACCTGAGGCCCCTGCTTTACTGTCTTCATCTCCACTTGGACATGAGAATTCTGCCCTCTTCTGAAGCTCTTTAGATGCACATGTGCTCATTGGCTTAGAGGGGATCTCCCAGACAGGAGAAATATAAAGAGATTCCATGCTAGGCCAGTCCACTGTATATCTGAGTAAGCCAATACACTGTTAGGTTACAGCTGCTCCAGAGAACCTTTGGAGCCTGCAAAGCAACAGCATTGAAGTACACCACAAAGATAACTCCATAGCCTCTATGAGGCAATGTAGTCCACTGTCAGACAGTTCTTACCATCAGGAAGTTTTGCTATTTTTAAGTGGAATCTGTAGCTGGTTCTGACCTGTCCAGATCAGGAGCACTCAGCATAGCCAGTTCCAGGGACTAAAGCATGTCTGGCTCAGGGTGGGAGCCAGTCCTCGTGCCACTTCCAGTAGCTCCTCAGCCTCTGAATTCTCCATGTTCAGACTACTACCAAATTCCTGGGATACAACAATAATGGTTCTGTTTTTACTCTATAATCTTTGTTCCTTCAAACAATCATGAATTACTCCACCTCAATTAGAAGTGTCATTTTTCATTCCAAACTTTAGAGTGATAAAAGGACTTTGTGCACTGAAAAATGTTGTAGAAATTATTAAAGGAAGCCCAGTGATCCTAATCTGTGCTCTGTTATGCTGGCCTTTTACAATTGCTTTGTAGATACATGAGCTCTATATTGATTACCATTTAGCCATATAGAGACTGGTATATAGAAAGGTCTATAGTGTAATATGACCAAAAGTATTGATTTGAGGAAACTTAATATTATTAAAAGATGGTTGTATTAATCTCTTTCCTGTATTTTAGGAGAGTCTGAGGGGTGGAAAAGGGTAAGGAGAGCTCTGCAAAAGAAAATCAATACAGTAAATACTCTGGTTATGCAAGACTCTTCTTACTGAAAGAAACTGTTTCACATTATGTTAAGTGCAGGTCATCGTGGTAAACATTAATTACTGATAGCTTCACAGAGTGAATGACAGCATATTACTGATCAACATATTGCAGACTGATTTCATCTGAATATGTGTAAACCTACACTTTTTCTTGATATTTCAAAGAAAAGAAATTTGTTATTTTGCATTAGATCCAAAACTAGAAAATTCTGATCAAAATTTTATTGGTGCAGAAATAGACTTCCTTTTGTTACATATAACAGTCCATTCCTGGTAATTTATACTAACACTTGTGGCATACAGTACTTTTCAGGATGAAAAACACATCTTATTACAGTCCTTACAACAGCCCTATAAGGTAGGGAAGAATTATTATGGGAGGGCTGATAGTGAGAAACTGAGCATAGGTGAAATTTCAGATGGGTACTTACTGTTGATTTTCTCTCTTATCAAACACTATACACCATTGGATTCCATTTTAAAATCTTACAGCCAACCAAGAAAGGAACAGAGATCAACTTGCCAGCTTTTAATGGTGTCTTCTTAGAGACCTTGCTCCATTCAAAGTAATGGTCTCCATTTTCGGATGGTGAGTTTAGAAGAACCAAATTGCAGAAAGAAAAATAAATTAGAACCCTTAGAAGGAGAAACATTTATCAAGGAAATATATTATTGAATAGCAACAGCCTGGTCCTTTCTAAACTAATCTAAAATGAGAAAATGATGTGAGGGAGACATATCTGCTGTATCTGCTGTATGATGCAGTCTCTGTTGGATTTAATTTCCTTCCCGACTGCCATTCCCTTTCTCTTGTGTGTTGTGTGTATTTACATTGTAAGCTTGAGGGCAGGGAGCTGTCAAATTTGTAAGCCACTCTGAGAGCCTTTATGGCTGAAATGCGTGGTATAAGTACAAATAAATAAAGTAGATTGTAGCATGTTGGGCAGGTTTTTTCTTTTACAACAGAGGGCAGTCACTTATTTAACTCTGACTGAACCAGAGACAATGTTATCTGTCTAAAAAAAAACTTTTTAAATAGCTGACCAACAGGACAAGTGGGCAAGAGAGCAGCAAGAACCAGTGCAGAGGCTGCTGCTTCTGCCTACAAAAATAAAAACAATAAAGCAGCAATATACAACATATATAATTTTCACTTTCTCTCATATTTAATATTTTAACTCCCAAATTTTTTACTTTCTGAAGAAACTATTTAGAAATTATAGTAAGTTATTTGAAAATGGATTCAAATGGAATTCTCTGCTGAAATTGAATTCTCAAATAGAACTGAATTCATTTAAATAACATACCATGGATAGCCAATAAAACAAACAAGTGGGTTCTTAAGCAGACAAAGCCAGAAATTCCCCTGGAAGCCAAGATGATCAAATAAAGGCTGCCATATTTTGGCCATATCATGAGAAGGCATGACCCATTAGAAAAGACAATAATGCTAGGAAAGGCAGAGCGAAGTAGAAATACTGCATCCCAGAATTTACAGAACCTGAGCAGAGCAGTGAATGAGAGGGGGATTGGAGATGTCTCATCAAAAAGGTTTCCATGAACCGGCACTGACTCAGGGGCAGTTAACAACAAAGTGTAGGATAATTTAAGTTTCCCAAGGATTCAGCATTTAGTAAGAAAAAAAAATATTTAAATGTCAAAAATGTCAAAGCCAAGCTTGTTAGGGTCTAGCTTTAGATCAGCAGAGTAGCAGAAATGTGCCTTTGGCTAACTACGGACCCGAACAGACAGGCCAAAATAAAGATGCTTCAGGTCACTTTGGAGCATACCTCCAAAGTGACCTGAAGCAGCTTTATTTTGGCCTGTCTGTTCGGGCCCCATGCTTGCCTAAGAACTGAGACTGACTAAAAGAACACACACACACACAAGTAGCTTGTAGTTCAAAACAAAAGTTTACTAATGGCTTTAACCTATATTTACATAAAAGGCTATATGCTAATCTAACTAGTGAATAGTTCAGATAGAAAGAAACCTTTATTTCACAATCTTTCCAAAGAAAGTTGAGAGAGAATGAAGATGGAAAACATGCAGTTCTGTTGAAAATCTTTAGAGAGAATGTCTGTTAGTCTCAAAGGGGGAATAATTTAAATCACGTGGTTAGTGTGCATGAGAGAGAGAGAGAGAGAAAGAGAGGAGTTTGCATGCAGGAAATCCCTATCTATGTAAGGAGGAGGAAAGAGAATGCAGAAATCTTCCAACACAAACAACCATAAATTCAATAGAATTTGTAGTTATCTTAGTTTCTGAACTAAATTTTGGTTGACCAAATTAATAGCTATCCCTGACATGGAGATGATCATATTGTATTTGCCTGCCGGGGGGGGAACTAAGAAAAGGAAGGGGGGGGGGGGGGGGGGAGATGACACTTCTAATTCATTGTCACTAGGGTAGTTGAATACACATGAATTCAAACCTAAACAGTGAACAGTAAACTTGGCAAAACCGTGGGGCAGTGTGAACAAATTTATCATTTACTATTTCTTCTATGTTGACTTTTATTTTATTATTTTCATTTCTTAAAGGTTAAATTTGAAAATTTGAGTAAATGCTTATTAAAAAAAACTTTAAAATTCTTACTCATGAAAGAGAAAGAAGAGGATAAAAGAAAGAGATCAAATGAACAGGAGAGGTAGAAGGGAGAGAGTTGAAAGGGAGTTTAGAGAAGGGGGGAGAGAGGAAAAGGAGAGGATAATTATGAAAAAAAAAAACAAGAAGAAGACCAAGAATGTGAATTTGATACTGTGAGATGAGAATGGTATTGGAAGGTATGAGAAGATAGAAAAGATAAATAAGGAGAAGGTTCTGAAGTATGTATAAATAGGGTATAGAGAATGTGAGATGGTAAGAAGTAGTAGAAAAGAGATTTAAGAGGGATATAAGAGTAAGGGCAGGGCAGTAGTAGAGTTTAGAAAGAGTAAGAAGGTGACTTCTGTGTTGAGGGAGGTGAAGGAGAGGGGGGAAAAGACTAATAGGAGAAGAATATGTAAGCCGAAATAAAAACACAATGAGCAATGAAGGTATGAAAAAGAATTAGATTACATTGTAAAGAAACGATTGAGGAAAAGAGGGGAAATTAACATAAAAACAAGAAGTAGATATTACCTCTCCCACCAGTCTGTTTTTGTATATCTTTTCTCCTTCCTTTTTGTCTTCTCCTCGCTTTCTCGGTTTATTTACTCATTAACATTATAATCATTTTTTCAATTTAGATTTTTTTTTCTCTCCCACTGTAATTTAAGTATGGAATATTGATTTCAAACTGTAACTTAATATTTTATGCTCTCTCGCTCTCTCTCTCTCTCTCTCTGTGTGTGTGTGTGTGTGTGTGTGTGTGTGTGTAATAGGTAAAGTAATATTAGTAGAACTGCTCTACAGGATTGAGTAAAGAGAATGAAACAAAAGAAGAACAATGAAGCAAGTAAGAAGGGAAATTGATGCATCAATAAACTGGAAAGAATAAAAGAAAAAACAAATGTGCAAAGAGTACAAAAAAGGAAGAAATTTAAGACAAGATAAGTCATTGTATTATTATTTTTTACTTTTATATTATTTTTATTATTATTAGAAAAACAATACAAAACAACACATAACAAAGACAACACAAGGAAAATATTGTCATTAGCTAGAAGTCATACATATAAACCTATACACATAACAATATTATTCTAAACTAAATCTGACCTCTTCAGTCAGACATTAACCGATACATTTTGTTTAGATCAAAAGTTACCGATTTCATGTCAGCTAAACTTTAATCTTTTCTCTGAACTTCCTGACATATCATTATTCTCTTAATGTTTCATTTACACTTATTTCATTTTGAGTTCATTGTATTATATAGGTTAAAATGATTTTTTGTTGTAAGATACTGTAAATATAAAAATAAACATTTAATAATAATAATAATAATAATAATAATAATAATAATAATAATAATAATTTGCATCACGCCTCTCCCTTTTGAGGATCAAGGCAGGTAACAGCAGAGTTAAATACAAATACAGAAAATAATAACAAAAAAAACAATCCTCCAAATCCCCCAACCCTTCAACCTACCCACCCTTCAATACAATATTACAACAATAAAAACCAGGTGACTACTAAACAACAATTAAAACAGTTTAATAAGGTAACAATACCAAGGGGCGGGCTAAATAAAATGGGCAATTTATTCTGTTCTGGGCAGAGGTCAGTCTGGGAAGTCCCGACCTCTGCCCATAAGAGAATTTCAGTGCATCCATAGCATCAAATCTTGATTGTGGCCTTGTCTGCATGAGTAAAAATGCCCACCTCTACCCCACCCCACCCCACCCCACTCCATTCTGGCATTGTTCTATTCAAATGATGCATTTCTCAAACCCTGGTTCTGCTGTGAGTTGTCCAGACAATCTCTAGCACATTCCATACCAGATCCAGGGTATAACATCTTAACAGGGCTTTAAAATATATAGCTGTTGCTCCAGATGTTCCAGAAAGATATGGGGCCCTCCATGCCTATGCCATGGCAGCTATCTGCAGGGGCATACAACTGAGCTACCAAGCGCATCTGCCGCTACCACAGGTTGCTCACTCTGAGGTCAGAAGTGATCATTGCTGGGTCCCTTGTTCTGACCTCAGAAGCAAGCAACCCATGGTGGTAGTAGACACACCAGGAAGTTCAGTGGGATGCCCAGGCACACAGCTGTGGTGGTATGGGAATCGAAGGCCAGTTAACAGGGCGGAGGTTGGGTCAGCTCCAGGCTGTCCTCAAATTATCCTTGCCCATGCAGACAGGGCCTGTAGTTGCACAGCATGTTCTTGTATGGACACAATCCCCTTCAAATGATCCTAAATTTATTTTGGGAAACCTTCTTGTGTATTTTTTATCTGTATAAGGGATTGTTCGCAAAATGGACATGTCAAAACATACACCAAGTGCTTATATTAATCATATTGATGGTGAAGCCTAATAAATAAAAAGACATTTACATTGTTACTCATCTAATCCTATTAAACAGCATCATTGCACAGTATGTACACATATGGTACTTGAACTTTAGACAATCATCATAGTGCAGAAAGCAGGAAATGAGAGTCTCACGGCCTGATTCATCAATCATTTATATTAAAAAGTAATAAAATACCATCTTTCTTCCTGCAGTGTAAATGAAGGAGACCCTAAGTGTATTTTAAAGACACAATAATTGCCAGCAAATTAATTTTCTGTAAAGGTTAAGAGGGGCAGCTCTCATTAATGAAATTTTGTCTGTGTTTAATATTCAATGTTCAACAGTGTATTGTACAAACTCAGTACTATGGGGAAAACCTTGTAGTCATAGATGGATAAGCAACATCTTATGCACAATCCTTTCTTATAACTTCCTAACCCATTATTGGTATATGATTACTAACTGAGATCAGTCAACTTTAGTATATTTCACCACCTGTGAAGCAACTGCATTGGGTACCAGTCTATTTCTGAGCACAATTTAAGGTTTTCAACTATAATGGGCAAAATTGTGTAGGTCTGAGACATAGAAATAACAGGTTACAAGTATTGACTTTTCTCAGAAGATGTACTTTTTGGCCTGGAGTTAGGATGGATCCTCAAAGTTGGGTATATGGTGGGAAATAATGGGGGTACAATCTATCTGCAGAAAGGAACTGTTGTCCCAGCTAGAAAACTGGAACAACTGGGGCTTTAAATTAAGTTGGTCAGCTCAGATTCCTCAGAAGCTCCACCCCTGTCTTAAAGGACCTAACCTACTTTAATGGTCTCAAGCTGAGGGGATAGTAGAAGTGGGAGGAAAAACCATAAACAAAGAAAATGCTGGTGGTTCCTTGAGACTTAGAGAAAATTATGCTCTCTTTCACTCAGGCTGCTGCCACACAGCAGAAGTAATGCAGTGTGACACCATATTTACTGCTATGGCTTCATTCTATAGAATCCTGGTATTTGTAATTTGTTGTGGCACCAGAGCTCTCTGACAGAGATGGCTAAACATCTCACAAACTTCAGATCCCAGAATTCCATAACATTGAGGCAAGGAAGTTAAAGAAGTGTCAAAGTTAATTATGCAGTGTATATGCAGCCCCAGAGCCCCCTTGGACTCTAGGGGCATGACACTTAGCTTCTCCTCTCTTTACCCTGGTTGCATTAGATTATTTAAAAGACACAGCCATTATGACTGACCACACCGGCACCTCTGTAGTTAATCACATTTGCAGCTGGGATCAACTATCTGAGCATGTACTGCTTGTATGTTCAATCACTGCTGAGCCCAAACCAGTGGTGACTGGTGGCTTCCATACCAGCAGAGCAGCAAAACTCCTCTAGGCTTTCCAGGAGATATCCAAGCTGCTGGTAATAAGGTTCAGTATCTTGCATACTAAAGCCCAGAGCAGCTTCATAGGGTTCCACTGACATGGAAACTACCAGCTGCCACTGCACCATTTCTACTAATTTAGAGGGATAGACTAGATGAGATAGATGAATTGATAGTCAATAGATGAATGGATGGATGGATGAGTATGATTGAGAGAGAGAGGAGTTTAAAAATAACTGGTGTAGTTTAAATAGAAAGGCAGTCCATATCATCTTAGTAAGAAAGGTTGTGACCAGATGACTTGTACATTTGCTAAGTCTGATGCTCAGGTGGTAACTGATGAGGATGAACATCTTCAAGGCCCTTCCATGCTCTCTCTATCTCCTTGTGGTTCTTTATCTTTAAACTGGACTTGGTGTGGATAAGCCCTTCAGATAGAAAACTTTCCTAATGGACTGTCCTCTGCCAACCTTTCAAATAAGACTGTACAGTTGGACCTATGGCCATCCTTGTAGAAAGCAATCCCTACATGTCATATAGTATGGGATATTCTCAGTGCACTTGACTATCTTAGCCACACTAAGTAATTCTAATACTTCTCAGAAATCTTCTTTGAAAACATCAGGGACATCATAATATGATAGATGGAGTGAATGGCTTTTGCACAATTCCCATCAACATACTCTTGAATACACCCAAATCCATGTAATAAAGTCCCACCTGCTAAAAAAATATGGGCATGCTCTTAGTTTCTGCTGATTTGATTTCTGAATCTGCTTTGCTTCATATTTTCATTGTTTCCATGTCAGAGTTGTAATAAGCAAAACTTTTCTATTTTTGTGAGAATGACTGCATCACCTAAAAGCTTCTAGCTTCTCCTTTTTTCTCCTTTTGGAAGACAGATCCATCTTCTCCCCACTCCTTCTCTCTCCTGTAATTGCCTCAGGGCAATTTCTTCTTAAAGAATTAAAAATGTAAATCTAATCTCATAATTGTGTAATAAGATCAGCCTGACAGCTCAATCAATACTCTCTCCCACTGTCAATAATAAGGCTATGATGCATGTTGGTCAGGATTGACCAATCTCGCTTTATCACTGGTACTGTGGTCCATCCCCATCAATAAGATACGACATTTTATTAGTGGCCTCCTATCATTCAGATGTAATTTTGGGATCACAGAGATTCATGCTGCCATTTTGCAGACTGACGGCACTGGAGCTGTTCTTGGAGCCAGGCGTCAGGGTTTTGCAGTTTCAGTCTTTGCAAAAGATTCCCAAGTTACATCCTAGCTGGGGATTGGGTCTGACAATAGCATACTTGGGTGTCTTCATTTTCTAGCCACAAGTGACTGGGGTTAGCAGCAAAGGACATGGTCAGTAACTGCGATGGCAAAGGAAATGCTTAGATCAATATGAGAAATGCCCACTGGTGCTTGTGCCATGTTGCAAATTTTCTAAATGAAGATTAATACAGTATAACTTTCCCCCATGCTGATCTCTCCCCCCCCCCCACAAGGGAGAAAGAGAGAGAGTACTCCATCCCTAACTGTTTTTATCTTACTAAGTAACTGCTGCAAAAGCTGTTGATTTCAACTGGAATCAAAACAATTAGCAAGGCAATTTATGTGTGAATAAAAACACTATTTGATCCTTTCCAGAAACAATCACAGAGGCAAAAGTGCAGGGTGGGGAGACTCATCCCAAGGAAGCTCACACTCATGGTAAACATGGTATGTGTGCATGTGTACATGTGTGTGTACATGTGTGCTATTGTCCAACAAAAACTAAGCATACATAAATCCTCTCAAAATCAAAGCATGTAACTGTGCAAATTGGTTCTGTTTATTTTCATGTATAGAGACCGACATATAATACTGACAGGACTGTGCACCTTCTTTTTATTTCAAAAATGTTCTTCCTTAACTTTGTTCTTTAAAATGTTTCTTAGGATGCATTTACACTCTTTGGTTCACTTCATAGTTACCCTGAAACATGCAGAACACCCTGGAAACTGGTGCTAAGTAGTCCATCACCCAATAAATTAAGTTTTATGAAGTTTTTGGAGACGTTGAAGGCATTCACTTGACTGATGTGCCAAATACATTCCACCTGCTAGTATAATTCAGTGTGTATAGCAAATAGAACCACAGATGCTTGGAATTTTATTTTGTATTCTTTCCATTTATTATGATTATTACTCTCCTGCCAGAGATTCTCAAGGTGACTCACAACATCATTATCAATAAAATAGGTATGTGTGTATACATAAACTAAAATTCAAAATAAAATGTAATATGAATTTATATGTTTTACCAGTGTAGAGAGTTGTTTGATGGATTCGAGTGAAAAGTGGATCAATAAAATGAAGTAACTGTTTAATACCACAATAAAGATAACAGCCAGAATTCACATAGGCAGTTACCAATGCATAGTATGCATTGCATACCCTAAACCGATGCATTCCTGACTTGTTCATATTTCTTATTCCTATATAACAAATCTGGCATAGTGATGTGAGTGTTAGACTAACTCTGGAGACCAGGGTTCAATTTCCAGCTCAGCCATGGAAACCCACTGGGCGACCTTGGGCAAGTCACACATTCTCAGCTCCCTGGCTGCTCCCTCTGGGAGCAGAGGGGGGGAGTGAAGGCTACTTTCCTTTGCTGGTCAGAGAGTGGGAGAATGCTCTTTTTGGAGAAGGCACAGAAGGCTGAATATGCCTCCTACCCGCTCCTCCATTCTGTCCAGAGGCACTTGAAAGACTGGGCAGGCTGTGAGAAAGGGAATCCCTTTGACATCATTGCTAGGGATACCAAACAAGACAAGACCGTATATGGTTATATATGGCAAAGGAATTCCAGTGGATCGGAGCCAGGGATCTCCCTGCCCGGTTTTCCCGCTTGAGAAAGAAGCCCTTGCCGGCTTCAAAGAGAGACAAATTTTGGCGTGCTGAGCCTTTGGGGTGTGAGGAGGAGCCTCGCTGAATTTGAGTTCCAGGGGTCCCTCAGGAGCTGAGTTTCAGGGGGTTCCTTACTGTTGACAAGCCCTTCTCCCCTCTCCTACCCTCCTGGCTTTGCTGCCAGGGTTTCTGGCTTTAAGTCCTTTCCAACTTTGGGAGACTTGAAGGTGACCCTGTCACAGGGTTTTCTTGGCAGGTGTATGCTGGTGGGATTTGCCATTGCCATTGCCTGAGAAGGCTGAGAGAATGTGACTGGCCCCGGGTCACCCACTGGGATTCGATCCCTGCTTTGTAGAGTCAGAGTCCAGTGTTCAAAGAACACAAAATAAAGGCTAATGATTAATAACGTGAAACAAGGCAAAACAATGGGAACCGAAAACAAGCGCCGCTGGAACTGTATAAAGGTCGCAATCCGATTCTGCCCTCACTGTGCATGTGCAGGGATGCTAATTCGAATTCTAGACTACGATAGGTACATACTCATATGATAATTTATTTTGCATTCACACTGCTTTAAGTTTGGGATGGGCGTCGTGTTCCCCTGTGTGTTTGATAACCATCCACGTAATAGCGTTCATTTTCGAACTGGTTCCACTTTCTTTTCTTTTGCAATTGAGATAGATTCCCCCCATGTGAAAGAGTCCTTGGTGCTGTTATTTAAATGGCACGCTTTGTGCAATTGCCATAGGTACTTAATTTATTATTCTTAATGACATTAGGGGCTGCCCCTTGTAACCTTACATCTGGAGCATTTAAAGACAAGCTTAAAAACATGTAGCCCTCTTAATTTTTGACTGGAATGCCTATTAGTCCTAGCCAGAGTAGCCAATGGCAAGAGATCTTGGGTGTTGTAGTTCAACAACATTTCATTTAAAGCATTATGTTAAATTGGTAGTCTCTTGGCTCATGCCTGGAACATCATAGGAACAGTGCAAATCAGCAAATGCTGGCCTTACATGCCCTCTGCAGTTCACATTTTCCTTTTGCTCACAACACTCTTTGCATCAAGTGTAGCTTCCAAACAGTTTTCTATGCCAAAGCTACATACAAAAGTTTTCAGCATTTCATCTCATAGGTTATTATAGCCAGGCTCTTACTGATCAGCATATTTCCAAGCTATGTCAGTGGTTCTATGATTTACACACTTGCACAAGGAGGTATTAAGGACAGCTTTGCAAAAGTAATTCCCCTTCAACACACAGTGCTTAAACTAGCATGTAGGACAACTTCACCTCCTCTCCACAAGCCAATTTAACTCTTCCGGCTTGAATTCAGGATCCGGGCTGCCCCTGGTTGTTATCATACCTAAATCACTACCGATCTAGCCAAGATGCTGCCACCTGGACGCATCCTGGGTTGAAGCCTCACTCAGCCAGCACTTTTTCAAAGTCAGGGAGCTTCCAACGTGGCCAGCTGAGCAAGACTTCAACCCGTGATTCATCTGGGCAGCAGCAGCTCAGCTAGATCAGTGGCGATTTAGGTATGATAACATTAATGAACATCCCGGATCCTGAATTCAAGTCGGAAGAGGTAAGCGGACTTACTTGTTAATGTGATAAGCTCCTAGTGAGCACAGGAATATGTTGCTGCCTCCATCACTCTGGGTTGTTCATGGAAGAACACCAGTGGAACCTAATGTTCTTGAATAAGATCCCATTCTTGATCATGGATGTAAGTGGGCTTCTTTCTTGGTTTTGTTTCATTTTTCAGAGAATAGCATAGCCAGTTTATATCAAATGTAGCAGAATTGAAAAAGGTTACTTCTTTGGCCTACAGATCTTAGAATTCCCAGGCCAGTGGCCATCTTGTTATGGAATTTCAGGAATGGTGATGCAAAAAGGGAAATGTTTCCAAGCTCTGAAATGCAGCTAGTAAGAAGCTGAATGAATGAAAATTCATAGATACGGAGCAAATTAACATTTTTGAAAGCAGAAGCTTGCAAAACATTCATTTGCTCAAAGATAACATTACAAGACATACATTAGCTCTCTCATACCTACTCTTTTGCCCTGGGTTTGCAAAAAATGGCAGGGATTTGGAAAATAGCCTCATACTGGGGCTCTGTTTTCAGCAAGGTGCCAGTGTATTCATGTACTATTAAAATGACCTAAATGAATATATCAGTGAATAATCAAGGGACAAAGGTGTTTGGTTTTTGTTTTTGTTTTTTAATCTGGCAGTGGCACTAGGTTCATGGTGCCACATATTAATCTAGTCCTGAAATCTTTCAATATAATATAGATGTTTGCATGCTAAATAATTTTATAAATAAGTTTTTGAGCTGCTAGGTTTTTCATTCATTCTTGGACTACTGCCTTCAGTATCTTTGGCTCCCACACATCTGTTCCTGAGAAGAGCATTACCAAACCTGACAGCATTGATTTTCAAATGTACAATTGCTGGTGAAATATTAAGCCCTATTGATTTGAAATTCAGGATCAGTTTGTATGTTAGATACTCTGCATATTTTGGAGATGGACAGTTTCATTTATCAGCTCTTCTAACTGCAAAATAATTAGAACTCCATCATGTTCCCTTTTTAAAATGTAAGGATTTATGGCTCATTTCTGCATCAGCATCTTAAAACACGGGGTATGTACCATGTTTACTAATCAGTTAAATTACACTCCCTAAGAAGTTTTTTAATATATTTACATTTGCAGGGATCAGATATACAAAGAGTCATATAAAAACTGCAAGGAAAAAGCCAAATTTCTGTTCGTTGTTAGCTGCCCTCGAGTTGGTTCCAACTCATGGCAACCCCATGGATGAGGCATCTCCAAGAATCCCTATCCTCCACTTCCTTGCCCAGATCCTGCAAGCCCTTGCATACAACCTCCCTGGTTAAGTCTATCCATCTGGTTTGTGGTCTTCCTCTCTTTCTTCTACCCTCTATCTTTCCTAGCATTATTGTTTTTCTAGTGATCTGTGCCATCTCATTATGTGGCCAAAGTATGATAGTCTCAACTTGGTTATCTTTGCTTCCAAGGAGAGCTCTGGTCTGATCTCTTAAAGAACCCATTTGTTTATCTTCTTGGCTCTCCATGGGATCCTAAGTACTCTCCTCCAGCACCACATTTCAAATGAGTTGATTTTCTTTCTGTCTGCTTCCTTCACTATCCAGGTCTCACATTTGATGTTCTTTTGGTGCCTGTTTATCGAACCATTTCCTGTATTGCTATGTACTGTATATGTATTATCCTACTTGAGAGTATGTATTTTCCCTGGAAGAAGATTAACCATCCATTATGAAGCCAAGCCCTCCCTCCGGTCCATCTGCCTTGGTCCAGGCCTCGGAGGTAGAGAGGAACTGCTGGACCTCTTACCCTTTCCCTCCACCACTCCCTTCTCCTTTTGTGTCATGTCTTTTTAGATTGTAAGCCCGAGGGTAGGGAACCATCTAATTAAAAAGATTGTATGTACAGCACTGTGTAAATTTACAGCGCTTCATAAATAAAGGTTAATAATAATAATAATAACATCCGTACATTGTAATTGGGAATACAATGGCCTGAACGATTCTGACTTTAGTGCTCAGTTGTATGTCTTTGCTCTTCGGTAGTTTTCCAGTTTTTTCATAGCTGCCCCTTCCATTCCTAGTCTTCTTCATATTTCTTGATTGCAGTCTCCATTCTGGTCAATATGGGAATTCTTTACTATTTACATTTCCTCATTGTCTATGTTGAATTTGTGTATTTTTTCTGTGGTCATTATTTTTGTTCTTTATGTTCAGACCTGCCTTTGCACTTTCATCTTTGACCTTATTAACTGTTCCAATTCCTGAATGCCTTCTGGTAATATTATGGTATCATCTGCATATCTTAGGTTGTTAATGTTGCTTTCTCCTATCTTCCCCCTTTTCTGATTCTAATTCTGCTTTTCTTATGATGTTTTCAGCATATAAGTTAAACAAGTAAGGTGATAGGATACAGCCTTGCCTGACCCCTTTGCCTATTGGGAACCACTCTGTTTTCCTGAATTCTGTTCTGACGGTGGCCTCTTGTCCTTGGTAGAGATTCCTCATCAGGACTATCAGATGTAGAGGCACACCCATGTCTTTGAATGCATTCCATAGCTTTTCATGATCTATACAATCAAATGTTTTGCTGTAGTCTATAAAACACATGCTGATTCTTTTTTTGAATTCTTTGGTGCACTCCATTAGCCATCACATGTTTGCAATGAGGTCCCTAATGCCCCTTACTTTTCTGAATTCTGCTTGCACCCATGGAATTTCTCTCTCCATGAATGGCTGGAGTCTATGCTGCAGAATTTTGAGCATTATTTTGCTTCCATGTGAGATTAGTGCTATTGTGCTATAGTTGCTGCAGTCTTTTGTATCTCTTTTCTTGTGGATTAGTATGTATTTCCAGTCTGTTGACCACCGCTTTTTTCCCATATTTATTGGCATATTTCAGTTAGCACCAATGGTGCATCTGTCTGTAGGCACTGTAGCAGTTTAATTGGGATATCACCTGTTCCCAGTGATTTATTTTTCCCATTTCCTTTATTGCAGTTCACTTCTTAGAATTTGGGGTTCATCTTTGTATGGCTCATCATTCCAAATATCATTTATTCCCTCATCTCTTTTGTATAACTCTTCTGTGTATTGCCTCCAGTGTCTTTTTATTTCTTCTTGTTCCTATATAATTTTTTTTCCCAATAGAGCATCCCTGCTCTCAATTTGAACTTGGCTTTAATTTCTCAGATCTTTTCTTAGAAGTCTCCTGTTCTTCCCTTTTTGTTGTTTTCTTTTATTTCTCTGCATTGATCATTGTAGTATTTCTCCTTATCCCTGTGTGTCAAAAATTGGATAGTTGTGTTCATACTCGCGTTCATATTTCTATAGTTCACTTGAAAGCATTCAACAGAATAACCACTATGCAGGACTAATACGTAAATAGTGCTTATATAGAATTATAAAATATGGGAATTCCAGTACTTATGCAGTGCTCCTAAATGAATATGTTAACCAACTTTAATGGTGAAGGCATTCCCACATAGTCAAAGGAATATGAGCACAGATATGTCTCCATTGAAGTAGGTGAGGAAATCTTTATATTTCACTTGGACCATTGTTGATTCTCACAAACTTAGTTTTAACTTTGCCATGCCCCTTTACAAACCTCAGAACTTTTCTGGTTGGATCAGAATGGATGATTCATAGGTCAAAATATTTTCCTCAGTGCATTGAATTATACACTCGATAGAGTACATAATTCAACATTGAATTATGCATTCAATAGAGTAAAAAAAATGAGCAAGTTTAGTGTTTTGTACATTTCCAGAGTATTAGCATTAGATGCAAATGTCTCCTATGAGATAGCAATGTACAAAAGTAAGCATATGTCTCTGGAAAAGGTAATCACTTAAGTTTGTTAAAATATTTGTGAATATTTTAAAAATAAGGAATTCAGTGACTAGTTTAACGGGACTCATAATCTTCGTGTCTGATTGCCTGTAATGAGGCAAGATATTCTATGCTTCAAACCAATAGCAAGTTAGGCCATGTCACCTATATTAATGTTTTTCTTGATACAAGAGTGATAGGAAGGAAAAACTGCAAAATTCTGAAATAAAATCTAATGAAAGAAGAACATCGCAATTACTTTAGAAATCATTGGCTTAATACAATGGTAGGTGGAGCAATTTATCATTCATGATGTCGTTTCTTTGTTTATCTCTCTAAAATATTAATGATCCTATCTCAAACGTGTGTTGCTGAACAATTGATAATAATGCTGTTCCTGGGCATAAACAGAGGCTGATTATAAGTCTGCAGTTTTGAATTCAGTCAACCACTTTGATCAGTGGGAACCATCTATTGTGTGAGAAGAAGACACTTTACTTAGGGCTGAAGACCCAATTAATTCAGTAACATTTTGCCTATACAAGACATATATATTCCATGGAAATACCCCAAAGCAGATTTCTAAAAGGACTATGAGGATGGGCACCTGTGAAGGCCAGTTTGCATCCTCACATCCTTCTGAGGTGCTGACACAACAAGATATGATGTTTTGATTTGGGTTGATTTGGAGGAAAGGGTATCACCCAATTAGATTATCACCTTTAAAAACTGGGGTTGAAGAGTTTTGAAGCTTCAGAGGCTACATATTGGTGGTTTGTAGGCTGCATGCAGCTCAGGGATTGCACTTTTTCCACCCCTGGTATAATGTTTCATATGTTGGATTAGGACCAAGTTTCCCCACTCAACCACAAAACTCACTAAGCAGATATACCCACTACACAATTATTTTTTTTATAGTTTTTATTAATTAAAAACAGTACAAACAAGGAAACTCAATATACAGTATAACAAACTACACAATTATAACACTGTGACTATCATGTTTCCACATTATGGACTCCTGGGATTTGTAATTTGGTGAGATCCTTTGATTTCTATTCCATCTGTGCAAGGGAATGCAGAAGAGAATTCTAAGTACCATATTTTCCGACGTATAAGACGACCCCCAAATTTTCCAGTTAAAATATACAGTTTGGGATATACTCGCCGTATAAGACTACCCCTCTTCCAACGCACACCAAATAAAAAAATTTAAAAATCAGATTTGATTTCAATATGGTAATTTTAATTCAAATGCTTATGACATGCAGGTACTTAGCAGGAAAACTTGTTGTATACAAAGCCTGCTTGGATTGGTCAGCTCTCCCTGACTGCCCAGCCCTCCTTGTCTCCAAGATTTTCTTCTACTGTACTTGTACAGTGCCGCCCTTGCTGCTTTCAAATGGTCATCACATACAGAGGGTATGCAGCCACGGCCATTTTTGAGCTCCCCTTACCATATGCGGTGACTGCAGATTTTCCAGTCCGGCTCAGAAGTTTCAGCCCTATAAGACGACATCCGGCATATAAGACGACCCCCGACTTTTGAGAAAAATTTCCTGGGTTAAAAAGTAGTCTTATACGCCAGAAAATACAGTACCCATTCCCAAATTACAAATCCCAGGATTACATAGGATGGATCTATGTCTATTAAAGTAGTATCAACCTGATATAACCGTACAGTGTGGATGCACCCTTTATGACCTTGGGCTAGACACTATCCCTCAACCTAAATGTGGTTGTTGTGAAATCTCATTCCCATTCCCAATATAATAGAAATAAATTCACAAAGCCCCCCCCCCCAGCCTAGCATTCCCTCTACATGGTTCAGCAATGCCTTCCATAACTTATCATACTTCACAGACCACACTTACTTTCACCATTAATCCAAAGCCAATGCAGTACACAATTTAAAGCAGAAGGGAGCAGAATGCATACAAAAAAGTGAGGGAGAAGGAGGATTAGTTCAATCCACCCACCTACCAAAACCCCTACTAAAAGAAATGCTCTCTACTTATATGGACTTTGTATGTGCATTTCTAGAGCTAGATAGCCTACCTAGTGGCATCAGTACCTTCAAAGATCCTGTTAATTTTATGGCAAAAGGTGAAAACAGAAAAACATTTACTGTATTAGTAATACTTATTATTATTATTATTATTATTATTATTATTATTATTATTATTATCCCACCTCTCCCTATGGATGAAGGCGGGTTACATAGAAATAAAAATACACCTGGCTGCTAACCCCAAGGATGCTGAGCCTGCTCTTCCCTCCACGCTGAACCTTTCCTCCACCTGGGCCAGAGTCAGCAATGGCAGAGGAGTCAGGAGGCTGCTTTCTCCCTTATTTCATGTGGGACTCAGAGGGGAGATATGGCATCTGGACGGTGAATGAATGAGAGGAGGATGATAAAGAAGGACAGCCCCGTCCACTCTTAGCTGTCCTAATTCATTTTGCTTATTTAAATTGTTTTAATTGTGTAACCATTTTAACTGTTATTATGTTTTAATATTATGAAATGGTGAGGGGTTGTAAGGGGATAGTATAATGTGACTATTGTTTATATTTTATTCTATGTTACAATATTGTTAATTGTTTCATTATCGTTTCTGTTGTAATCCACTTTGATTCCTCTGGGAAAAGGCAGAATATAAATAAATTATATTATTATTATTATTATTATTATTATTATTATTATTATTTTACTATTAAAAATACATAACATAGTCAAAATTACACAACCCTCCACCCACATTAAAAAAACAATGAATTACAAATTGAAGATTAAAATTAGTTATAAAACAGTTAAAAGGTGAATGAATGGAGTAGAACAACTAAGGCAAACGGGTCTATCTTTTAATGGGAGGTCAGTCTGGGAAGGCCTACTGGAAGAGATATGTCTTGAAAGCCTTTTTAAAGGTGTCAAAGGTGGTAATATAACGGATCTGTTCTGGCAGGTCATTTCACAGTTGGATCTGTCTGTTACAAATGAGATATTCTCCTTTATTAAGTTTCTGAAGTGTCCAAGAAATGGGAATGCAGGGAACATTGGGCTCACAATATGGCCAGAGCCTACAGCTAGATAGATCTCCATGCAATGCAACCAAGGAGTATTGCATGCTCCCAGAATCCCCAGGGTAAATGTCTATGAGACTCATAGTCCAAAAAGTATCTTGCCCACACTCTAGTAAAGAGTAGGAGTAATTTGGCCCCACTGTTATCTACTTTAGGGTATGCTTTGAAGTGTATGTTTGTGCTAGCGTGGTGTGGTTTGTTTCTTTTGAGTACATATTCTTGTGGATTACTTGTAAATTTGGAATAATTCATACACCTCCTAATATATGAATGGCAATATTCTGAAGTATAAGCCTATCCACAGTGATCTTGTTTCTTCCCACATTGGTTTCCCCCATATCTAGACATCTTCTTCAAAGTTTTAAAAATTCCCATTTGCAGGAGATGAATGTACTGACCTTGAGATCCATAGAGGTTAACCTACTCCTATTAACTTTTCCATGTTATTTCATTAAATAAAAACAGTTTTGACACCCAGAGACTAGGGCATCCTAGAGATAATACAATAACCTTATGCAGTCATTCCAAATTGAATTGCAATAATTCATTTAGGTGACCATACATATTTGTTATGTGTAATATGAATCATAGCCAAATAAAATCAATAGAAATGTTTCTTGTTAATGAAGATATACTGGGCTGTTATGTGTGGGTTTGAGGCTCAATACCACAGAAGCAGTACTTGCATTCTATATCTTATGATCTCATGAGAATTAGGGGGGGAAATGAAGCTAGCATTAGTTAAAGATGATATGGTTGGCCATCTGGAAAATTATGTCATACATTTTGTGTTCACCCAATTCTTCATGTGTCTCTCCAGAGCAAGCAGTTTATTCTGTGGGTGGGGGAACCAGATAATATCTGTGCATTATTTCTAAACAATAAATGTGAATTAATCAATTTCACAAAAATCAACAACTACTGCACTTGAAAACTGTAGGCACACTGGATATCATTTTATTTTATATTTTATTGTATTTATTAAATTACTTATATTCTAGGCTTATATCATAAGTTCTCAGGGCAGTGTACAAACAAACAAAAGTTAAATCAGTAATGAATATTTTAACCATTTAAAACAAACTAAAACATTATTTTAAAATGATTTAAGCAGTTTAAATCAGTTTAAAACAATATTTCTGTAGAAAGTCAGCAAGACACATTGCCCCTAAAGTATTTCATAAAATGATTCATTTTAACTTGGCATCAACACGAAGGCAGGGTTCATGCCAGTTAAGCATTCCACATGCAGGGTGCCAAAGCAGAGAGGGCCCTCTCCTGTATCCCCTGATAGTGCTTCGTACCACCGGAGGATGATCCCTTCAACAGAATATAATCCTCATGCAGCCTTATATTGGGAGGACTAGTCCTGCTAATATCAAGGTCCCAAATTTTTTTTCGTGCTTTAAAGATCATCAAAAGCACCTGGAATTCAGATTTGAAGTATATTGGCATCCTGTGCAATTCCCTTAAAAGTGTGTTAAAAGGTTATACTACTATAGCCTGGTTATCTGTGTCCAAAAAAGGATGCAAGCTAGCAGACCACCCAAACATGGCCCCAGACACTGTCACCTCCACTTTGCAATGGAGAACAATGCATACTGTGCATAAACTGCAACATTGTAAGAGAGACATTTTCACATACAACTGGCTTATATACAGTAGGTCTGTCTCTGGACTCTCCACTCCAAATAGGCATCTGAGGAAGCTAAAAAAGCTCATGCTACCACCTTCTTCTTTCAGTTAGTCTCAAAGGTGCTACAGGATCCCTTTGCATACTAATAAAAAAGAAATTGCTTAATTTAAAAGTTTAGAAAGGCTGAGGTTCAAGGCTATGTCATGTTCTCTTGCTTTTCTTTCAGAAGCAGACCAGAACTAGATCGAAAGGCCCATCATTGTCTTTTACATGTGTCAATGGTATTCCATTACTCAGAGTTTTCACTTCCAGAGAGTCTTGATTCACGGGATGCAACACAGCTTGACTGGTTTCTATTTCTCAGCTGTGCAAAAGCATCCCTGGAGGGTGGACTCCTCAATTTAATGAAGAGGGAAGGATGTCTAACTAGAAGTCATAGGTTTGCTAGATAACTATACCCTGCCCACATTCCCACATAAGAGAAAGACTTCCGCAATTACTGAGTGGTAAGGAAGAAGATGCATAGAACCAGAATTTTAAAACATTGACCATGATAGCAGTAGTGCCACTGGGGGGGGGGGGGGGACTGCACTGGGTTATACCCTGGGGAGGTGACACCCAGTCGCTCCACCCCCTGCCTGACCTCTCCTTGCCACGGCTCTGTTTTCCTTGGGTGAACCAGGCCACAGCAAGGAGCTGGGCCAAGCGCTCGTGTGCATGGTCCCCACACCTTCTTGCCACAGCAAGCAGGGTGGGGGCACGCACCCTTGGCCCGGCTCCTTGTCATGACTCAGGTTGCCTCAGGAGAACTGGGCCATGACAAGGAGCCAGACTGAGCGAGAGTACGTGTCCCAGCCCCCTTGCCATGGCCCGGTTTTCACCTGAGGAAAACTGAGCAACAGCAAGGGGACGGGGGATGCACCACAGCAAGGAGCCAAGCCAAGTGAGCCCATGCCCCACCACCCCTCTGTGTCACTGCTTGGTTTTCCTAAGGGATTAACCAGGCCACAGTAAGGAGGCACAGGGAGGTAAGTGCAGCCGGCTCATTGTCTTGCTGTGGCCCAGTTCTCCTGCAGAAAAACAAGCCATGACAAGGAAGGGTGGAAGCTCCACCTTTCCAACCAGAAGACCCACCCTTCCAGGGTGGAAGTCTTGCCCCTTCCAGCCAGAAGCCCCACCCCCACTCTGTGTGACACCAAACCCCAGGATCCCACTGCGTGATAGGTGATGGATTCCTGCAGTTCAAAAAAGTAACATTTCTGAGCTCTGCACAGAATGCAGTGAAACACTGAAAATGAAGTCCTGTTGCATTATATTCAGAGGGGCTTAACTTTCAAGGAGCAGAATGTCCACATCAAAATACTGTAGAGCTAAGCATACTCTCTCTTGCACACTTTCCCTCCCCCCCCCCCCCCCCCCGTGTGTGTGTGTTTGTATGTGTGTGTGTGTTTGATAGACATCAGTGTGCTTTTAACATGTAAGGTTACAGAAATTTTGTCATTTACTCAAGCTGCTACCTAAGGCAGATGAAATAGAAATGGCCCTGCAATTTGCCACAACAAATCCAGGCAGCAAATGAAAAGATGGGGGAGAGAAAATGTACATTACTTAATAGCATAGAGAATAACAGAGCCATGTCCAGGTACTTCTTTCTTTATCAATGGCAGTTATGCATGGGGAAATGACTACCTATAGATTAGGAGAAAAGAGAAGTGGGAATAGTTGACTATCCAAGGAGCCCGGGTGGCACAGTGGCTAAATGCCTATACTGCAGCCACTCACTCACAAACCATAAGGTTACGAGTTCAATACCAGCAAAAGGGCTCAAGCCCAACTCAGGCATGCATCCTTCCAAGGATGCTAAAATGAGTACCCAATTGTTGGGGGCAATAAGCTTATACTTTGTAAACCACTAGGGAGTGCTTAAGTGCACTGATAAGCAGTATAAAAATGTACTTGCTATGCTATTGCTATTCCAAAGGCTGTGACCATGGCTCAAGGCAATGTCCAAAGACCCATGAAAGCAGAATACTCAGGCTTTCAGAGCACTATCAGCAGATGGCAAGGAAAAAACAGATTCCAATGTGTTTGTGCTTTTACATTGCTTTTAACCCACAAAGCAGCCCTTCCCAGTCTGGGACTGCCAATGTTTTGGGTTACAAGTACTCAAAGCATCAGAGTTTGGAGAACATCTAGAAGGATACAAATTAGAGAACACTGCTATAATCATTTTTAAGTAAATAAGAGCATCCTAAAGACACCATCTTAATAAATTATAGTAAAAAAGAAAGTAGATGCCATCTAGGAAGCCAGTGAAACTGTATGAGAGCTCTGTGGTGCTGGAGAGTGGAGAATGAACAGACCCTGAAGATGCCTATCTTAACATGGGAAAGAACTACATATTTCTCCACACAACATCCGCAATCTGGCAACATAGAAATGTCTGTGTTCTAGAGGACTGCATTGCTTAAAAGTTAGGTTTTATGGGGACTCTCACTTGTTGCATGGCTAGAAAGACTCACTCAGGGGGAACCCCAGCACTCACGCAGCTACCTGTGTCATAAAGGGCAGAAAATTGTCAGATATTGATTTGTTGTATTTTTACTGCCAAAATAACTTGAGGAGCTTTATGTAATATATATCTTGACAAGGGGAACAAGAGGGCATTGTAGGGCTCTGCCCTCACAGAGCAAAATTGGGGTAGCCATTCTCCAGAGTAAGAGATCACTATATCAGATGAGTTGAAGGGACTGATTACAAAGCAGGTCTGAATTTCTGCACAAAATGCCACACAGGTGTTCCTAGTTAAATAGACTTGTATTTGACAACTCATTTGGTTGCCAGAAGGAGCCCAAGAATTCTAGGCAGGTGAGGGTAAGGGTTGGGGGGAGCAAATGGGCTCTGCTGGTCTTAGATTCATAGAATTATAGAGTTGAAAGAGACCACAAGGGCCATACAGTCCAACCCCATTCTGCCATGCATTAACTCTCAATCAAACATCCCCAACAGATGGCCATCCAGCCTCTGTTTAAAGACCTCCAAGGAAGGAGACTCCACCAAACTCTGAGGGAGTGTGTTCCACTGTTGAACAGCCCTTACTAGCAGGAAGTTCTCCCTAATGTTTAGGTGGAATATCTTTTCCTGTAGCTTGCATCCATTGTTCCAAGTCCTGTTCTCTGGAGCAGCACAAAACAAGTTAGCTCCCTCCTCAATATGACATCCCTTCAAATATTTAAACAGGGTATCATATCACCACTCTTAGCCTCTCTTCTCCAGGCTAAACATCCTCAGCTCCCTAAGGCATTCCTCATAGGGCATGGTTTCCAGACCCTTCACAGTCTAGTCAACCTCCTTAGGACAGACACACTCCTGTTTCTCAACATTCTTTTTAACTTGTGGTGCCCAGAATTGGACATAAATTCCAGGTGGGGCCTGACCAAAGCAGAATAAGTGGCACTATTACTTCCCTTGATCTAGACACTATATTTTTATTGATGCTTCACCAGTTTGGTTTCCAGACTACTGACAGAAGAAGAGTCAACATATTATCAAACTCCCATGTGAGGCAAGTGAGGCTGGCTCCATCTTGTGAGTGTCCAGAGGACAATGAATATTGTGCTGTTTCACTTGTATTTGGATTTTATAATTAGAAGTGCCTGTTCTGGCTGTTTTTAAAACTCCTTTCAGAACTTTTTTTTTTAAACTGTTTAAAAACTGTTTTAAAACTTTAAAAAAAAACAGTTTTGAGAAGCCTGAAGCATTTCAATTGGGGTTTTTTTGTTTGTTATTTATTTAATGTTTCAAAGTGTTGTTTACTTATATTAGTGGTGCAAATAAGTACCTTAAATAGTACTAATAAATAAATAAGAATGGAACTGCAGTCAGTTGATGGAAGTGAGATAGAATAATGTATACAAAGCCAGTGTGGGTGTAGAGGTTTAGTGGTGTACATGGTCCAAAACACACAGCAGAAATATCCAGTTTGAGACCACTTTAACTGCCTTGGCTCAATGCTGGGGAATTCTGGAAACTGTAGTTTTCTGTCAGAGAGCCTGATGCCACAACTGGATTATTCTGCAGTGTTTTTTGGACTCATGACAGTGGAGAGCAGGATTTGATTATTGGCTCAGCCACGAACCAACTACATGAACTTGGCATGAACTTGGCACATACTCTTGCTCTCCAGGAAAGGCAAACCTGCCATGGCTGGGGTGGGTTTCCTGGTTTGAAAACTCCCAGTCATTTCGGGATCATAGAATCATAGAATAGAGAATCATGAGATTGAAGAGACCACTAGGGCCATCCAGTCCAACCCCTGCCATGCAGGAAATCCAAATCAAAGCATCCCTGACAGATGGCCACCAGCCCTGTTTAAAGACGTCCAAGGAAGGAGACTCTATCCCCCCGAGGGAGTGCATTCCATTGTCGAACAGCCCTTACTACTATCAGAAAGTTCCTCCTAATGTTCAGTGGAATCTTTTCCTGTAGCTTGCACCATTGTTCCGGGTCCTGTTCTCTGGAGCAGCAGAAAACAAGCTGCTCCCTCCTCAATATGACATCCCTCAAATATTTAAACAGGGTGATCATATCACCTCTTAACCTTCTTTTCTCCAGGCTAAACATCCCCAGCTCCCAAGTCGTTCCTCATAGGGCATGGTTTCCAGACCCTTCACCATTTTTGTCGCCCTCCTTTGAACACGCTCAGTTCCACAATGTCCTTTCTGAATGTGGCGCCCAAATGGACACAATATTCTAGGTGGGGCCTGACCAAAGCAGAATACAGTGGCACATTACTTCTCTTGATCTAGACACTATACTTTTATTGATGCAGCCTAAAATAGCATTGGCCTTTTGAGCTGCCGCATCACACTGTTCACTCAGGTTTAACTGTGGTCACTTGGACTCCTAGATCCCTTTCACACGTAGTTTCATTCAGCCAGGTGTCCACCCATCCTATATCGTGCTTTATTTTTCCGCCCTAAGTGCAATACCTTACATTCTCCGTGTTGAATTTCATTTTGTTAGTTTGGCCCAGCTTCTAGTCTATCAGGTCATTTTGAATCTTGATCTCCTTCCTCTGGGGTATAGCTATTCCCCTAATTGTATCATCTGCAAATTTGATAAGTAGCTCCCAATTCTGTCATCCAGGTCATTGATAAAGATGTTGAATAGCACTGGGCCCAGGACAGAGCCCGTGGGACCCCACTGGTCACTTCTCCAGGATGAAAAGGAGCCATTGTTGAGCACCCTTTGGGTTCGGCCGGTCAACCAATTACAGATCCATTTAACAGTTCCTTTGTCTAGCCACATTTTACAAGCTTGTTTGCAAGAATGTCATGGGGAACTTTGTCAAAGGCCTTACTGAATCAAGATATACTATATCCACAGCATCCCTTCATCTACAGCTGGTAATTTTATCAAAGAAAGAGATTAGGTTGTTCTGGCATGACTTGTTTCTCTGAAACCCATGTGACTTTTTGTGATATGGCATTGCCTTCTAGATGTTCACAGACTCTCTGTTTAATATACGCTCCAGAATCTTTCCTAGTACTGATGTCAGACTAACTGGAGAATGGTGTGGGATCCTCTTTTTTTCCCCTTTTTGAAGAGGGGACAACGTTTGCCCTCCGCCAGTCTGCTGGGATCTCTCCTGTTTTCCAGGAGTTTTCAAAGATTATGCCAATGGCTCTGATATTACATTTGCCAGTTCTTTTAATACCCTTGGATGGAGTTCACGGTCCCGGAGACTTAAATTCATTTAGATAATAAGGTTATCCTCTACTACTCTTTACTTATTCTGAGCTGAAATTCTTTATTCGGTCCTCTGCTCCATTATCCTCAGGTTGAGCACCCTTTGCCTTTTCTGAGAAGACTGTGGCAAAGAAGGTGTTGAGTAATTTCTGTCTCTTTTCTCTGTCTTCTGTAGCATTTGTTGCCATCTTCTCCACGGAGTGGCCCTACCGTCCTCTTCTTCCTTTTGCTGCAGACATATCCAAAAAAGCCCTTTTATTGTTCTTAACCTCTCTAGCAAGCCTGAGTCCATTCTGGGCTTTAGCTTTTCTGATTTTTACCCCTACACATGCCTGCTATTTCTTTGAATTCCTTTTTTGTGATTTCCCCCTTTTTTCCATTCTTATACAGTTCCGTTTCAAACTTGCTCGGTTTGAAAGTTCCTTAGTCATCCACCCTGGTTTCTTGAGACACCTCCCGTTTTTTTATTTATCACTGGAACTGTTTGAAATTGTGCTTCAGTCTCCCTTTTGAGAAAGTCCCATCCGTCTGATCCTTTATCTTAGTATTCTGACCATGGAATCTCCCTCAATACTTCTCTAAGTACTGAAATCCGCTCTCCTAAAGTCTAGGATGCGTGGTCTGACTATGCCTGGTCTCTCCTTCCACTGTATACAAACTCCAGGAGAACATGGTCACTTCCACCTAGATCGCCACCACTTGCACCCCATTACCAAGTCATCCTGTTGTTAGGATCAGATCAAAATAGCTGACCCCCTTGTTGCTCTCCACGTTTTGGACCATGAAATTGTCTTCCAGGCAAGTGAGAATTTGTTAGGCCTTGAGGATTTTGCTGAGTTTGACTCCAACAAATACACTGGTGCCGCGGGATACGAAATGATCGGGTTACGAAATTTTCGGGATACGAAAAAGTTGGATAGGGAAAAACTGTTTCGGGTAACGAAATATTTCGGGTTACGAAATCATTTCGGCGCGAAATTGCAAACGATGCAAAGTGCAGCTATAGGCTCCAGGGCTTTCCAGGGCTAACGGAAAGCTAAGGGGGCTGAGTTAGGGGTTAGCTGTGGCGCGAATTTTGAATTCCGTTAGCAGCAGTGATGGCTTGACAAATCAAGCTGATGCACCTGGATTGGCTAACGAAATTGGGGGGTGGCTTTGCTTCAGAAACAAAACCGTTTGTTTTTGACTGCCCCCTTTGTCTGGCCTGGTGGAGTGTGTGAGGAAGAGATCTTCTTCTGAGCCGAACTCGTGAATCCACTGTTGGTGTGGACTTTTCTGCCTTTGGAATTTTTCTGGCTTTGCCAGGTATCTTATCTTCGGATCAAGACCGGCCATCAGGAACTTTCTACAGGTAGGTGGATGGATTTTTATCTTCTCTTGTGGGGTGTGATCATGCTTTGAGGGGGGGTGGTGGTTGGCTTTCTCATTGCTGTGCTGTTTTTCAAAGTGCATTTTCTGAGTTGTGGATGCTGGAATTCTTTGCTGCTTTCATTTTCTTCATGGATGCGTTTCAAACGGGTGGGGTGTGGCTTTTAAAACTCGGACCATGGTCCACATTGTGGGACACAGACTCTCACCATAGGGTGGCATTTTCTGATTTGTGGAGGCGGGATTCTTTTGCTGCTTTCTTCTTCAGGATGTCCTGTTTTCAAAACTGTGGTGTGTGGCTTTAAAACTCTGACATGGTCACATGTGGCCAGAGACCTCACCATAGGGTGGCATTTTCTGAGTTGTGGATGCAGGGATTCTTTTGTGCGTTCATTTCTTCACTGGCTGTCCTGTTTTCAAACTGTGGTGTGTGACTTTTAAACCTGACCATGGTCACATGGGACACAGACTCCACCATAGGGTGGCATTTTCTGAGTTGTGGATGCAGGGATTCTTTTGCTGCTTTCATTCTTCTATGGCTGTCCTGTTTTCAAACTGTGGTGTGTGGCTTTTAAACTCTGACCATGGTCACATGGGGGGACACAGACTCTCACCATAGGGTGGCATTTTCTGATTTGTGGATGCAGGGATTCTTTTGCTGCTTTCATTTCTTCAGGATGTCCTGTTTCAACTGTGGTGTGTGGCTTTTAAAACTCTGACCATGGCACATGTGGCCAGAGACTCTCACCATAGGGTGGCATTTTCGGATTTGTGATGCAGGGATTCTTTTGCTGCTTTCATTCTTCATGGTTGTCCTGTTTTCAAACTGTGGTGTTGTGGCTTTTAAACTCTGACCATGGTCACATGTGGGACACAGACTCTCACCATGGGTGGCATTTTCTGATTGTGGATGCAGGGATTCTTTTGCTGCTTTCATTTCTTCGGGAGGTCCGTTTCAAACGTGTGGTGGTGGCTGTTAAAAGTGTGCCTTACTCCCCATGTGGGACACAGACCTCACCATAGGGTGGCATTTTTGATTTTGTGATGCAGGGATTCTTTTTGCTGCTTTCATTTCTTCATGGCTGTCCTGTTTTCAAACTGTGGTGGTGTGACTTTAAAACTCTGACCATGGTCACAATGTGGCCAGAGACTCTCACCATAGGGTGGCATTTTCTGAGTTGTGGGATGCAGGGATTCTTTGCTGCTTTTCATTTCTCATTCATGGCTGTCCGTGTTTTCAAACTGTGGTGTGTGACTTTTAAAACCTGACCATGGTCCAATGTGGGACACAGACTCTCACCATAGGGTGGCATTTTTCTGATTTGTGGATGCAGGGATTCTTTTGCTGCTTTCATTTCTTCAGGGTGTCCTGTTTTCAAACTGTGTGTGTTGGCTTTTAAAACTCTGACCATGGTCACATGTGGCAGAGACTCTCACCCATAGGGTGGCATTTTCTGAATTGTGGATGCAGAATTCTTTTGCTGCTTTCATTTCTTCATGGCTGTCCTGTTTTCAAACTGTGGTGTGTGACTTTTAAAACTCTGATGTGGGACACAGACTCTCACCATAGGGTGGCATTTTCTGATTGTGGATGCAGGGATTCTTTTGCTGCTTTCATTCTTCACGGATGTCCTGTTTCAAACTGTGGTGTGTGGCTTTTAAAACTCTGACCATGGTCACATGTTGCCAAGAGACTCTCACCATAGGGTGGCATTTTCTGATGTGTGGATGCAGGGATTCTTTTGCTGCTTTCATTTCTCAGGGATGTCTTTTTTCAAAACTGTGGTGTGTGGGCTTTTAAAACTCTGACCATGGTCCATGTGGGACACAGACCTCACCATAGGTGGCATTTTCTGATTTGTGGTGCAGGGATTCTTTGCTTGCTTCATTTCTTCATGGATGTCCTGTTTCAAACTGTGGTGTGTGTGCTTATAAAACTCTGACCATGGTCACATGGGCAGAGACTCTCACCATAGGGTGGCATTTCTCTGATTTGTGGATGCAGGGATTCTTTGGCTGCTTTCATTTCTCATGATGTCCTGTTTTCAACGTGGTGTGTGGCTTTTAAAACGCTGACCAGGGTCCAATGTGGGAACACAGACTCTCACCATAGGGTGGCATTTTCTGATTTGTGGATGCAGGGATTCTTTTGCTGCTTTCATTCTTCATGGATGTCCTGTTTTCAAACTGTGGTGTGTGGCTTTTAAAACTCTGACCATGGTCACAGGTTGGACACAGACTCTCACATAGGGTGGCATTTTCTGATTTGGGATGCAGGGATTCTTTTGCTGCTTCATTTCTTCATGGATGTCCTGTTTTCAAACTGTGGTGTGTGGCTTTTAAAAGTGTGCCTTGCTCCCGTGGACACAGACTCTCACCATAGGGGGCATTTTCTGATTTGGGGGTTTTGGCCTATGGGTTTTGTTCTGGGGTGCTTTGGCCATGGCTGTGATGATTTGAGAGTGTGGGTGGTGAGGTTTGCAGTTGGGCCAGGAGTGTGACCATGGGCGTGGGGTGGTTCCAATTGTGGCTTTTGCTCAGTGCCTGGCCTTTGTCCTTTTTAGGTTGAGCATGGCTCCAAGCCAAGCGGTGAGAAAAGAAGAGGGCTCCCTTGTCCTTGGAGGAAAGAAGGAAATCATCACAAGCACACGAGAGGGGCGCGGCTTGGTGGACATTGCCAGGAGTATGGACAAACCCTTCGACATGGCACTGTCCTCAAGCAGAAGGAGGCCATCAGAGCTTGTGGGCCAGCGAAAGGCGTGACGACGATTGCCAAGCGAGGACACCGAAGCACGAGGAGATGGAGCGCCTGCTTCTCCTCTGGATTAAGGAAAGGAGCGGTCGGGGACACTGTGACCACTCGGTCCTGTGAGAGGCCACCACCATTTTCGAAGACCTGGCAGCAAGGAGGCAGGCGAAGGAACTTCTTCGCAGGAGGAGCCAGCCACCCGGACTTCAAAGCATCACGTGGCTGGTTCGAAAAGTTCAAGAGGGACCGGATCCACTCTGTCGTCCGTCACGGCGAGGCGTCCAGCGCAGACCACCAGGCCACCGAAGCTTCGTCGTCGAGTCAAGGCCATGGTGGAGGAGGAAGGCTAGTCCCGCAGAATGTCAATTGCGACGAGACGGGCCTCTTCTGAAGAAGATGGCCTCGCCGCACCTACATCACCCAGGAGGAGAGGAGACAGCCAGGCCACAAGCCTATGAAGGACGCTTCACACTTGTTGTGTGCCAATGCCCGCGGGGACTTAAGGTCAAGCCCCGTTTGGTGTACCACCTGAAAATCCAGGGCCTCAAGGCACCAACTTCAGAAGGACAGGTTGCCAGTGATGTGGCGTCCAATGGCCGCGCTGGGTCAACGCCTCCTTTTCGTGGAATGGATCACAGGTCTTCGCCCCGACAGTGAAGCGGTACCTGGAGGAAGAGGTTGTGCCCTTGAAGTGCCTCCTCCCTTGGACATGCTCCTGCGCCCCCGCTGGCCTGGAGAAGGACATCCTCGCGGAGTTCTCCTTCCAAGCCAGTTTTGCCACCCAACACGACCCCCTCTTGCAACCATGGACCAGCAGGTGCATTGCCAACTTCAAGAAGATCACACCAAGCACCTGTTCAAGCGTTGTTTCGATGTGACGGAGAGCCCACAGCTGACCTTCGGAGTTTCTGGAAGCAGCATTTTGATATCGGTCGTGTGCTTGAAGATGGTGGACTTGGCCGGCAGGAGATCCACCAGGGCGCAACCTGATTGCTGCATGGAGGAAGCTGTGGCTGATGCTTCTTCCTTGGAAGGGCACAGACCGAGGGTGCTGAGCAGGTGAAGAAGAAGAGGTGCACGAGATCGTCTCCATCGCAAGGTCCCGGGACTCGACGTGGACAACACGACGTGGAGGAACTCATCGAGGAGCACAACGAGGACCTGAACAACAGAGGACCTGAAGGCCTTGGCGGCGATGCAACACTCGCCGTGGATGAGGACGTGCTCCATTTCGACAGGGCCAGCAGAGGAGGCTGCAGGGGCAGTTTTGCCAACGGCAGAAATTAAAGACATTTTGCGGCAATTCCAACAATGTGTCTTCATATGTGGGAGAAGCACAACCCTAGAGGTGTCACCAGCCATGCCATGGAACATTTTTGATAATGTCTGCCTTAGCATTTTAAGAACCTGCTTAAGGGCCGGCAAAAGCAGACATCCTTGGACCAGTTCTCACTAGAGAGGGAAACCGTCATCCAAGAAGGCAAAAGTTGACCCTTAAAAAAAAGGTGACCTTAAAAAAACACCAAATTTTTTTTTTTAAAAATGGTTAATTTGTTAAATTGGTGGCATTGGCCGAACATGGCTGAATTGGTTAAATTGCTTGAATGGGATAAATTGGCTGAAGTGTTAATTGCTTAATGGCTGAGTGGTAAATTGCTTGGAATTGGCTGAAGTGGTTAATTGCTTGAATTGGTTTTAAATTTGGCTTTTTTGGGCTGCCCCTCTCCTCCTCCTCCCCTCCTGCCTCACTCCGAGATGCCAGACCAGACCAAGACAGCAAAGATAAGAAAAACACTTTTTTTTCTTTATCCTTTAGAATGAGCCTGACCATGGGGTTGCATGTCAGATTTGGGGTTTCTGGCCTTTGGGTTTGAGTTCTGGGGTGGTATGGTCATGGTGTGATGATGAGAGTGTGGGGGGGGTGGTGTGAGTTTGCAGATCTGGCGCTTTATTTGATGGGCCATAGAGTGTGACCATGGGGTTGCTTTTTTAGATTTGGGGTGTGCTTGGGCCATGGGTGTGATGATTTGGAGGGTGGGGTGTGGGGTGAGTTTTGAAAGTTGGCCTTGATTTGATGCGGCCAGAGTGTGACCAGGGGTTGCTTTTTTAGATTGGGGTTCTTGGTCTGGCTGTGTGATTTGAGAGTGGTGGGGGTGGGGTGTGAGTTTGAAAGCTCCTCCTCCTCCTCCTGCCTCACTTGATGCCAAGACCGCAAGATAAGAAAAACACTTTTTTCTTTATCCTTTAAATGGGCCTGACGGTATGTTTGCAGATTTGGGTTGTCTGGCTTTGGTTTGGAGTCTGGGGTGGTATGTCATGGTTTGTATTTGAGAGTGTGGGTGTGGGGTGTGATTTTGCAGTTGGCCTTGATTGATGCGGGCCATAGGTGTGACCATGGGTTGCTTTGGTCAGGGGTGTGATGATTGAGAGTGTGGCGGTTGTGGTGTAGTTTTGCAATCTGGCCTTGATTTGATGCGGGCCATAGAGTGGTGACCATGGTGTGGCTTGGTCATGGGTGTGAGTTTGAGAGTGTGGGGTGTGGGTGTGAGTTTTGAAAGTCTGGCTGTGATTGATTGGGCCATAGGTGTGACCAGGGGGTGCTTTTTAGATTTGGGTTCCTTGGTCATGGTGTGGGATGATTTGAGAGTTGGGGTGTGAGTTTTGCAAGTCTGGCCTTGATTTGATGCGGGCCATAGAGTGTTACCATGGGGTTGCTTTGGTCATGGTGTGATGATTTGAGGTGTGGGTGTGGGGGTGTGAGTTTTGAAAGCTGGCCTTGATTGATGTGGGCCATAGAGTGTGACCATGGGGTTGCTTTTTAGATTTGGGGGGTTGCTTGGTCATGGGTTGATGATTGAGAGTGTGGGTGTGGGGTGTAGTTTTGAAAGTTTGGCCTTGAATTGATGCGGCCAGAGAGTGGACCATGGGGTTGCGGTCATGGCTGTGATGATTGAGAGCTCCTCCTCCTCCCCTGCCCACTCTGAGATGCCAGAACCATCAAGATAAGAAAAAACTTTTTTTCTTTATCCTTAGAAACTTAGAAGGACCTGCCAGTCATTTAAGCTCTTTAGTGCCTCAGGCAACTTGTATTGAGGGTACTTAGCTTAACTAGCCCTCATTTACCTTTGTTTGAGTTTGCAGGTTCAGTCTAGGTCATAGAACGCATTAGTTATTTTCATGGGAAAAGTGTTTCGGGATCGAATTTTCGGGTTACGAAAGGAATTGCGAACGAATTAATTCGTAACCCGAGGTAGCAGTGTATCAGGATAGTTGAAGTCGCCCATCTACTACAATCTCTCTTTTCTGACGTGTGGCCATCGTCAGAAAGATATCATCCAATTCTCAGTCCGACTTGGGGGTCTGTAGTAGATCCCCCCGTAACATCCTGTGTTTCCTCCCCTTTATTTTTACCCAGATGCTCTCCACCTGGTCCATGATTGATGTCCTGGATCTCTTCACTGGTGTAAATATCTCTGACATATAGTGCTATTCCTCCCCTTTCTTGTTTGGCCTATTTTCTTAAAAAGGTTATACCCCTCTATTTCACATTCAACATGGACTCATCCCACCAGGTCGTGATGCCTATTATATCATATTTGCTTGTTGTCTAGAGTTCGAGTTCATCTTGCTTATTTCCCATGCTCTGTGCATTAGTGTAGAGACATTGCAGACCATGGTTCCCTTTTACTTGCCCTGTGCAATTTTTTTGCCTCCCCTGTGTGGTCCTTGCACTTTTTTTCTTGTTTCCTCTATGTCAGTTTGACTATTTCGCCATCCCTTTCGCCTCTCTTAATTGTCTCCCTCCCCTCGGAACTCAGTTTAAAGCCCTCCTGCCAAGTTCTTGAGACTGTGGCAAAACATTCTTCCAACTGGCATGACATGCAACCCGTCTGTTGCAGAAGTCCCTCCTCGTGGAACCGCAGCCCTGAGCGAAGAACCAAATCCTTCTCAGCGGCACCATCTGCGAAGCCAGTTTTCACATCTGCTATTTTCCTCTCCCTCCTGGACCATGCCCTTCAACTGGCAGAAGAGACGAGATGACAACCTGTACATCCATCCTTTCAGTTCCTACCAGCGCCTCGTAATCCCTTTGATGTTCTGAAGGCTGTGTCTTGCGTATCATAGTTCCCACGTGGACCAAAGGAGGGGTATTTGTCAGTAGGCTTGACCTCTGTCAGTCTCTCTGTCACATCACGGATCTCTGTTGCACCGGAAGACAACACCCTCTCGAGACATCTTGTCAGGCCACATATCACTGCTTCTGTACCCCTCAGCAAGGGTCCCCCACTACGACCACAGCTCCTCCGAGGCTTAGCAGCGACTGTTCCTCGGGTGGGACTCTCAGGTCTTCTGCTCTGTTCCCTGGAAGTTTGTTCATGCTGCTCTTCTTATCCTCCTTGATAAGGGAAAGAGCTTCGAATCGATTCTCTAGCGAAGCTCCCAGAACAATCCTTCTTGGCTTACTCTCTTTGTGACATTCCTCCAGCTGTCTGCCTCCTGTGTATGGCAAGTGACCTCTTCCACCCTAGCATCTCCTCTGCATGTTACTCATCCAAGATCGTTAGTTCATTGTGTCCAGGAAATCCCTGTTCCCTAATATGCCTGAAGTGTAGCACCTACTCGACTCCAGCTGCTGCACTTTCTCCTCCAAAGAGTGGTACCAACTTGCACTTGGTGCATGTGAAGTTCTCGCACTTCTGTAGGAAAGAACAGAAACATCCCACAAGAGTTGCAGTGTGACTACAGCAGATCCCTCGTTGTCCATACGCAAAGTCTTTAGTAATGACTATACAGTCATCTCTGGAATACTACATCTCAAGAATGTCTGGCTGCATCGGATACGTAAAGGCAAGGTCTATTTCAATACTGATTCAAGAAGCTGATGCCACTGAGCAGAGTTGTTCAGTTAAAGAAACTGAATGGCGCGCGGCTCTGGAAGTTGGTATATAAAGCTGTCTGCTAGCTCCGCCCCTTGTGACTCACAGATGTGACTCACAGAAGCGCTGCCCTTCAGCAACGAGCACACGGCCTACAGCACAGTCGGTCCAAATGGCTGCCAAGCAGCTCTCTCCTTCTCCTCTCTCGGCCGGACTGCTCTGGAAGCTCTGGAAGTTGGTATATAAAGCTAGTCTGCTAGCTCCGCCCCTTGTGACTCACAGATGTGACTCACAGAAGCTCCGCCCTTCAGCAACGAGCACACGGCCTCAAGCACACCGGTCTCAAAAGGCTGCCAAGCAGCCTCCTCTCTTCTCCTCTCTCGGCCGACTGCTCTGGGAAGGCTCTGGAAGTTGGTATATAAAGCTAGTCTGCTAGCTCCGCCCCTTGTGACTCACAGATGTGACTCACAGAAGCTCCGCCCCTCAGCAACGAGCACACGGTCTCAAGCACACCGGTCTCAAAATGGCTGCCAAGCAGCTCCTCTCCTTCTCCTCTCTCTGGCCGGACTGCTCCGGATGATCATTCTTGATTTTTTTTAAAGGCCCATCATGTTTGAAAAAAAAGTAACTTCCCCATGCCTGGAAATATGGCAAAATTACCACAATTAACACCCAGGTAGGGCTACTGCTGTATATTTTAAGAGTGGAATAAAATAGGGATAGTGCACACTTGGAGATCAAAAGGACTAACAGCCCTTGACAGACCAGCCATAAGGCCAGCATCAGTGCAGAGTGGGGGCACGACATCTGCACAATGCACACCCCATTCCACCAGCGGGACACCACGCACCCACTACAGGTGGACAGCATCACAGTGATCCTCTTGATCTATGTCCAGGTGACAGCACCAAAGGGCGCCCCAAAAGCCGTGGCACCAGTAACTGTGGCCCCATACAGACAGGTCAAATAAGGCTGCTTTGGTCAATTTGAAGGTATGCTGTTTAAATGATGCATGCGTACTAAAGAGTCTGGAAGGTGTGCCAAAGCTGCACTCCACTCCTGGACGGATCGTGGCTTTGGTGCGGTTCCAGACTCTTAGTACGCAGCATCAGTTAAACAGCATACCTCCAAGTGACCCGAAGCAGCTTTATTTTGGTCTGTCTGTATGGGGCTACAGCACTCTTTTTGAGCTGCAGAAAGCTAGTAGGGGCCGCAGATGTAGTTGCCATGGTCTGGATCCAGTGCTAAAAGGGATGGCTGCAGGCCACCCTTGGGGGCAGTCTATCAAGCCCCTTAGTGGGACATATAAGGTACACCCTAAGGGCAACTTGCAGCTTTGCAATTACAGTGGATCCTCGGTATACCGGGGGATCCGTTCCGGACCCCCCCGTGTATACCAAATCCGCGTATGCTCAAACCACCATTCTGTCCAATGGCGGCGCGCGTGCACGTGCGCCGCCATTGGACAGAAAGTCCCCTTCCTCTTTCCCCTCCTCCTAACTCCCTCCCTCTCCCTCCCTCCCTCCCACCTACACCTACCTAAAACTAACCTACCTTCCCTCCCTCCCTCCCTCCCTCCTTACCTGTGTCGCTGCACTGCCGCGCCGCCGCTGTAAATGGCCCGGATGCAGCCTGGAGGTCTCTTGGCTCCGAAGCAGCACCCAGCCGTTTTGTGGCGTGGAGGCCGAGGCCGCGAGGAGAAGAGGCTTGGCCTCGTCCTCCTCGCGCCTCGGTCTCCGCCACGCAAATGGCCGCTGCTGCTCCGGAGGCCAAGGGGCCTCCAGGCTGCAGCCGGCTCTCCTTCGGCGGCGGCGACCAGGAGAAGGGGCCTGGCCTTCTCCTCCGGTCGCCACCGCTGAGGAAGAGCCGGCTGCAGCCTGGAGAACAGGTCCCTTGTCTCCAGGCTGCAGCTGGCTCTTCCTGAGCGCGGCAGCCAGGAGAATGGGGCTGGCCCTCCTCCCTGGTCGCCGCTCTCTTAAAGAGCCGGCTGCAGCTTGGAGGACAAGGGCCCCTTGTCCTCCAGGCAGCAGCCGGCTCTTCCTCAGAGGCGGCGGCCAGGAGAACGGCGCCGTCGGCTCCTCCCTGGTCACCGCCTTCTTAAAGAGCCGGCTGCAGCTTGGAGGACAAGGACCGTTGTCCTCCACTGCAGTCAGCTCTTCCTCAGAGGCGGCGGCCAGGGAGAACGGGGCTCGGCTCCTCCCATGGTTGCCGCCCTCTAAAGCGGTGCAGCTTGGAAGCCCTGGCCTCAGGCAGCAGCCGGCCATTTTGCGGTGGCGGAGACCGAGGCCGCAAGGAGGACGAGGCCAAGCCTCTTCTCCTCGCGGCCTCGGCCGCCCTGCACAAAATGGCTGGTGCTGCTTCTGGAGGCAAGAGACCTCCAGGCTGCATCCGGGCCACTACAGCGGCGGCGGCGGCAGCAGCGAGGATGCGGCAGCGGCGCGGCGACCCAGGTAAGGAGGGAGGGAGGGAGGAAGGGAGGTTAGTTTTAGGTAGTAGTGGGGAGGGGAGGGAGGGAGGAGGGAGGGAGGGAGGGAGGAGGGAGGTTAGGAAGAGGGGAAGAGGAGTGGAGGAGAGGGACTTGTTCCTATGGTGGCGCGCGTGCAGGCGTGCCGCCATTAGGAACATTTCCGAGTTTGCCATGCGCGTATGCTCAAATACGCGTATGGCAAATCCGCTTATAGGGAGGATCGACTGTATGTCAAACTACAGCTCGCATCACCCCTTGCTAGCATAGCCAATGGATGAATAAATAAATTTTTAAATTATTAAAGAAACTACCACTCAGTAACATCTGTATGGTCACAGGTTGCCCACCTTTGCTCATAGTAAAAATAAAATTAATAGTCTAGTAATTTATGTAGCCTTATTTACAAGGCGGGTTATACCACAAACCCATTTTACAGGCTGTGAAACAGATCAAAGAGGCCTTAAATCACCAGGTTCTGCCTAACAATGCTATTTGATCTTAAATAATTGCACATCTTCAGCCTATTTGCATAGAAATAGTTTTAAATGCTGTAACAGTGAACAGTGACCAAATTATCAATGGGGAATTTAATTAGCTCAAGGTCACAAGAGGAGGCCTGTTACTACACCTCAGGATCGCCCCTCGATCTGTATACAGGACGAGAATCCAGAAATGAGCAGAAGCTCTAAGTACAATCAATGTCTTTTTTATTGAAACAAGGATTCAAACATACAGGCACATACGCTCATACATTCATACAGACTCAGGAAATAACGTAGTAAATGTGGGGATAGATATTAAGCTTCTAATGGAATACTCCACGCTGACTAGACAGTTCTATCTTGGTGAGTCCAATTTGTGTGTGGGTTTGCAGTCTGGTTTAGCAGACAAGTCAGAGAGAGAGCGACTTTAAACTGACATAGCTTTGGCTGCCAGCACAGAGAAGGCTAGTACAGCGAGTGCTACCAGCAGTGAAGAATGGCTGGCCGCAGCACTTCCTAATTTGGAGACCGTTAAGGGTTGAACAGGGTCCTCTAGACAAAGGGCAATCAAAGGAAAACTGTTTGAAATGTATTTCAACTTAGGTCCATGTTTTGATCTCACCACAAATGTTTCTGACAGAGTCTGGACCCAATGGCTATGCAAATGTATTCTTTTGATTCACTCTTCCTTGAGACACATGATAGCATCTTTCCTGAGAGCACTTAGCAGCTCCTGCATGATCTCATCCATTTCCAGGCTGGGAAAGGAATTCTTTTACATCTCAAAACCCATGGTTTCCCCTTGTTTCAGTGGGAGCACATGCTAGGGCCATAGAGCTGCTCAGGTTAAGATGCACTTCTTGAATCAAGAGCAGGTCAGAGATTATAATTTAAATATATAAAGGTGCAGATCAATGCCTATCAATGCCCATCCATTCTCGTATTTTAAGCATGGAGTATAATCTCAGGGTCTAAATTAGGTGAGTTCTAAACTTTCTCAATACAAATGTGGTGAGGTTCTACTTTGGAGCCTAAGGACTATCACACCAAACTGCTAAGGCACCACAATTACATTACTGTAGGA
Organism: Sceloporus undulatus; assembly: GCF_019175285.1. NCBI lineage: Eukaryota > Metazoa > Chordata > Lepidosauria > Squamata > Phrynosomatidae > Sceloporus > Sceloporus undulatus. The sequence continues at coordinate 67,465,316 of NC_056524.1, forward strand.
AACACAAACCCCATTTGTGGACAATCATTTTGTGTACAGGTCTTCAAAAGTGCCACAGTGCTGCTATAGTCCTGGGCCTGTATTCTGCATGCCAACTTTCATAACCCCTCTTCCTGCCCTACGCCCTTCCCAGGAAGCCTTGAAATTTTCAGTTGTGCAGTCGGGCAATTGATTGTGTTTTTTAAAAAAGAAGAAATGGGGGGGGGGGAGAGAAAAACAGCCTGCTTGAGAATGACGAGGAGGGAGGCAGGCAGGCAGGGAGGCAGGGAGGAGAGACATGCCTACTCCCACCATGCAATTCTCTGCATATGAGAACTGCACAGAAGGAACTTATGCCTAGAATCTGTAGTGAAAAGCAGCACATTTGGAGGCACTGATGAATTTTATAAACCATCCATGAAAAAGAGTGGCCCAAGATGAAAGAAGAAGCACTACAGCACAGACATATGTCATGTGAATAAGTACAGTGCACCTGCTGTCATACTCGGCGCGCTATACGCAGCTTTCAGCTACACGGAAAGCCACGCAATGGAATCGACATGGCTCACACGCCATGGCCACACGATGTTGTACACCGCACCACATGTGAGGAGCCCCATTATTTTCAATGGGGCTCAAGCATATGTGGTATTTGCTTATGCGGGGGAGGGGGTGTCCAAACGGATCTCTTGCATAAGGCAAGGGAGCACTGTTAGACCAAGATGCTACTATCTTTGTGTATTCTGCTTTGGTAGCTTTGTGTGAAAAGCCCTAATAAGAAGAGATGATTTATTTCATAATTATGAAATACATGTTGAATACAGACATAACACATGCACACAGAACATCATGCCAGATAAAAGTGCATGGTATATTCCATCTTTATTTAAGTTACAAATGATTAGGAAGACACTCCATGTTTCAAAAAAATTAATTTGTTTGGGGATCAAAATAATCATTTGAGAGATAATTATACTGAGCAGCCCTGCAAATTGTTGTTAAATTGTGTGAGGTAATGTGGGTGTTAATATTTTTAGGTTTGATATAGAAATTTTGTCATGGGGAACAGGTAGATGAGGAAAATCCACACGAACAATCAGGACTTATATACACAGAAGATAATAGTTAGTGAAGTTGAGCTCTATGAGCCATTTGCCCTTCTCTCTTCTCCCCTAGGAGACATATGGCATTCTAGTAATATACTTATGGTTTGGGTAAAAAAAACTTGTTAATGCTATATCCTTCAAGCTAAATCTAAACATGATGACCCTCTATAGGGTTTCCTGGCAAGATTAATCAAAGGTGGTTGCCACTGCCTCCTCTGAGGCTGAGAAAGTGTGAATTGCCAAGATCATCCAGTGGTTTCCATGGCTGAGTGGGAATAACAACCCCTGGTCTCCCTGATTCCTAGTCCAAGACACAAACCACTATACCATGCTGGGCTCCAAAAACAATGGAATGAAACTTAAAATTCCCAAAGAAAAGCATACATTTCTAACCAAAATGGTTTTCTTTTCAGTGAAAACATAGGCTGGAATTCTGTTGGGCATTTCATAGGGTGCATAATCTAGGCTGCATGTACATTGTGAAATAATGCAGTTTGACACCACTTTATGTTGTAATCAGGGGTAGGCAACCTTTTTAGCCAGGGGCCGGGTTGCTGTCCCTCAGACAACTGGGGGGCCGAAGCCAAAAATAAATAATTAATATTTTTTTTAGGAATTAATAAATAAAATAAACCGGAACATGTAGGACAAAATTTTCTTTTTAATTTTTTTTATTATTATATTAAAATACACATTGACATATACATACAGTACATATATATACAAGACCATAAAACATAGAACATCTTTCTCACCTAATAACCACATCTACCAATTTCCCCCTTCTCCCTCCCCTCCAACCTTCCTATCTACCCTTAACACCTACTACAGACAACATCACACCTAACAGACAAGTTGACTCCTAACTAAATTTTCAAATGGAGGATACTTTTTTAAAAGAGGACACGCGAAAAATTTGCTGATTTTTAAAAACTGTTAATATAAATGCATGTTTCTGGGCTTCTATAGAATTGCCCCCCTTGCCTGCCGCTTGCCCCCCCTTGCCTCCTCCTCCTGATAGGCTAAGGCCCACGCCCTCACGAGCAAGGCCAAAGGCTCTGGCGGCAATCGGCGGCAGGACGGGCTGGGGCCGGTCCCAAGGCCTTGCTGGGCCCATCCAGCCCGCGGGCTGTAGGTTGCCTACCCCTGTTGTAGCTCCATCCCATGGAACCTGGGTTTGTTTTTTGCAATGTCTTTGTCTTCTCTGCCTAGTTTCTGAATGCGGTGCCTCACAGAATCCCAGGATTCTGTAGGCAATTAATGTGGTGTCAAATTGCATTATTCTACAAATAGATGCACCCCAAAGTATGCACTCATGACTGTTATGTATTCATGATCCCTATATAGCCCCGTAGTTTAGCTGACTGATTCAGTTAACTGAATCTCACTTAGTCTTCTCTCCGTATGGTCCCTGTATTCCACACCACCAGTCCTGAAGGACAGACAACCGCTTGAAGGTTCCTTTGGACAGGAATTGATATAGATTGGACAGACGCTAAATATTTGTCATTTTCATCAGTAAAGACAAGGTCCAGTTCTGCAGCTGCTACTTTACCTGTCTCTTTATATGGTTTCAAGTGTGCAATTTAGGGCATCCCTTGTATGTAAATCTAAGATTCTTCTTGATTTTTTTTGATGAGAATAACAGCTTACAAACTATTGCCAATTCATTGAGTAGGCATAGGGTTACCCCTCCAATTTAGACATACTCAGAGGAGACCCCTGAAATCAATGGATCTTAAGTAGACACAAACTAACTTAAGTAAAGTTATTTCAGTATGCCTACTCAAAGCCCATCTACATCTGGATCTAATCCACCTTATTTTAGCAAGACATCAACAATTATTTCTGAAATCCAATGCTTTTATTGTTCTTCACTTCAGAAAGTGGTGAAAACCTAAACTACAAAAAGTATGATTTTTTTAAAAAAATCTGTCTCTGTATACTCTCCCTGGTGTCAGAAAGGAAATCAAGAGTGTCCAAGCATGAGTGAATAACATTCTATCTTGCACGAATTGTAATAAGGCTTCTGTTGTTGTCTTCGTCTTCCCTCAATACTTTCGGCTGGCAAAGACTGATGTCTTTATGCCTTTAGTAAATGCATTATTAATGTGGGAGAGTTAATAATTCATGTTAATTGGCTACTTTCCACAACAAATGTGAGCAAAGTTCAAAACTTGTTAACAGCAAAGGCAAAATATCATTTTAAACTTTTGTTTGCCATGATATCTAAATCACCCTACAAAATATGGCTTGCAAACATTCACAGCATTTTAACAGCAAATCAATTGTGATGGAAAAACATAATCACAATATCTCGAGTTCAAATGCCATAGTGTTGATTTCTTCTTTCTGGCTAAGACTGGAACAAGAAATTATGGAGCACATGTGACTCCCATGGAAAGTACAGTCTTCTCTTCTCTCTTCTCTTCCTTCGTTCCTTCTGATGATCTCTGCTATTGCAAAATATATGACACAACATGATTGTCTAAACATTATTTTGCTGAGTTTGCCAATTTTCTGAAAGTGACAGCCAATATAGCAGAGTTTGGACAGCTAAAACCATAGAAGTGCTGTAACAACTGCCCACAGGCATTCTCCAAAGAGGAGGTACCAGGGCCATTACACCCTTGGGAACAGCACTGAGCACTGATGTCAAGAACATATGCATGCAGAAATACTTCATGTCAGCAAGTGCTCTGGTGGTCTATTTTAATACTTTCTATATCCAGTGGAACCAGGATCCACAGAGGTGGAGCACAGGCAAATGGGACTACCCAACTCACCCAGGCTGGTCCTGTTGTTGTGGTGGGGGAGGCCCAGGCAGCTTTCCCTTGTGATCTGGTGGCGATGTGGCTTCACAGCAGAGGACTACCTGTGGCGCTCCTGGTCCACGTAGTAAGTGGACTTCAACTCCCAGGTGCCCTGGGAGCAGAAGCACCGCACTTTGAGGACGCCAGGCCACTTCCAGGCCTGGGAGACTATAGCTCCCAGGCTTCCTTGGGAGAGTGGAAGTGACCCGGATTGGTAGCATTGGAGCTGCAGCCCTGTGACTGGCCAGGAGGCCGGGGGGAAGGTCCCCCCCCCCCGGCTTCCTGACTGTTCATTGGCGGGCCTGCCTATTTAGGCCCAAACAGCACCTACATTCAGCATCATTTTCAAATTGCTCCCCACCCTCCCTCTTTCATTCAGGGTTGTTGAGGCTCTGTCATAACTTCAATGAGCGGCAGCATAGGTCTCGGATCTGGTAGGCATGGTTTCCTGTGCTGCGAAGCACTGGATCGGGAGTCCCACTGGGACCTGGGGGTGCTGAGGGTTAACAATGTTGCCAGTGCGGGGGCCAAACAAACCAAAGTCCCTGTAACCAAAAAAAACCCCAAGATATAACCAAACACAACAACCACAGGTTTCTGGTAAAAACTAAAAAAGAATAACAACACCCTGGAGCAAAAAAAACAATGTAATATCTAAAAGGGTAAAATTACCCCACTGGAAGATCTAAAATGCTAAGGGTGAATAAAATATCCAAAATACTTGGCAATTATAGACAATATTATTTATAAAACAAAAGGCCAGATGCGTTTCGACCTACGTCTTCTTCAGTGGCCTGTCAAAATATAAAAAGTATAATAGCACCTTAGCAAACATGACTTTGCTGAATTCAAAAGCTGCAATTGTTTTATATTTTATTTTCACAGTTACATACACCAGAATAAGTAAATTAATCCAAAAAAGCCCATGGAAGAAAAGGAGCAGGTTGATCCATCTAAAGATGGCACAACAGACTAGGGTATACATCCAGCCAGATGATTCATAGGATGGATAAGGGATGTTTTAAACATCACTTTTTATTTGTTGTTGTTATTGTATTTTTGTTTCCTGAAAAGAATGGAAAGAGGTGTTTATTGGATATGCTGCTTGATGCACCAAAATAATTTGACTGGCATTGGCTGCTACAATAATTAGCTTTGATGGGAGGGATCATTTGCTGCTTTGCTTCAAATAACAAATTGTTTTGTTCTGACTCTCCCAGCTCCTTTTAATATGTATACATATTCCAGTGTTTTGTTCTATTCTATATAGCTTTGTTTTTATGTACCTCAAGAGGTCTTATGGATTGTCAACTTGCCACCAAATAATTATGTTACAGAAATCCCACACTCAGCCTCAGTAAGATAGCTGCACTTTATTCCCATTGAGATCAACAGAACAAGTTGTGACTAAATTCTTCTTGTTGTGTGCCTCCACGTCATTTTTGACTTATGGCAACCCTAAGCCAAAACTACCACTGGTTTTTCTATGTCTGAGATTATGTCACTTGGTGAAGGTCACCCTGTACGTTTCCTTAGCCAAGTGAGGAATCGAACTCTGATCTCTAGAGTACAGTGGGCACTTGTTATATGCTAGAGTTTGGTTCCAAGATCCCCCGTGGATAACAAAATCCATGTATGCTCAAGTCCCATCAAATATAATGATATAGCAAAATGATGTCCCTTATAAAAACTGGAAAATCAAGGGTTGATATTTGAAATGTATACTTTTTTGAACATTTTCAAACCGTGGATGCTTGAATCCGTGTATAAAAAATCTGTGTATAAGAAGGGCCGACTAGTAATCAGTAGTATCACAGGGGAGGGGGGGTGGTCAGGCTACAAACTCATTGAGTCAGGCTATGTACTATTTTTGTATGTCTGCATGTTAGCCCACATTCCCCTCACCTGGTGACACCCCAGAACGGGGGACACCTGGTTGCGCCCCCCCCCCTTGCAGGTGCTAAACCCATGCGAGGGATGCTCAGAGCCACTGCAGGAGCTGCTTGGGCCTGCGTGGGTGCTACTTGGAGCTGCGCGGCTGCTCTCTGGCCTGTGCAGGCGCTCCCTGGGCCCATGTGGGCACTCCCATGTGCTCCACACCCTGAAGTCCCACCTCAAAAGTCCTGCCTCCCGCACAAAGTGTCACCCGGTGCGGGAATCCCTCTGATCATAGTCCAGTGCTCAAATTACTATGCCACATTGGTTCTCTGTAACTAAATTAAGCTTTGATAAGTTAATGTACCTAGCTTTCAATTGAATTTAAATATAACTTTCTGTGGATTGAAGAGTAACCTATTTTAATAATTGATGATAGCATTGGTAAATGACAAGAATAAAGGGAGAAAGCAGGAAGGAAAGAAAGTTTGTTATAAATCAGCTGAATTTTCAAAATTGTGTTGTAGGAGTAATAGAGATTGCATGCAGTGTTTAGAAATCCTGATTAAGTGGCTTACAATTTAAAAGAACAATACAATTAAAAACATACAAAAGTAAGCATAAAAACAGAACTAAATTATTACAGTAATTTTTTTAAAAAAAGATAAAAGACACCCACCAATGAAAGCACATATACATACCAAAATAGGTGGGCCTAAATATGCTAAATATACTTGCAATATCCCATGTGATCTTGCAAACTAAGCAGAGTCAGCTCTGGTTAGTACTTAGATGGGAGACCACCAATAAATACCAGGTGCTGTAGGCTATATTTCAGCAGGAAGGAAATTGCAAAAAAACCTCAGAGTATTCCTTATCTAAGAAAACTCAATGCAATTCATGGTGTCGCTATAAGTCAACAAATGACATGAAGGCACATACACACACCACAATGTAATTGAGTCAGGCTATGTACTGTTTTTGCATGTCTGCACATCATAGGTATTGCAGTTTGACACTCCTGTAACTGTCATGGCTCCATTGTACAGAATCCTTTGATTTGTAGTTTGATGAGGTACTTAGAATTCCTTGCTAAAGAACTCAATTGTTGCAGTTCAGGGGAGTGGACTAGAGCAATCTGTGTTTGGTGAAGCCCTTCAAGAATTCTAACTGTGTCACCAAAATAGAAATCACAGGATATTGTGGGATGGAGCGATGACAGTTAAAGCGGTATCAAGCTGCTATATATGTGTTGTGCTGACAAACTTGTTGAAACTGAGGAGTAGAGCCCTGAAGTGGAGAAAGACTGAAGGGCCTGAGCCCTTAATTGACTTCAGGAGAGGGGTGACTTACTTGCTGCATCTGACATGGTGAATCTTCCCTGTTATGATCATTTTTGCGTGTGTATCATGTGGATTTTGAGCAATATTTTTAAAAATCATTGTAAGCTGCTTTGAGTTCCAATCTGGGGAAAAAGCAGGGTTGAGATGATGATGATGATGATGATGATGATGATGATGATGATGATGATGATGAT
>NC_056524.1:67472635-67619992 GCF_019175285.1 Sceloporus undulatus
AAATAAAAAATAACCTAGTGACATATGAAAGACCACATTTTGATGGCTGGTTCAGTAGCAGAGATGAGTAGTCTGTTGTGCTCCATTTGCAGAATGGAGAGAGCCAGAGCTAATAGGTTCATGTAACAGCCTGCTCTTGGCATCGGCTGTTGCTAATTTTCTTTGGCATGCTTTGACTACCTGTCTGAAATGGTGCTACAGTGCAGGAAGGAAATTTTTCAAGAGATTAAACTATTATTGTTTCCTGTGTGGCGGTCTTTGCCATGGATGAAAAAAAGCTTTAAGGGCACTGGAAAAGAGATTTGTCTGAATAGCAAAGTTGTTGTGATTCGTTTCCCCACCTCTCCCCCTCAGAGGACCTCCATTTGGCCAATTTCCTCAGGAAAGTGCTTGATCAGGGCCAGCGGATTTGTCCAAGGCCTACATATAAGATGTCATAAAGGTGATTAATACTGAACTCACCATCAGAGGAAGTTGAAAGTTTACAAAAGCTATTTTAAGGATATGGGAGGAACATAAGTCATCTGTAATTTTGCCAGCATGTTTCAGTGTTTAAATCCCTCTTTGTAGCTGCTGGTAATTAATGTTTCTCTCTATTAAAGGCTGTTGTACTTTCTGGCTTCACAAGTTTGTTTGACAAATTAATTCAGCGTGCTTCAGTGTTTATACAAATGGAAACTGAAATAATTTGTTTTTTTAAAAAATGCTTTTACTCAGGAACACATATTGTTTATACTAAAGCTCAACATCCAGCAACCAGTATGAATACCTTTTCCCTAAACATATATGGTTAAAATAATGAGAAAAATTACTGGAGCTTTGAACAATTTCTTTCAGCTTCCCAGTAAAAACAAGTTCTATAAGGCTTCTGAAAGTAGTGAGTATTTTTCTTTAACCATTACTATTTTGAAATCTACTACAGGCAGGCATTGAATTTGAGTGTTGATGGTGAAGAGCAATGCTGTGTTCAGGACTGAATTCTGAATGTTACACACAACTGGGTGTATAAGTGGATCACACTTATAGTTCATTCCATTGATTAAACTCTTTATGTTCTTCATGGTGTGATGCCGGGGGGGGGGGGGGGGGAGAGAACCCTCAAAGATGTTCATATACGTCAACATGAAGGAGATGTATAAGTTCCCTCCTCCTTCAGACATAACTACAGTTTTGGGGTCTTCAGTCTTTGGTTTTGAAGCACTGCCCTGGTATTCTGACTCATTTGCTCAAATTCTGTATACTGAACAAGGCAGGAATGGTAGTACCCTGAATATTTCCCCCTAGATTATTATTCTCCTCCCCCCCCTCCCTCCACCAGCACTGTAGACTGGCATGAGGTTGCAATGTTTTTAAAATGTTTACCTTTTTATTGTATATGGATTTTGTATATTGTATTTGCTTGGTGTCTACTGTATTATATAATTCTGTTGTGCACCGCCCTGATTTGAAGAAGGGCGGTATAAAAATAAAACTTTTTATTATTATTATTATTACTCAGTTGTATCATTGTGTCACTAACTATGGTGTCAGCCAGTGTGGGAAGGGTGCATATGTGCCCCTCCTGCTCCCTTAGCCTTAAACAAACAAATAAGCTTTATTTATATACCGCTTCATACCGCCTAAGCAGTGTCTAAGCAGTTTACAACTCTAAGCTAATTTGCCCCCAACAGTCTGGGTACTCATTTTAGCGACCTCGGAAGGATGCAAGCCTGAGTTGAGCTTGAGCCCTTTTGCTGGTCTTGAACTCACAACCTTATGGTTTTGAGTGAGTGACTGCAGTACAGGCATTTAACCACTGCGCCACCAGGGCTCCTTACCTAAGAAAGGAGCAAGACCAGAGAGAGATCAGCCAGGAAGGGCACTCTCATGCCTCTCTTGTTCCTTCATCCCAGGAACAGAACAGCCAGCAAAGTCATGCATGTGCCCCTCCTGCACCAAAGGGTAATGAGGGTCAAACTGGTGTCATCTGTCTTCTGGGTGCCACCTAATGCACTCCACACACCCTGTACAATGCCACTGATGGTACTTCAACAGCAAGAGGAAGAGGTGGCCACAATGGCAGGACGACACTTCTGCAGGGTCCTCCAGCATGGTCTGCTCTTCCTCCATCTGAGAGTATGAGGGAGGAAAGGCAGGGAGGAGACAAAAGAAGAAAAGACTTGATTGCATTCTCTCAACTCTGCATGCAGCCAGCTCATGAAAGAGGAGAGGAGGACATTCACCACCACCACCACCACCAACAACAACAACAACCAAATTTTGCCACCACCTGGCTTGCAAACTGCAGCATATACAGTAAACTCCAAAAGGGATTTTAGAAGGGATTTGATTCTTCCATCACCTCTGTTGTGTTCCTGTAGGAGACATGCTTCAGGTTTTAAGCTAATTTGTTTGCCAGAGAAGGCGTTTAATTGAAATGAAATGTTTATTACTTTTTTAAAAAAAGATGTATCCTAGTTGATTTGCTTTTATGTTATTAATTACAATTGTATGAGTTAGTTTATGACTGTTAGACAATTCAAACACTAATGTAGTGGAAAAGAAGAGTGCAAGAAGCTTATCACTTGGCTTATTAATTCAGTTTACATCTGCCGATTTAAATTTCAATTCAGGCTGCATCCTGATCTTATCAGAAGGTTTTTGCCACCGAATTTGATGCCCAAGTACAGCCTGGGTGCATTCCTACTTCCAGGAGTGCTCCAGTGGCCATTTTCTCAAGCCAGAAAACTCCCAGATCTGAAAAAAGCCACGTGGAGCACTCCTGGAAGCAGGGATGGACCCGGGCTGTATTCGGGTGGCAAATTCAGTGGCAAAAATCTTCTTATAAGATCAGGATTCAGCCCAAATTGAAATTTAAACCAGGAGAAGTAAGCTGAATTAATAAGCCAAGCAATACGCTCCCAAGTCGGTGTTCTGACTGCTGACATGTGAACAGCCAGTGGTCAGAAAATCTAAGTGTTGTCTTGTATGAAGTGTGGAGACGTGTATACTGCAGACAGGTGACAAAACATGTATATGCTGGGGTGGAACCTACCACCATGATGCCAGCAACTTTTATGTATATTTTTATAGAGTGTCCAGAAGGGCACAAAGATTTAGAAGATTTCCTGACCACACTTAGAACTGAGACCCCATGTAGGCATGTTGCACACAGGTGAAAGAATATGCTATGGCATGCATAGTATTACTCCATCTAACTGTACACTCATTCATTGTATGCTTGAACACAGTTACTATCTTTTTAAACAGATAAATGACACAGATCAAAGGATTTCAGTAAAAAGCAGGGTGGAGGGGGATACCAAAGAAGAGCTGATGCAGGCTAAATTCAATGCTAGATGCAAGAGACTTTCAAGTGACTCACCAGGCTTACCCAACTGGAAGTCAGCACTGGCTGACTGAAAATGGCAGCTGCTAGATGTTGGAAATTAAATGTTCCTGTGAATAGGTCCTCAGCAGAAACAAAATCCAGACACTTTCCTAATGGATTTTGTGTTAGACAGGTAGCATTAGTAGCTATCAATCCACATAGCCATATGTGAAGAAATATCTGTACTTATGGCAAGATTTGGAGCCTTTCAGCTGTTTCAACTTTGCTTAACTATTCTGGCTCCCAATTCTTCAGTGAACTCCAAGATGAAGTAATAAAGGAGAGGGGGGGATATAACTACAGAGAGTGCATTTAGAAGGACTTGGCATGAAGCAAGCAAGGGGAGGGGTGACAAGGGTGGGGAATGCTGTTTATCTTGAGCAAGGATTTCCTTAGCACTCCATGAAAAAACATTCTTTTTGTCAAATATAGTTAATGGTTGCCCAGCCATAGTACAAAGAGTAGCTCTCAGTAGGTTAGAATCAACAGGGTGCGACTGCCAAAGGTGTAGGCCCAAACAGATCAAATGAGTGCTAACAGGACAACAGCACAATTGATGTCTGACAAAGCTAGTGATGACTACCATGAGAAAAAGGGAAAAGTTTATCCACTTAATTTTTTTTCCTGAAGGGGAATGTCATCATCATCCTCCCAGTAGGCAAATAAAGGTCATGGCTGAAACAGGGGAGGCAAAAACATATCCCTCTCCAGCTGGAATCTATGTGTGCACTGCAGAGCACACTCACACAAGAAAACTTTGGTCTTTTTTTTTTTAAAGAACTCTCAGAAAACAACTCTTATAGGCCTTACAAGGTTATAAGGGAAGGAGTCGTCCTTTCTGGCTCTTCCTTGGAGTTGCATCAAGCTCTCATTGACACTCTACCCTTGTTATAAACAGTATGAGTCCATACTTCAAGCATTTGTAGAGCCATGCCTGCTCCCCTATATCAAACATAATTTTTTGATTCCGTCTCCCAGAACTCTGCTTTATTTATAGATGTTTTTCACCACAACATATCTATTTTACAGTCATACATCAAGTCCTCTTTCTTCTAGGGCTATTACACAGCACCTCTACAATGCAGAGGCCTCTGGTTTATTGACATGGATTAGAGAACACCTATTTCTTGCAATGGCTAATTTAGATTATGGGCTTCCATTTAGCTGGTGAAGAATTTGATGACAATGCAGTGATCAATAAAATCCAGCAAGGCTTGGGATTTTATCACATCAGCCTACTGAGTCACTGCAATCACTTTGTTGAAGCAAATGAGAACATTATGGTTTGAAAACAATTGCTATCACACTTCACTGCAATTTTGCTATTATGCTGCTTTGGTGATCCATGCTCTTGCACTCGCTCTTCTGCACCACTTCACTCACCCTGCCCTCCTCCCCATGTATGCCCTAACCGCATGTGTGTCTGCTTGGGAATAGCAAGGGGGAGAGGAGGAGGGAGGGAGGGAGGAGAAGAGTCACACCCACTCACGTCACATGATTGCTGGAATATCAGAACTGTGGCGGAACGGACCTATTGCATTACTTATCATATGGAAAAGCAACCATATTGGAAGCTATTCACAAGTTTTCCCATCAATGGAAAGGTACACTCCCGCAATGATTAAAATGCAAAGCAACAACAGAAGAGACACAATGTCATGTGATCAGTAGCAGCCAAAGCACTATTATCCTACAGTAATTCTGATTTACTAGCCTTGTGTAATAAAATCTTTAGTCAAGAATAAATCTTGACAGACTAATCTGATATCTTTTTTCAATGAGGTCACTAGTTTAGTAGATGATGGGAATGCTAAGGAAGTCATTTATCTGGATTTAAGCAAAACATTTGATAAAGTTTCGATTAGCAAACGGATTAAATGTGGAAAATATGGCAAAATGTGGGAAATATAGTCAAATGGATCCATAAGAGCATGGATCAAATGCTTGGAAAATTACACTCAAAGAGTGGCAATCAATGGCTGTACTTCCAATTGGAAGGATGGCGGGAATCCTTATCAAATTTGCAGATGACACAAACAGGGAGGTGTGGCTAACACATTGCAAGATAAAGCAGAATTCAGAATGGCACAGATAAACTAGAAAACTGGGCAGAAATTAATAAAATGAAATTCAATAGAGACAATGCAGAATTCTACATTTAGGCCACAAAAACCAAATGCACAGGTATAGGATGGGGAATGCAAGGCTCAGCAGTATTACATGTAAAAAGAACTTTGGGATTACCGTACAGTGCACGCGTGTCATACGCGGGTGCAATATATGTGGCTTTCAGCATATGCTGAAAGCCATGCCAGAAGAAACAGTTCCAACGTGCCACGCACCAGAAAGAGTAATGGGGCGTGTACCCTTGCTGCCATGGGAGTAAGCCCAATTACTTTAAATGGGGCTCAAGCATACACGGAATGTCCCTTATGCAGGGTGTGGGTGGCTGAAACAGATCTCCTGTGTAAGGGAAGGGACTACTGTATTATTGTTGATCATTAGTTGAAAGCGTGCCAGCAGTGTGATGCTACAGCAAAGATGCCAAATGCTATTTGAGCCTTTCAGAATACCGTGTTCGGTTCTGGGCACCTCATTTTAAGGAGGATAGAGACAAGTTGAAGCAGGTTCAGAAAAAGGAAAAGGCAGCAGGTATGATAAAAGCTATGGAGAACAAAACATATGAGGAAAGGTTGAAAAAGGTAGTCATGCTTAGCTTGGTGAAAAGGAGACTGAGTGGTGACAAGGTTGCACTCTTTAAATATCTCAAGGATTGTCACAGAGAGGAAGAAGCTACGCCAGAGGATAGAATCATGTATAATGGTTTGAAGTTGCAGGAAGGCAGATTTTGATTTAACATTAGAATGAGCTTCTTGACAGCAATGGAACCAATTGTCCAGAGAGATGGTGAGATGTCCTTTTCTGGACATCTTTGAAAAGAGACCGAACAGCTAAGTGCTGGTGATGCTTTAGCTGGAGATCCTGTATTGAACAGGGGTTGGTCTTGATGGCCCTTAGGGACTCTTCCAACTTTCTAATTCTATGTTTCTATGATTCTATGAATTTCCCCAATGAGACCAAACACAACCTTCTCAGCAGTTGGTGGGTATATTCACAATGATGGTTAACTTCTGTTTAATCGATCATTAATGTATATTAATTCATCTTAAACCCTGAGTGAGGACAGAGTGTCTGCCTTTATTTCTGGACCTGTTCATTCAATATGTTTCCCATGCAACTGTATTCAGGCCCAGATCAATAGCTTATATCAGACTTGTATACTCTCTCCTCTCCTACTTCATTTGTAGCTTGTTCTCTTGCAGGTTCAGTGAGATCCATATTCACATAAATATGGTGTCCCTCAGTTCACTCACTATTTTCTCCCAGAGGTATTGATGCCCATGAATCCTATTTTACATGAAACATAAGAACATAAGCCACACTGGATCACACCAAAGGTTGATGTAGTTGTAGTTGATATGATGACCCTATTTAAATACATGAACTGGTGTCCTTGTTGCAAACACACTCTGGGCAACCAGCCAAAAGCTGTTTGCTACGCAGCTAAAGCCAGCAGCTAATGAACAAGCCACATCACAGAGTAGTTTACAGTTCAGCACTTACCGTATTTTCCGGCGTATAAGATGACTGGGCGTATAAGACGACCCCCAACTTTTCCAGTTCCAGTCCAGCTTGGAGGTTTCAGCACCTGCCCTATAAGACAACACCCAGCGTATAAGATGACCCCTGACTTTTGAGAAGATTTTCCTGGGTTAAAAAGTAGTCTTATACGCCAGAAAATACAGTACTTTACTTTTGTAAATACGAGCCTTAAGTCTCAAACAGACTTCAGCAATGTCCAACTCAGGTAAATGGCATCCAGAGCCAACAACCATAGCACAAAGTTCAGGAACATGATGGGGATCCAGGTAGGTTAGATAATCTCTGACAACTTCTGGAGGGCAGGGCTGTGAATTTATAGATCAGCAGCTGAATGCAGCTGCTGATTCCTATAAATCTTCTGAAATCTTTTCAAGCCCTCCCTTTGTTGTCTCCTCTCAGCAAACAAAGGCAGGGGTAAGTGGTCTTCTACAGCTGAATGGGCATGACTCTCTGACAAAGCTCGTACTGTACTCTACTCTGTCTCTGAGATATGTGGCTCTAGATCATCCTGCTGGTCTGGTTCAGCAGCAGGTCCCAGCAGCTCCACTGGTTCAGTCCCTGAAGCTTATTGCATGAACTTTAAAACCATCTCAAGCTTCCAGATTTAAGGATAAAATAACTACAAGAAAGAAGAGAGATTGACATTGCCCATGAACAGTCTGCATCTGAAAAACGGACTGAGCAGTGACCACTCTAGCCAAAATTTGGGATAGAAGTTAAGAGACCTTTGAATGACTGAAGAGAAAGTCTTTGGAAAAGATTATGGCCAGAAAGTGATGTACTGGAATAAAAGAGCAAAAAGACAGGGGTAATCTTATGGAAAGATTTGAAGACAGTATGAGATGCTTAAGCAAGGTCCCAAGCAGGAAGCCAGTGTAGATATTAAAGAAGAGCACACTTGAGACTCTTTCACATGGCAAAAAGTGACAGAAGCATAATGGGATGCTCCTGTCACTATTGCAGAATTGCTTATAGTTTATTAGACAACATTGTGCAATGTTGCCATAATTGTGGCATTATCCCTCGAATAAAGAGTAATTTTAGCGCCACTTGTCATTCACGGGAAAGTCCCATGAATGAAAAGTGGTGCCATAATTACTATTTACTTGTGGGATAATGCCATGACCATGGCAACATCACACAATGTCATCTGATAATCTTCAGTCAATTGCACAATAGTGACAGGAGCATCCCATTATGCTTCTGTCACTATTCTCCATGTGAAAGAGCCCATAGTTGGACAGATGAGAGAGAGAGAGAGAGACAAGAGGACCAGAATGATTCTATGATTCTAAATGAAGTGATTTTCAGAGAGGAGATGGTTGTGCACAGTCAAGCTAAGAAATTATTCAAAGAATGAAACACTGTTTTGGAACAGTTATCCACACAAACATCACTATTGAGTGGTCTTAGAAATATCAAATCCTTTACATAACAGAGTACCACTGCATCCAATATCCCAGCTTAGTTTAAAATTCTTTCCTATCATATGTATATACGGATAATATAGTTATGCAGTGACTTGTCAAAAATTGTCTCCCAGTTGGGGACTTATGGAAATAATTTACACAAGCACATATATATAAGCCCTCAAAGGTAATTTATCTTTACAGTGAAGGATATCATTTCTTCAGAAACTCTTTCCCTGTATTGTTCGGCACTACTGCTGAGATGTTACCAACCAGGCAAACATTGCAGAACATGTTTTAAATCTTTACCAGATGGCTTCTTACTTAATCAATACATTGCTAGCCATCAACAGTTTGTTAAATTGACTCTGAAAAAAGAGAAGCAAAAGTATGAAAGAATTATTAAATGGTGGTACACTTATAACTTGGAAAGACTAGTTCTATCCTGTCCAATAACTATAATAAAGAATAGTCAAATCATTTTCATTTGTAAGTATATAGTATAAAATCAGAAATTATAAGGAAGAGAAGGAAAGATTCATGGATAAACAGTGAGTTTCTGTCTCTTGTAATGTCTAGTTAGCTATTCTACTCAGCTACTTATCTCAACATACTATTAGAAAATTTGGGGATACAGAGTGAATCATATCCTGGGCAGAGGTTGGTATCTTTCACACTATACAATTAGGGCACTTTGAGAGCACTTTAACTGCCATAGCTGCATCTTGTGGAATCCTGGGGTTTGTAATTTGGTGTGGCACTAGAATTCCACAACAGAGATTTCTAAGAGCCTCACAGAACTACAAATCCCAGGATTCCATAGGATGGAACCATGGTAGTTTAAGTGGAATCATAGTGTTGTAATTGTGTAGTGTGAGGAGCCTCAGACTAGGCTGCCTTCCCTCACTGACTGTTCCCTAAAGCAAATATTTCTAGGTTGAAATGTGCCCCACGTCTTTTGAAATTACAGCAAAGCCAACGTTCTCTGGAGGACAAAATCAGGAAAGCAAAAGACTGAAGCATGAAGAATAAGAAGAGGTGATTGCAGTCAGATAATGAGGCTGTTGGTGCAACCAAGCACTAAATTATCTCTGAGAGTGGCACTAACAATAGACCTATAATTGTTTCAACAGCATTGGCTCACCTGGTATCCAGAGAGAGAGAATGGGTACTAAGGGATTTCATCTGAATATAGGTGTCTGCCTTCACTCTCATTGCTGAGGGGGGAATGCAATATAAAGTCCATTCAACTTACCAACCCCAGAGCAAAGAAAACAGGAAGAAGAAGAGAAGTTATTCCTTTGCATTACAACTGTGGACTGCTCCACTGTAAAGGACCCCCATTTTCCTCCTTTGTCTTCAGCTTATTTCAATTGCTGTAAAATGATCTGAAAATGCAAACACAGGACTTTATCGCACCGACTCTGGTGCCTGACTTACCTCTTCCAAATTGGGCTTAAATTCGTAGGTTACGCTGATTTTATCACACGGACATTTTCCTCAAAACGGCTTTCTGTTCCCTCCAGTGTTGAATTTGGTTCCTGTAAGTCACTTCAGTGGCTATTTTTTCCAATTCTAAAGCTTCCAAACCTCTTTTAAGGGGTGTCATCCAGTGCAGGCCACAGCACTGCACCCCCCCACTCCAGTTATGCTACTGCCTGCTGATTTAATTGAGTGCAAACTTCTTTTGCACTTTGAACTAAGTTTGAAACAGCTAAAATAAACTGAGGACCAAGTGAAAAAGTGGGAGGAAGAAAGAAAAACTGGCACATTTTAAAAACAGCTGAAAAATCAGGATGACAGAGGATTAATCAGGACTGTCTCTGGCCCTATACAGACAGCCAAAATAAAGCTGCTTCAGGTCACTTTGGAGGTATGGTGTTTCAATGATGCATGCGTCCTAAGAGTCTGGAAGCTGCACCAAAGCTGCATTCAAGTCCTTAGGACTGGCGTGTGGCTTTGGTGCGGCTTCTGGACTCTTAGGACACATGCATCATTGAAACACCATACCTCCAAAGTGACTCGAAGCAGCTTTATTTTGGTTGTCTGTATCAGACCAAAGCCTAAACATGACAGTTAGAGTGTGTGCAGTATGGCAAGAATTAGGGCTCCTGACCTGTTTTTCAACACGGTAAAATGCAAGATACTAAATCCAATTGTTAGCGCCAACTAGAGTAGACCCACTGAATCAAATGAAACATTGATTTCCAAAGTTCCTGTTGCTTCCATGGGTCTATTCTATTTGGGGGTAATAGTTGGATTTAGACAAGAACCATGACCCTAATAGCAAACTACCATTAGAGTCAGACAATGAAATGTGAAATAAAATGTTGCTTACCAACATTCCCCTTACTTTTTAAAGGTAGCTGAAACTTTGGGAATTAATAATAAAATGCATTTGACTCCTGTATTAAACATGCATTGGGTTAAATAACAAGACTGAGAGCTATTTCAGAAATATATCAAGAAAGATTTCAAAAGGCAGCTTATTTTATTAGGCACAATTATTAAATTTTCTCTGGCATTTGCAGTTCATTTTTGCTGGTAAGCATTATATGCTAATCCTTTGAGTTCAGATTGAGTTTAACCATATGAATTTTCTATCAGTGAAATATACACTGTACATTGGCAGTAGCCACGTGCTTGAAGAATTAACAGTTATCAAATTACAGAGTGAAAAGCATTTCTGTTACGGGAAATCACGATTAGTGATCATACTTCCATGCAGATTCATGAATGTCTCATTGCTGGCCAATAATAACAAGCCTTCACTTTAAGTGGCATATGGTGAATGAAGTCTAGAATTGTAGTGAACAAGAATTTAGATGTCGAATCCTGTACCACAGGGATGAGCAAACCTTTTGCCATTTAGGTCATAGTGGATGGGGAGGTGGGGACTTTATGCACGTTCTGAGGACTAGAGGTATCACTGAATGGAGTCTGTCCCAACAAAGGACCAGAGGTTGGAAATCTTACCTTTCTTCAGTTTCAGTCCCCAGAATCCTCCAGCCAACATTAGCGTGAGAGGTATGAGAGACACTAAGCCTAGCAGGCCATGTACACACATAACACACATTTGCATACTTCACACATAGAAACACAATCTATCATATGCATGTGCGCACACACAAACATCACATACACAGATAGGGGCAGGCCTGGTGCTGGAGAAGGGGAGTTAACTGCCTTCGAGTTGATTCACAACCAAATAGCTTTTTTATGGGCTTTGAGAATTTGAGTTACCTTGTGAGGATACTACATGAGACAGGTCATTGCGACATTCCATCTTTCCAAGTGCAATAACCTCCCCACAGCATGTCAGTCATCTTTTGGATGAAATCATCAGAGTATGAATTGGAGCAGGGGTGGATAAAGTTTGGCCCATACTTTTAATATATCTCCAAGGCCCTCAGACTGCTCTGCAGAGGCTCCCTCCTCAAGCTCTCCCCCATCATCCCCAATCTAGTTGTTACCTCTCATCACCGAGGTGGGAGAAATCATAGAATCATAGAATTCGGAGAGACCACAAGGCCATCCAATCCAACCCCCTGTCATGCAGTAACACACAATCAAAGCACCCCCAAAAGATTGCCATCCAGTCTCTGTTTAAAAAACCTCCAAAAAAGGAGAGCCCACCACTCTCCAAGGGAATGTGTTCCATTGTCAAACAGCTTTTACTGTCAAATGAAAGAATCCATTTGATTTTCTCCACAAGTCAAATTAACCTCTAAAGGAGAATACAATTGCGCTGCTCGTCATGTGGCAGTTATCCTCTCCACTCTTTTTAAAATGTGAGAAGAGCCTTGAATGAAACAAAGAAGAAGATATAAACAATCATTTTCAGACTATGAAACAAACTTGGTCAGTAATGAGCAACAAAAAAAAACTTTGACCAAAGTGCTTAACAATATTTGTCATGATGCACTTTCTTATGGGCATAAAAAGCATATGAACATGCTCCTTGACTTCTGGATCAAAGACCTTGTCATCAACATTTTAGAATGCTACCTCAATTTTATTTTTACTTTCATTTTCATTTGCATATCAACTATGTGGAAGCTAAATGCAGTGTGTAAGTAATCTATTCCAATTTCCTTTGTGTACTTACTTCCCTTCAAAAATAACCTAAATTGCCACAACTGGTATATTGCTGAACATTCTCCCATTAGATGTAGGTACAGAAAGTAGCACAGACATCATTTTTGGCTCTGCTGAGAATGAGCATAATGGAAAGCCAAATTTTATTTAAAAGACCATCATTTTTAGTGATTAAAATAATTCACATCAGAAAAGATTTTCTCCATAATTTTCGAAGGTCCCATTTATCATAGTTTTGCCACAAGAAGCCGCAGTAATTTCATTTTTCTTGACTTCTATTAAAAAGATCAATATATATGATTCCAACGAGTCTCAGTTTAAGAGATGATGGAACTGGTCAGTAATCATATATGAAAGTATTGGTTGTCATTATTAGAAAGAGAGATTTTGAAAGACAGTGCAAGTTCTGTTTTTTAAGGACGGGCTATGGCTGATAAACCCAGGTTAGCCACTTTCACTTTTCATATTCTCTGGCTTTTCTTCGCGAACAAAGATTCAGGAAGGACTCATCCCACGCTTTCAATTAACTACAAATAAAAAATTACAATGTTATCAGAAAGAATTGTGATCATGTCCAATATATAGCCATGGTGCCAAATTAATATTAAATTTGTATGTGTATGTAAGCTACAGATCTGTGACTGTATTCAATTTTTCCCCTCAATATTTAAGACCAACTCGATTAATTAAATGCCCATAGTTTAAAGATCACTAAGGATATGTAGCATAAATGTGTAGGATATAATCTAACAAATATTGTTGTACCCAAGGCCTATTCAAGCGCGTACACTCATGTTCTTTTGATGTCAAGTGAAGACCAACATGTGAGTATAGCCCATTACAGAATTAACATTACAGAGAGAACTTCCATATCATTACATGCACAGGTATTTCCAGTGGGGTTGAATCATACAATCGTTGCCACTCATGAAGTCTACAGTAATCAAATAAAGAGAAATAAAATGATCTGATATGTAATTATTTGTGAACCATCCTGCATACTACAGCCCACTGAAATAGTGGGATTTAGGATGCAGCTAGACTACTGAAAAAAATCAGAGAAGGGTAAACACAGCAAAACTATATGTGGCATTTAGGCAAATGAAAGGAGTGAGGGGATAGCCTGATCTAACCTTTCACCACTGATTTCATTGCTGAACAAACACTAAAGTACAAACACATGATGACACATACCACACTTACAGGATCTATCCAGTCCTGCCCATCAAACAGGACTATGACTCCAAATTGATGTAATTATGAAGTGCAGTATGTACACACACACACCAAAAAAGAAAGAAAGAAAAAGAAAAATCCAAATTTTCTGCTCAAATCTGGAGTAAATCATCTTTTTTCCTCTAGATAAAAGCCCTGATGTGCTGAAAAGGCCCAGATTTGACCTGAATCATCTCATACATTGTCTGGGGTCTTTGCTCTGAAAACAAGGTGAGATCCTTTTATTTGGCCTGTGTAGACAAGCCTGCAGTGACAAACCTATACCTTATCTGTGATTACTACATCTATATACATCAATATATGTTTAATTGATATTCTATACTCCCCAGCAATGAAATTAATAAAAATACAATAATAACAGTAAAAGAGGGAGCTAAATAAACAATAACTTTAATCATTACCGCATTACTTGTAATTCATTACTTCCAGTCCCAGAGGGAAGAGTTGAATATTTAAAAGATATTTAGGATACAGCATGCCTCTTAGAAACCTTATGAAGGAACCAAGGGATTTTTTTGTTTGTTTTGTTTTGTTTTTTGGTTATGTATAGTGTTGAATGCAGTTCAATTTTTATTTTATTTTTTTCAAATAGCTCTGTGCTTCCCCAGTTGGTTTTTTGCTTATCTGGGAAGTCAGTAGTATTGAAGGCTATTCATATTTATATGATATTGGAGATGTGCTATAATGCAGACAGTGGGCCCCAGTGCTTAAACAATGTTGAGTAGCCCAAATTCAATCTGACTTGAGACTGCTTTGTTTGTTTGTCAACTGAAGGCAACTTCAGCTTCATTTCTGCTGATCACAGACTTTATGTCAATGCCCTTTCCAGTGATCCCTTTGTCCAGATAATTTAGAAGATGCAAATGTGCCTTCTGCATTGAAATCCTTGTAATAGACAAAAAGCTCAAACTGTCCTGAAAACATTTCTCTTTTTCTAACAGGAGATGCA
Source organism: Sceloporus undulatus (assembly GCF_019175285.1). Lineage (NCBI taxonomy): Eukaryota > Metazoa > Chordata > Lepidosauria > Squamata > Phrynosomatidae > Sceloporus > Sceloporus undulatus. The sequence continues at coordinate 67,487,361 of NC_056524.1, forward strand.
AAGAGCATTAATTTAATAAACCAAAAAATCAATATAATTTTAATTTTAAGAAGACAAAAACAGTGCCAAGCTGTCTTTTCGGAATCCTGATAAGAATTCATGACTCCGTTTCCCCCTTTGGCTTGAAAAAAATAAAATTAGAAACATAATTGATTTAACGATTCTCATTCTGGTTTGTTTAGTGGTTAGACATTTGATTCAGCATTCTTTGTTCCTAGTATTTTACTTATATTCTTTGTATTCATATAATTATATATGATAGATATACTGTTAGTACTTTTTCATCTAAAATGGTTTAAAAAATTATAGAAATTTATGGAGAAAACCCCATCCCTCCTGCAAAACATGTACACGTATATCATGCATATACAGTAGAGTCTTACCTTACGTGGGGGATCCGTTCCAGATAACCCCCTCCCCTCGTGTAAAGTAAAAAACATGTATGCTCGAGCCCCACTGAATATAATGGGGCTCGTGCTCATGCCATGGGAGACCGCACACGCCATGGGCATGCACACTACTCATTACTTTGTGTGCGGTTTCAGCATAAGCTGAAAGCAGTGTATAGTGCACCCACGTATAGCTCTATACTCTAGAGCAACCTGATAGACAGAATTAATTTATTATATCTTATATATAATAACTGTAGTTTATTGTGGCATCAGCACTCTCTTACAGAGAAGGCTAAATGTCTCACAAAATTACAACTCCCAGAATTCCCTAGAATTGAGTCAGGGCAATTAAAGTAGTCTCAAACTAGATTATTTCTGCACTAGCTCTTTGTACCTAAATCGAATAGTTAAAGGACTCCCACCTCCCACCCCCCCAAATTATCAGTTTGCACATCATTCATGGTATTGGGCTATGGAATATCCCTACTGCATCACTTAATGAAGCCATGTCTCAGTAACTGTAGTATTAACTAAAAGTTACAGTTGCACTATAAGAGACATGAAGCTACCCTCCTGTTACAGTCATATGATGCAGTAAAGTTATTCCTGAAAAGAATTAATGACAAGTAATAATTATTTATAACAGTTCATTTCCATGCTCTGGATTAGATATCAGGCAAATCTATTCATACACAGGACACAGGACCACTTCTACAGTTACAATAGGGGTTAATGACAGGAGAAGAATGGGAGCGAAGTGCCATGCTCCCATTCTTACTGTGTGATCAGGCAGAGATTATCAGACACATGGCACTTATCCTTTGATTATCCTGTCAATGAAGAGGAATTGTCCCATCACTTCAGTATTAATGGGTTATCCCATTATTAAGAAATCGAGGTAAATGATGTGACAATTCCTCTTCGTTGTCATCTGATATTGTCCGTGCAATCATACGATAAGAATGGGAGCATCACGCTTCACTCCCGTCCTTCTCCTGTCATTACCCCCCCCCCAAATGGGTGCTATTCTTCATTAATTTTGTTCTCAAATAAAGCAATAGATTATAGCAAATTTTGGTTCCTGCAATAAAATCTTCAAAAATTATGCCATTTTCTATTTGCAGTTTAGGACTTATTTTGCTCAAAATTTGTATGCAGCTGTTTTACACAAAAAAAAACCAGCATTTCTACACACATGCACTGTTTTCTGCATACAAAAAAATGCATGTAATTTTCAGAAAATAAATCCCCAACTACAACAATTTCTGTTTATATTATTTTCTACACCAAAAATGTTTCCTCTGCAGAAAATGACATTTTCTGTTCCAAATAATACATGCAGATTTATGCAGAATAAGTACAAAACTGCAAAGATTCTACTTAAGATTCCAGAATTCTCCTTATTGGAGTTTCCTCACACTTAAGAAACCATTATTTGACCATTTAAAAAATATTTTCAAATTTTATTTCCATCCCTATTCAGAAGGGAGGGGGAAATCAGAAAAGAGCATCAAATGATACATATAGGTTTAGGCAGATAAGGTTGTCTTTCCAATACCCATGGGCCATCACAGATCTACCATCCAAGGCAAAACTCTTGCATCACTTTAGATACTATTCAGGGATGCCTGTTCCCACTTTCACTTGCCACTCACCAAGTGTGCAGCAATCAAGTGATATTTGTGCCATCTACAAGCTGTCCTTGGAGATATTTCAAAATATCAGAACAGGCATGCTCCATAAATGTGCAATAAGAATGTAAGGCATTATCATATGACCTTATAAAAGGTACCAAGCCAGTTGGCTGTGAAACTAATGAAATCCAAGCAGATTTGCATAATCCTTAATCTAATATATAAAACCATGGATTTAAAGAAGACTGCTCCATTTGGTGTGACTGAGCACCAGCAGTCTAAAAGGAGAAATAGGAAATCTATGTGAACAGATTTGATCTGTCAGCTACAATTTGCTGTGACAGTCCACACCATGGACAGCATGCTGAGTTATTGAGCAGTTGTGGCTGTCCTATGAAAGGGCTGATTGTAATGTGCCAGTTCTAGCTGTCTCTGCTCACATCAAAAGTCATTGGTAAAACTATTCCAGTGTCAAGCAGTTCTGGTTTAATTGGAATGAAAAACCTCGATAAGAAAAACTATAGTGCACAAAGGTCACTTTAACAACAATATGGCCCAAGGATACTGTGCTAGGAGGTAGGCCTTTGCTCACCAGAAGACCATATTCTTGCCTTGTAGAAAGTCCCAGGTTCAATTCCTGGCATTTTCAATTAAAAGAAGCTACATTAGTGACAAATGATGAGAATATTTCATATGACTCTGGAGAGCTACTGGCAGAGAGGATTGTGATGCCAACTAGGTTAACCAGTTTTTATCCTACTAAATGCCTGGTGCCCATTTGGATTATCATCTGCTCCAAATTCCAACATCTATCTTTCTTTCTTTGTCCTTTTACAAGGTCACTCATTTTTACAAGAAACAAGGCTGCCTTGTCTTTTTGTGTATTAAACTCATCATTGAAGTCACATTGGTATGCAAAGGGATCTTGAAGCACCTTTGAGACTAACTGAAAGATAGAAGTTGGTAGTGTGTGCTTTCATAGACCTGAGCTTACTTCCTCAGATGCTCACAGTATTGATAAAGGTATACTACAGAACTATATATTAACCAAGACCTTTTGTGGCTCAACAGGAGTCCCCAGTTTCTTGTTTCCATTATATCAGTGATGCACATTAATCCATTGTCTGTTTTTGAGTCTCTAGTTTCTTTAGCCACTGTTACAAATCTGTAGAGAGGTCTAGCAATTCGATAAAAGTCCCACTAAAGTTGGTTTTCCAAGGTGTGGAACTAAGACTTTATCACATGTGGCTGTTAAACCACCATTCAGATTTAGAAATAATACTTATGGTGATACTTGGTGATCACTCAATGGCATCTCCATCTGATCTTTGCTGTCCATGCACGGTTAGAGTACATCTTGTCATTGATGGGAAAACCCATCAATAAGTCCCCAAATACACTGCTGTCCCATTAATCCTCAAGTGTGATAAGTTCTTTTTGTGGCAATTCCAGTATTGGACAGTCACATGATGTCAGTGCCTCCTTTTCTCCCCCTGCCCCCCTTCCCTTCACTATTCCCAGATAGGCTATTCCACCTTTTTTCCTATTTACTTTAAAAGAAATTGTATTAGCATACCTCCAGAATTGATTTAAAAAAAACAAATTAAAAAAGAACCTTAAAGGCATGCTGGGTGGGCCTTAGGGCATAAAGTCAGAGTTAAGGATGAGTGAGGAAGGCAGCATAAAGCCCCAGCCACACTATTGTGAAAATGAGGAAGCAAGAATGCAAACCAGTATGCATCTGATTCCCATTACTAGCACAACTGCAGTGAGAACAGGGCTCATGTGATAAGCGTATTTAGGGGAAAGAAAAGGGAAGCTGGCAACTGAAGATGAGACATACGCACAAGTAGTGGAGTGCAGGAAGCAAAGGTGGGAGACATGGCAAATATGTAACATGAGGCAAGCAAGAGGAAAGAAGGGAAGGGGGAATAGGGAGTGCAGTGGGAGGGTGAAAGGTGCAAAAGAGGTAGGCGTAAAACAACAGAAGAAACTACCTTATCTTGAAAGATGACAATCCTGAAGATGCCAGCTGGAACTCTTATTCTGAATAACTGTATAAATCTCATTGAGAAGAAGATTTCAAGATGCTCATGAACATCATTGAAATCAATATTTTTCTCCCGTAAATTTTAATATCCATTACACAAATGTGGAACAGAAGTAAAAGAAAACATAAGTGAATTCCAAAGTAAGAAATAAGAGTTTCCCTGTTTAAATATAAAAAGGGATTAATTTCCTATGGCATGCTAATCATTTATATTCTATGTACATGGTGAAAAGTGTAATCCATTCTCTTCTTATTAATGCTGTTTTGCTACTCTACCATTAGTTATTACCTGCCACCAATAACTTTTTAAAAACAATCTTTGGCATGCCATATAAATAGCAATACATATACACAATTACACGTCCATACAATTATTTAATCAAGAAAATTCTGCTGCTGGCCCTTAACTGCTTAATCCACTCTTTCTTGGTTACAATGTCAAGGAAATGCTTTCACTGAATTATTTAAACTAACCTGAAAGTAGACATGACACTGGAAAACTAAATATATTTTAGGGGACATGTACATATCTAAAATTACACATGAAGTCATGCCTTCATCAATTAATATAAGAATATAGCATTTACATTATTTACTTTCTAACAGAATAATCTTGAATAGGGTCAAGTGGAGGGACATAAACAAGAGGGAAGATTCACCCCCTTCATCTACAATCTGGTTCATGTCTACCAGGACACATGGGATGCTTTTTGGTTACTTGGCAATCCTACCATCGAATGAAGCATTTACTCCTGTCGTAAATCTTCTCCATCAAAAGATAATGTGCATTTATATTGATAGATGTCATGCTCCTGTCACAAGGCTCTGTTGGACAGTTTGAAGACATATGTAGCTTCCTTAGAACAAGTTGGAATATGGGTCTATTTAATTTCTTTAAAAAAAATTAACAAGAGCACCCATAAGCCCTCCATCAGCACAATTACTGGTCATGCTGACTGAGGCATTCTGGATGCTATCTTCCAAAAAGTAACTATTCCAAGATCTCAGTCTTACTCAATAATCTCAACAGCAAATACTCTCCAAGAGTTAAGCCAGAGGTCTTCTATCACATGACCAACTATGTGTGGACATTTAGTCAGAGAAGCCAAAGATTGGACCTGGAAACTTTTGCATACAAAGTGTATTCTCCTTCAACAAGCTAGATCTTCTATCCCAACTTTTGACATTTGTGTCTCTTTAACACTACACAATTATACCATTTTGATACTGCTTTAACTGCTCTGACTGAATCTTGTGGAATTGTGGGATTTGTAGTTTGGTGAGGCACTGGAGTTCCCTGGCTGAGAAGTCTAAATATCCCTCCCTGAATCTGCAAATCCCAGGATTCCATAGGCTGCAAATGTGGCAGCTGATGTGAAATCATTGTGCTATAATTGTGTAACATGAAAAGGCCCCTGGGAAAAGAATGTGCCCCCTCAGTCTCAAAAAGGAATGCAATTTGACAGTCATGCCTCCTTGAAGTCGTTGGAATTAAGCACCCTTGTTATTTTGTGGTGACATTAAAAATCATAGTAATACTGCACCTTATAATTTTCATTTACCAGGTTTATCTTTCCATTTTAGAGAAAAACTACAAAGTCTCCCTCTAAATGTGGTTCAAATAAAGAGGAATTACAAAAAAGGAAGCTGATAATACTTCTGCATATCTCCCGCCACAGACATGCGTACCCCTGTTCTCCAAAAACCACATGACAGACAATGGAATATCATGAGGAGCCCACAGGATCACTTATGATAGATAACTGTATTGAAAATTAAACATAAATTATTGGAATTACAGTGTTGGCAACAGATGAAAAAGGTGCTTTGTGTTGTTGAAAGAGTTCACTTACTGATTTAGACTTTGGCTTGTAAGATGTGGTTCACCTGAATCAATGGAAACCATTTATTCTTTGAAATATGGGCTGTAATGAACTGGAACAGCCTCATCTGCCTTTTTTTTGTTTTTTTTTTTTTGTTTGTTTTTTTTTTTTGCTTTTAAAAGATTTCTATTTCAGTGAAGCTAAAGCAAAATAATTGCCCAGAGATTAAAGTAGTGGCAGGCAGGAAGTCTCAGGCTATAGGAAATCGGGGAGGGGGAACCCAACCACACTGGGGTCTGACCCATTTCTCTAGAGGATGATTTTCACCCTGTTTCTCTCACCCTCCTCCCCTCTGTTCTATATCCCTGGAAGTTGGCTTTAGAGAACAGTAGGCAGATGAAGGTCTAGGGTTTTCACTCCTACAAAGTGCAGGCAGAAGAGGATGATCCAGGTTGGCTGCATTTCCTAAGAAAACAGACTACAACACTGTGCAGATCACTATTGTTTGGTCTTTGAGCATATTCTGTTTTCCCCCTGCATGACTCTTTTCCTTCAGTAATGGTCTATGAAGTTTTTGTAGCTTCTTTTTTGAATTCATTAATCACGCTTTCACAAAGAATAAAAGACGGGGATGAGCCTAAAAGATATTCTTCCATAATTTTACAGCATCTGAAAATATAGTCTGCCCCCTAGGTTCTTCAGTCTCAGTGCTTGCAAATGGATGCCTATCATAGGTAGACCTCAGCAAAAGCTGGTCCAAGATTATTTTCGTTGCATGTTATTTTGGCATCTGTGCCAAATAAATTCCACCAACACCTCTCCCCCACCCCATCCATAGCAGTAAAACTACAGTGGGTTGGGTCCAGATGTTGTCATTTTACACTAGACTTTTGAACTCAGTGAGACTTTTCAGATAGACCCAAACCCAATTTATATATATATATATATATAGATATATATATTATATATATTTCATTCATAACTGTTTTGCTACTTGTCACCAAACCTATACTGCCTGTAATTGGACAGCCTAAATGTAGAGCTGGTCCTTGCTGAAGAAAAAAAATGAAGTTTGACCTAACCTTCACACCAAGGTGATTTTTGTCCAGAGGACTAATAAATACAGTCTTTGTATTAAAAAAAATTCATAGTTGAGTAAGATCATTTTGGGACCACTAACATGTTTAAAAAAAGCATAAGTTAAGTGGCACATAACAGCCATTATGCATCACTTTTAGTTACTTTATTGTGCCCTAATAAAGATATTAACTAACGCTTTTGGTTTTAATTGGTGGACCAAATAACTTTACTTTTTAATAAGCCCTTCTATTAAGACATTGCTCCTACAGCATGGTATGTCATGAATTCAGCAGGTTACATCTGCTACAAACAGGCCATGGGAAAATATTTAAATCGTGAACTACAACAACATTCAAGGCAAAAATATTTGTTATTACCAGAGATTTACCATTCTTCCTGGGCACTTGGTCTTTTCTTTTCCTTTCCTACACATCTAAAATGGAAGGAAAGGGGCAATCTCTTTACTGAGAAGACTGAGGCTGCTGAGAACAACAAAAAGGAGCAGTATGTCCTATGATAAGCTATAAGCTGAGTAAACAGAAAGCAGGGGAGTCATGCCAAGTGCAGTAATTATATGTCAACAAGAGGCTATGTAATGCTTAGCCTAACACTTATAGGCTATCTGGTTCCACTGTATCACTGGGACTCCCATTAGTGCTCATAATGGACCAATCAGTGACTCTCTCTTCCTTTGATTCCCTGTAAGAAATACAGTTGAGCCTTTGCATAAAGAGCAGAATGAATAAATATCAAATTTACTGCTAATGGGCAAATACAAATGTAAACTGAAATTCCACAACCATCTTGAAGAAGATATTTGACTGTCATTAGAATAGAAAGCCCAACTGATTACAGTTTTGGGAAAAGTGCTTACATTAAAATAATCCATGTCCATCAGTCCTTTTCAATCCACTACACTTTTAAAACTTCCTTTAGATCAGAGTGCTTACTTGTAGCCTTCCAGAGGTTGCTGCGCAGCACCTTCACAGCCCTAGCCAATATAAGCATTGCATATGATGATGAGAGACGCACTCTAACATATCGAAAGGCCACACCATGCCTCACCCTGACCTTGTAGTCCCATCACAAGCTTTTTGCAGACTTGGTCCATTGCTTTATTTTTCCTCTATTTTCCCTCCTTTTTTAAATGGACCAGTTGTTTAATGATAATTAACCTTCCCATTGTTCTTTTCTTTTGAAAAAAGTTGTGGCAAAAGCAACAGATTCCATCCTGATTGCTGCACACCTGGTCTACTCTAAACAACTGACAATCATGGCTATACATATCCCTTCCTCCTACTTTGCAGGGGTTAGGAGATCAGATCCCCACAAACCGTGAATACTCCCCACCCCCGTGGCAAACAATTCCAGGGGGGGAGCAGGGGAAGAGGGGCTCCCCTTTCCTCCACTCCTCTCACCCTGAAAGTATCCCTCAAGTCTTTCCAGCATGGCAGGGACTTGTATGAAAGAATTCCTCCCACTCCTCTGACCCCGCCGCGCCCGGAAAAGGCTTGGGAGAAGCTTCCCCCCTCAAACCTTTCTAGACTGGCAGGGACTCAGCAAAATGGGTGCTACCTTCCTCCAGCTCCTCCCGGCCCCCAAGACCTTTCCCCTGCCTGATTGCTCCCCGGACAGGGAAAGGATCTTGGGCGGTGGAGGCTCATCTGCCTTTCCCTGCTGGATCTCTCTGGGAAAGGGTGGCAAGTGGCTCCTGGCTTTTCTCATGAGAAAAGCCCAGGAAGAAGAGGGCCCACGGTATGGCCTTGGCCTCGCAAATAATCATAACCGTGAATCTCAAGGCCGCAAATGTGGAAGAGGACTGATTCAATCAGACTTGATGTCCATAAAACACTTGAGTGGCCCATCATAATAGCAAATATTGTTCCCATTGACTTACAAGGGAACAGAAATGCATCACTCTTACAAAGACAACTAAGATGATTCCTTTTTGCTGCTGGTGGTGATGGTATATCATTGAATGCCAGTGTGATGCAGTGGTTGGAGCACTGGACTACATTGCTGGAGACTGGGTTCGTAGCCACCGGGGCCTTGGAAACTACTTTCTTGCCAAGAAAACCCACTTATAGGTTTGACTAAGAGCTTTACTACACTAGCAAGATCCCGTGGAAAAACGGGATTAAACAAGAGTTAAATTAAATTCGATTTTAAACAGAACCCACAAATTCAGGAAGTTTATCACACCTATGTGCTGCTAAAAGTGAAATGACACGAAGTTAAACTGAAGTTAAAGAGGAAAAAACAACCATCTTTTTTACTTTCGGAATTTCACGAAAGTAAACGGCTCCCAGTTTCTCTGGTTTAACTTCATTTAACTTTGCATTATTTCACGTTAACAGTGGCGTTTGTGTGATAAACTTTGGACATTACTGGGTTTTCTCTAATTTAACTTTTACATTTAATCCCATTTTCCTGTGGGATCTCACTAGTGTGAAACTCCTAAGAGTCGCGAAAGTCAGAAATGACTTAAAAAGCACATAACATCATAGTGTATGATGTTGCAGCTCTGTGTGGACCAAAACATTCACTCTGAGGTCCAGCTTTATTTGATGTTGTATGCCTAATGTGGAGGGGGGAGCATCAGATGGTGGCTAAGAATGCATATTCAGATTGCAATATATACCTTCTTTCAGTGGATATGTATTAACTATTACGTTCGCCTCCAGTCAATCAGCTACATGTGACTGGAGCAAGACTCAGACAAGACAATCCTGTTTATGCTGGCATATGCATGTTCCTCAAATCTCTCCAACGTGTGACTCTGCAAAAACTTTAAAATCATGTAAGGGCAACATTTGAGGTGGAACACAGTGGCTCAGTGGTTAAGATGCCGACTCGATACCAAAAGTTCGGAATATCAACAGTTTAAGACCACAAGCTCTGCATGATGGAGTGAGCTCCCATCGTATCCCAGCTTCTGCCAACCTAGCAGTTGAAAGCAATGTAAGGGCTAGTAGATAAAAGATAAACTTTGGTGGGAAGGTAAAAGTGGTCCGTGCACTTCACATGTATTCATGCTGGCCACATGACCATGGAATCAGCTTCCTCAGCTAGTAATGGAGCCGACACAAACTAGACAATCACATCAAAGGGAGCCTTTAACCTTTTTAAAATGTTATTTAAAAGGTATTCCCCTTCCAGTTTTGGCTTAGCACTAGGAGGTCTTTTGATGATGCAATTCCTGGCACCCGCTACAGGGAAACAACTGGATTTTTCTGTTCTCCCTCACCTACCGAGTCCAGAAATGGTAGGCTGGTGGGACTGCAGCAAAGAAAGGTGGATTGGCAGGGGAAGTTTGGCTCATTTCAATGGCGACATAGAATTCTGACTTCAACACTGACCAAATAAGGGAATTACAATAATGTAAGTTGGACGACAGCATCTAATTCACTAATGTCCTCTCCCAGCACATTTTTGTGTCACAAGTGATCTGACCATGGACTCACTGCTGCCAAAAAAACTTGCCCTTCACTAAAGGAAAACTAACAAACTCTAAGACTTCTTCCATTACTTAATATGGCTCCAGCTAAATGTCTCTTGCGATTTAACCAGAGTTTGGAGTCCATCAATAAACTTTACTATCTTAGCTTCAGGCAATAGCAATCAATTACACAAATCTATAGCTAAACTTGATACACAAGATAAAAAATGCTGCGTTTCATATAAGGAGGGCTGAGAGAACTTTTTCCTGCATTCAAAGGAGAGGCTACCAAACTTTAAAGTAGCTTTAAGTGACACTTTAAGTGTGACTTGAAGATTTCTCATTCAGGAGTCACAATTAACAACAAGACTTTTCTTCCCCTCTGTAATGCATTTTAGATAATGTGAAATGGCTTCCTGTCCTTAGCACATATACCACGAGGTGAAATAAGACAGTGAAATCTTCTGTCATACCATTTCTCTACATGCACAACTTAAAGTCCAGTCTGACATTTTTCTTAGCTCGCCAAGAGGAAGAACCCAGGTCATGTTCCTCCCATCAATCAATGTAATCATCCCTGGTCTGCAAACCTTCAGAAGGTATTATTTTGATTATTCTTTGGCATTCCTTTTCCAAGTCAAACATGAAATTCTTGTGGAAAACTTAATTTATAATATTATAAGCATTTCCTTGAAAACAAAGTGGAGATTGTGTTTCAGAGGAAAAATGCTTATATATTACAAAATACAAACATAAAAAGAATTAATGAATGAAGACTCATAATAACTCCAATAATAATGGAAAAGAAATTCCCAATAATTTGAGAGGATGGTGAGATAAAGAGCTAAAGAAAGAAAAATAGACAGAATAGAGATTGGATAGATGCAGAAGAGAAAAGGAAATAAAAGAAAAACTTATGGGCAAAAAGTTTATGGTTTTCACTATATACAAATAGAACAATGGATTAAAAAGGGAGAAAAGGAAGTAGAAAAGAAAAGTATACGCAATTTGAACAAATAGTTCAGAAAGAGGAAATGAGACAATGAGACATAAAAAATACAGTAAAATTACAAAATGTTTGAGGAGAATAACGGAGAAAAATAAAGAAATACTAAAGGGATTATGGGCAAGAAGAATGAGGATGTAAATAAATAACGGAATGGAATGGCAATGGAATTTGGGAACAAGACACTTGAAAAATTTAGCGTTCGGATAAAAGAAATTATTATAAGTTGATTTGGAAATGGTACCTGACTCCAGTGAGATACCTAAGTTAATAAGAATAACTCAAAAAATGGTTGAGAGGCTGTCAAGAAGTAGGGTCATTGTGGCATATATGGTGGCAATGAAAGATGTACAAAATGTTTGGGAAAAAGTGCTACAGTAAGTAGAAGAGAAATGTTATGAATATAAAAAAGATAGAAGACCGAGTATAGTTTTGTTTCATTATGTAACTCAGAGAAATGGAAAAAAGAAGAAAAAGATTTGGTAACAAATTTGCTTACAGCAGCGAGATTAATCATCACAAGTGCGGAAAACGGAAATGGAATGTAGGAGTGGAGGATTGGTACAAAGAGGTATGGAGATTAGCTATTAATGATAAATTGACATGTAAACTGAAAGTTAAAAAAGGATTATGGAAAAGAAATGACTTTGAGGGGATTTGGAAAGAATTTGTCAAGAAAGTATTGAGAAAAGAAGATGGAAGATTACCTCCAGAAGACGAACTGAAATTTTGGATGGGATATAAGGATGGAAATGGCTCTGGGGAAGAGGGGCACTGAGGGGTATATAAAATAATGTGTCAAAAAGGTAATAGAATGTAATAGAATGTAGAGATGTATTTGTTTATAGAAATAAATAAAAAAAGAAAACATAGTGAAGATTGGAGATTTCAACATTTCAGGCATAGTTGCTATGCATTAGAGATGGGTACATCTCCTGTGCATTTTAGTAATAGAAATAATCAAGAGGTTTTGAAACCCTTTCATTTATTGTTTTTTCATTAGATATATTCTGGTGAAGTTTAGGTCCCGCCATACTGTCAGGCAGCCATTTTAAGCAGCAGATTTTGGATGCCATGAGATAGTTAGCTATTTGCTTCGCAGTTTGCCAGGTATGTGACCTATGGGGTTTTTCTGCCTCATGTACCTTTGGTGGCTGCCTAGCTTTAGCTAGTGTACTTGCTATTGTGCATTCTGACTTCACTTGAGTGACTGGGAGGCACCATTTGCTGTTCAGCCCCATAGAGCAAAATTCATGTCCTTGATATAACAGCTGAAGACCTCAAAGCACTTTAGAAGCTGCAGATTTCAGAATCCTACATGAAAATGATGTTCTCCTTATTTGTCCCAGTGATCTAATCAGAGAGCTGCCTGCCTGAGAGTGACACATGAATTAATGTACTGGGGTGACACCAACCCTGGTGACACCACTGGATTTTTTTAAAAAAATAATAATAATGATCAGGCAATGAGTAAAAGAATTTGGATTAAAGCATCAGATGAAGTTGACTCTTACGTATAAAAGTAATCTTCCACTAACCTCCAGTTAAAGCTATTACAATCCCAGCCATATAGCAGTTCATCCGAAAGACTGTAATATTCCAAGAGGTGGCCTCCTGAAGATTCAGGTGAAGGTTGAGACAAAGTGATCTACCAAAATTCAGACATAAAAAAATTAGTCCAGGGGGAAAAAGAAAACATTGTAAAACATGAACCTCACTAAAGAGCCAGCATGATGTAGTAGTCTGAGTGTTGGGGTAGTACACAACTCTGGAGACTCTGGAGACCAGGGTTCGATTACCCTTCTTGGCTTTACTTCGCGAACGAAGATTCAGGAAGATTCAGGACGTTGGATGTATCCTTCCATCCTGTGCAATGGATTTTTCTGGTGGAGCACAGCGTGCACAGAACTGGCCTCTCCCTTTAAACCAGAGGCTCGACTGCTGAGGCCTTGACAAGCATGGACGGTGGCAGCGAGGTCCTCGGGTTGTAGGTTTGATTCGAGTTTCCTTCTCTTAGATGGTTGACCTTACAGGGTTAAACGAGCACCATCTGCCCGGGTTTGGGATTAGAGTTTTCCTTCTCCTAGGATGGTTGCCATAAGACTAGAGAGACCATCCTGCCCTTTGGTGCTCTTGGTCAGACCCTTCAGTTGTGACCTGTCTGTCATGGGAGGCCCTACCGGTGGTTATTATACCACCGCCAGCATAGCTCACAACTTCATTAGGGTACGTAAGCCTCTCCCCCACACAGTCAGAGCATAGCTGGAGGGGAATAGGAGGATGGAAGATGACAGTTAAGGAGGGAGGAACCTCTTCCTTCAGGCTAGCCCTGATGGAGCTGGGCCTACCTGATCCTCTCAGGCCAGAAGATGACAGTTAAGGAGGGAGGAGCCTCTTCTTTAAGGCTAGCCCTGATGGAGCTGGGTCTGCCTGATCACTCCCTCTTAGGCCGGAAGATGACAGTTAAGGAGGGAGGAGTCTCTTCCTTCAGGCTAGCCCTGATGGAGCTGGGCGTGCCTGATCACTCCCTCTGATCACTGCCTCGATTACCCACTCAGCCATGAAACCCACTGGGTGACCTTAGGCAAGTCACATGCTCTCAGCCTTAGGAAAAGACAATGACAAACCCCCTCTGAACAAATCTTGCCAAGTAAACACCAATGATGGGATCACCTTAGGGTAACCATAAATTAGAAATGACTGGAAGGCACCTGTGTACTACCCCATAGCTTGACCAAGGCCTTATCACCTCTGCAATGATTTGTCTCTTGTGGGACTTTCAGTCATGCCATATATGAACAAAAGCTCTTCTGTTCCATTCCATGGTCCCATAGCCTCTTCCCCAGTACCTCTGGTTAGCATCTGAGTAATATTAGTTTCAAGTGCCATGAAGCTCAGTTAATACAACCCAGTTATTTTCTGTCTAATCTATGCCAGAACATTATATCCTGATAAAATGGGGTAGATTGCCTCACAAATGCTGATCTGACCATCTTGGAGGGAGTGATGGATGCACTATTTAATAATACTGCAGTATGAAACTATTGAACCTCGTTACACTAACAAAAATCTTTAGGTTGTATACAGCACTGGTGAGCCTTGAAGTGAAGAATACTCAATTATTCACTAAACAATTGACAGGTTGCCAGAAATGCGTCTACTGTGTAACAAGGTGCTGTCATGATTATTTAGCCTTCAGTGCAAAGGCTTTTGAATAGGAGAAAATCATAGCATAACTATTTTGTATATGTATGCAAAAAGACATTAGAAATATAGGATTCTTCTTTCTTTCAATAGAAATGGGACAACTTTCATAACGCAGTCTCAAAAAATGTCAAGGAAATGGAGAAGGCAGCTAATCATTTTGGTTTTCTCTTTTCATAGTGGGAAACTAGAACAGGCCTATTAACCCTTTATATTAGGAGGACAGCATGCTCACAGTTTCCTTGCTCATGCCTGAGGTCACGTCCTCCTTTCATTTTCTAGGGTTGTGTTTCAGTCTGACAAGTAGCAATTGATTCCATGGCTAGTTAGGCCAGTGGTAAGTGGAAGATGAAGTTTCAGTGAAAACAAATAGCACATCATGAGTCTGACCTTTCCTTTTGAAGCTTTTGTTGTGGTTGATTTGAAGATGTGCTTCTTTTAAAGACTCTAACCAGTGGTGTCTATCTCTGCAGTTTTGCATAATCACCTTCATGCATTATGGACTTAACACTGAAAGTTATTAACTTCCATTCTACTGAAAACCTAAGACTCCCCTCCTTTCCTATGTTTATTTTAATTTTACTTTTTTATTTTCTGTCACTTCAGTTTATTTATCTTTTGATTTTCTAAAGAATATTCTCCCTTTTCCTATAGCATGCTCTTATTGCTATATTTTAATAAATGTGTGCACATACTCTGCAGTCAAAAGTAAAAGCACATTTTAATGCTTTTACTTTTATTTATAACATGTTGTTTGTAATGGTGATGACTTGTAGAATCACATTAGGTTACAATTGAATAATATTAAACCAATGCAAATTATACTGCACTATAAAAAAACAACAACCCATAAATGACTTCAGACCATACCAAAACCTTTTCAAAGAAGAAAAGACTTTATAGATTTGGGGGAAAGATGCCAAGATTGGGTCAGTGAACTTCTTAAAGGGAAGAGGTATACAATTATACAACATAAAAAGCCCCGATTCTTGTAGCTGCCTGCCAGCTTCATTTGCCAAGGTGACACAGTGTCAAAAGGCATCTTCTGAAGGTCAAAGAGTACAAAGCCATTCATTAAAAATGTGATTTTTCCATATGTAGACATGGCCTAATACACCGAGCAGTGGTGTCGCTGGAGGATGGGTGGGGGTGCAGTCTGCATCAGGTGACACCCCAGAAGAAAAGTGATACATCTTCAGAGATGTTCCCTCTTGACTTTGCTGCATCAACGCCGGTCTTCTCATGAGGAGGCCAGTGGCACCACAGTGAAGAAGAGGGTCAAGCTCACCTTTCATGCCCTCCCCTGGCAGCCCCCGCACCCCACATTTTACAAGGGATAAACTGTGATAATCTGTGATCAACTTAACCAAATGCCTACATACCCACCATAGCAAGTTAATGGGTAGTAAATAGTAATCAATATTCACACAATCCGTTGTAGTGAGTTATACAGTGCAGAGTGTCTAGAAGAGAAGTACTAGATTGTCCATATTGCTTTGCAATGTGTTGAAAAAGGACTAAGATATGCTTGTATTTTATTTATTTAGATTTTTATACCCAACCCCTCAGCCAAAAAGTCTTCCAGAGGATTTTACAAATAATAATAATAATAATAATAATAATAATAATGAAGATTTATTTCTAGCCCGCCCAATCACGAAGAAACAGGGCGGGTTACAACAGTAAAATACATCAAGGTCACAGGTCATGAGAAAAAACGAGTAAATTTATGTTAGCCCAAAACTTAAAAGAAAATTATTATAAAATGTTTTATTTGTGGTATGTCACACCAGTCAAGATATCTAAGATGTATAAAAATGCAAACAAAACATGTTGGAAATGTAAAAAAGCAGAAGGGACCTTCTACAACATGTGGTGGACTTGTATAAAAGCAAAGCAATTCTGGAGCAAGATACATTGGATAGTGAAAGAGATAATAGGGGGAAAGTTTCAAAAAAAATCTGGAATTGTACCTATTGAACATGACGTATAAGATAAAGAAATAGAGAGAAAATTTTGGAAAATAATTTTATACATGGTTACTACTGCTAGACTGTTATATGCACAAAGATGGAAAACGGACCAAATCCCGAATATAGAAGATTGGCTTAATAAAATAATGGACATGAGCGAAGCGGATAGGCTATCTCGAAGTATAAGAGGGAGAGAAGAGAAAGAAGAAGATAATGATGAAGAAGAAGAAGTATGGAATGTAATAATACAGTACTGGGATAAGAGGGTGGGGAGAGAATAGTGAAAGGAAGGGAGAAGGAAGGCAAGGGAAAGGGAAAGAAGGAAGGATAGGTGTATAAATATACAAATACAGATAAGGGAAGAGAGGGAATAGATTGGAAGCGATAGGCAGGAAAGGGGGGGAAGGGAGGGAAAATAGGGGGAAGGAAACGGGAAAGGGAAGGGGGAAGGGAGAAAAAGAAAGTAAGGGGATAACTAAAGTAGTAGAGGTGGAAGAAAAAGGAGGAAATGGTAAGGTAAAAGTAACAGAAGTATGTATGAATTTTGAAAGGTGTGTAAATAAGTGACAAATTTTACCTTGCTTACATAAATGTAACTGTATGTAAATAAATAAATTAAACAACAGTAAAATACATCAAATTGCATCAGATTGTTAATCTGACAGTTTCCTCCCCTCAGCCTTACAATCTAATAAAACACAGCACAAGGAAACAGGGATGGCAGTGGGAGAAAGTTCAGAGGCATAGCCATCTCTCCATGTATCTGAG
This sequence comes from Sceloporus undulatus, assembly GCF_019175285.1. Taxonomy (NCBI): domain Eukaryota; kingdom Metazoa; phylum Chordata; class Lepidosauria; order Squamata; family Phrynosomatidae; genus Sceloporus; species Sceloporus undulatus. The sequence continues at coordinate 67,504,730 of NC_056524.1, forward strand.
TTTGGAACTTGCTTTACAGTTCTGCAATTTGCCTTACAGTGGACCCTTGGACTGCAACTTGCTTTACAGCTTCTTTCACTCTGGCCTGTTACAGACTGCCAAAATAAAGCTGCTTCGGGTCTCTTTGGAGGTATGCTATTTAAATGATGCATGCATCCTAAGACTCCAGAAGCTGCATCAAAAGCTGCACTCCGGTGCTTAGGAATGGAGTGTGGCTTTGGTGCGACCTCCGGACTCTTAGGACCCATGCATCATTTAAATAGCATATCTCCAAAGAGACCCAAAGCAGCTTTATTTTGGCAGTCTGTAACAGGCCTCAGTCTCCAAGGTGCTGCAAGATCTCTTGCATTGGAAGGGAGAATTAAATCCAGCAGATGCTAGCTGCACTACTCTCCTTCCAAGGCTACAGCAGTGGCAGCTGGGATGGGGGAAAGGTCCTTCTTCAGCGGGGCCTAGGCATGGTGGATCTGTGAGTTCTTCTCTGCCTCCAAGGCTACAACAGTGGCAGTTGGGATGTAGGGATGATTTGCAAGACTACCTGAAATAATTCTAGTTTTAAGTTTAGGTTTAAATATTACCATTGACAAAATAAATAATACCATCGACAAAATAATGCCTGCCTATAAAATTACACTGCATAAATGAAGAAAAGTTGGGGTAACCAGAATTTTGGAGTAGGAATAATACAGGCTGCAAGCTGATTTTTATTGTAGTTTGTGAAGTTTAAGACCCGAAAGCATAAATAGTGTGTTTATAAAGCATAAAATATAAAGCAGAAAGTTCTGTGTGTAGTGTAGAATGTCTGTGTGTATGTGACCAAGAGCCTGGTTCTGGGCATAAAGCCAACCTAACTGTAAACAATCATAAGTTAATATAAACAGTGAACTGACCTATAATTAACCCTTGACAGGTGCCACATTAAAGGGAACAACTGATGCAATCAGATGGCTGCTGTAATTTGATGAAAGGCTGCTAAGAGCCAAGTGTACCCAGTGTGTTGCATCTCCTCTAAGTACCTGACTGGAATGGAGAGAAATGTTTATATAAAAAGCTATAGTGAACTTCTGTAATCTTACTGGACAAGATCTGTCAACTGATAGGCTAGGGAAGAGATAAAACAGGTCAGGAGGAGATAGAAGGGAGGTAATTGAGTGTCTGCCCCTGTATGTAGACAGCTATTGGATAAACAGTTATGGTATTCCTAGCTGATAACTGCCCAGACCATGCCAATAAAGGCAGACTATGATGCTTACTGAAGAAGAATCTCTGCTCTCATCTAAACTATGCTAAATTTCTCATTCTGACTTTGATGGATGCCAAGTGATTAACCCACTTGGATGCCTGTGACACTTATGTTCCTCTAAATATAGCTATAGAGAAGTTTGCTGAAGAAATGCAGAAGATATAAATATTCAGTCCTTATGAAAGGGTAACACTTTACTGTAAGGGAATGAATATATAACAATAGTGATTTCCAATGTACTAAGCGGTTTATAAAGTGTAAGCTAATTGCCCCTAACAAGCTAGGTACTCATTTTAGTGATCTACAGAAGGATGCTAGGCTGAGTCAACCTGGAGCCCCTAGCTGGTATTGAACTCACAACCTTGTGGTTTGTGAGTGAGTGGCTGCAGTACAGGTATTTAACCACTGCAGCACCACTATGTATGATACCTTATATGCAATGTAATGTAATGAAATAATTTGTCTATACATTGAAATGTCTATGTTTCCCCATAAGGGGAAAGTATATGTTTGTATATAATAAATAGCCTAAAAGACTAACAGTGAGCCTACTTATTTTCCCATATAAATATCCTGAGAATCCAATACTTAAGCGTTCTTAATTGGCGTGTTGATGCTAACTCTGCCTGTCTGGATTTTACTGTTGATCAGATGCCCAGGCAACCAGAAGGTGATAAAAGAGACCTCCAGACAGATACAGAGTAGCTGACAAATGACAAAAAGAACCTCTCAGTCTAAAGAGATAGGAATAGAGAACCATACCTTTTTCATTTTTTTAAATAAATTTTATTAAATTTTAAAACACAGCCAACAAAGAGACAACAAACAATACAAAAAACATGTACATATACCATCCACATACATTACAATACATACACAAAATAACTTTCAATTAAAAAGACTTCCGAAGTCACCTAATAGCTGATTCATAAATCCTGTATCTTAACTGTATATCTTTTTTTACTTTGTTCGTACCTTAATGCATACCCTTCAACTATATATCATCTTTTTAATGTATTTGTAATATTTATATCACATTCCATAATATAATACAAAATGATACAAGCTTCTCTTTCAAAGTCTTTATAGCTATACATGTTCGATATGCTTTAGAAAATATTACAAAATATTGCAGCTTCATCCAAATTTTGTTTTATTTCTCAGTAAATTTCCATGTGTTCTATACCTGAGTCTTTACCCCACTTTTCTTTTATGTAACCTATTATTTTTCCCCATTCATCCATTTTAGTGTCTTTTTCTTTTAATTATTTATTTAATTTGTTTTATTTATATACCGCTATTCCAAAGATCATAGCGGTGAACAGCAAGTAAGCTAATTAGCAAGTAAGCTAATTTGCCCCCAACAGTCTGGGTACTCATTTTAGCCACCTCGGAAGGATGCAAGCCTGAGTCGAGCTTGGGCCCTTTTGCTGGTCTTGAACTCGCAACCTTGTGGTCTTGAGTAAATGGCTGCAGTACAGGCATTTAACCACTGCGCCACCAGGGCTCTTTGTTTAATTTTTTTGACAGGATATCTATTTCCACCATACCTTTTTCAGAAGGATTATGTGAGCTCCTTCCAATTCTCTTAATCAAAAAAATAAATAAATAAATTCTTCCTGTCTTCTTCAGATCTCAGCTGCACCGTCAGCTTTCATTCTAAGTGCATGTCTTTTCCACCAATTGATGGATATTAGGCTTCTAGTACAGTTGGCCCTCCATATCCATTGATTCGGCATCCACAGATTCAACCAACTGCTACAGCTTGAAAATATGTATTTTTAAAACTCACAAAAGCAAACCTTAATTTTATGTAAGGGACAACATTTTATCATGCCACTGTCTATAATACAACTTGAACATCCACTAATTTTGGGATCCACAGTGGGTCCTTGAACCAAACTGCAGAGGATACAAAAGGCCCACTGTAAAACACACCATAGATCTTGGAAGCTTGGATGTTTGCCTTCTCCTGAGTTATAAAACAGAATCTACACTGTCAATGGAAGGCCTACCAAAACCAATGTTTGGTAAAGTGTGTTCATACTGTGTTCCTTGATAAATTCTTTACATGTTGGGAAGTGGCAGAAGGTGTCAGTGGGTCAGTGAATCTCCTTTGCGTTTTAGTCCAGAAATAAAGAGGGTTATCCATGGTGCTGAACATATTCTGAGGATAGTTTTCAGCATCATAGATACCCCCTTTAAAGTTCAAACTAAAGGTCAGAGAGATTCATCAGCCCACCAGCTGACAATGATATTTCGGCATAGTAGTTTTCGTTTGTCACAAAAGGCCAATCTTCACTACATTAGATATGGAGAAATGTTGCTGTATTTACCTATCATGAAGAGAAAAATGGTTGTGTTCCAATGCAAAATATTTCACACTTGGATGACTAAGAAAGGTCAAGATTGCTTGTGCCTGTGTATTTGCATTAATGCTCTGTCTGACAATAGGTAAAATTCTGGCTATAACATTTGCCTCAAAAGAAAAACCTGTAACCCTAATATATGCTTCATAAAAGGAGTGCATGGTCTGAATCCTATTGTAAGTCCCAGCTATAGTGGAACCATCAAATTAATGGAACATACATAATTGTTGACTTTTCAAGTTAGTGTTGTTTTAATAGGTCTAATCTACTTCAGACTAACAATAGGATTTAGGCTAGGGGTGAGAACCATGCAGCCAGCACAGCCAATGGTGGAAAATGCTTGGAATTTCAGTCCTACAGCATCTAGAAGGCCACATTATTTCAACCTCTGATTAAAGCTCATGGGCTTTAATTCTTAGTATCTTTGAAATTGTAATCTTCTGTTTGAAAGAACCATAGGATCCTAGAGTTGGAAGGGACCATGAGTGCCATTCAGTCCAACCTATGGCCATGCTAAACTAAAACTAAATCACTTTGGGAATATGGCCATCCAACCTTTGTTTGAAGAACTCCAAAGAAGCAGAGTCACCATCCTCTGAGGTGATCCATTGCACTGCTGAATAGTTCTTACCATCAAGAAGTGCTTCCTAATTCTTAGATGGAACCTCTTTTCTTTTTGTGTAACTCCAGTCTCTGGAGCAGAAGGGAAAAAATAATTTCATCTTCTACATAACATTCCTTAAGCTATTTAAAGATGGCTACCATGTCACCGCCCAATCTTCTCTTTTCTATGTTAAGCATACATAGGCCTGTTACAGACTGCCAAAATAAAGCTGCTTCAGGTCTCTTTGAAGGTATGCTGTCTAAATGATGCATGCACCCTAAGAATCTGGAAGCTGCACCAAAGCTGCACTCCAGTGCTTAGGAATGGAATGTGGCTTTGGCGCGACCTCCGGACTCTTAGGACCCATGCATCATTTAAATAGCATGCCTCCAAAGAGACCCAAAGCAGCTTTAATTTGGCAGTCTGTAACAGGCCTTAGCTCCCTAAGATGTTCTTCATAGGGCTTGGTTCCTTGACCATGGCAAATTTTTAAAACATACAATGCCAACTACCAAGAGATATCTAGATACCCAACATGAGCCCTTTATTTAATTTAACTGTCATCTTTCAGCTGGTGAAGGAGAGAATAGGCTGGCCCAGCTCCATCAGGGCTAGCCTGAAGAAAGAGGCCCCTCCCTCCTTAACTGTCATCTTTCAGCCGGTGAGGGAGAGAATAGGCTGGCCCAGCTTCATCAGGGCTAGCCTGGAAGAAGAGACTCCTCCCTCCATTACTGTCATCTTCCGGCCTATGAGGGAGTTAAACAGGCAGATCCAGCTCCATCAGGGCTAGCCTGAAGAAGAAGAGCCCTCCCTCCAGTCCATCTGCCTTGGTCCAGGCCTCAGAGGGAGAGAAGAATGCTGGACCTGATCCCCTCCCCCCCCCATTCCCTTCTCCTTTTGTGTCATGTATTTTTAGATTATAAGCCTGAGGGCAGGGAACTGTCTATTATCCCCTCTGTTGCAAGCCGCCCGGATTCCCAGTGATTGGGCGGCATATAAATAAATCCTATTATTATTATTATCATTATTATTATTATTATTTGCCCTCTTTCTGACACCCATCAAATTCTCCTCAGTTTGACCCATTTCATTTTGCCAGTCAGAATTTAAGCTTCATTATCTTTGAAATGTGTTTTTTCATTGCATACAAACATTTTCAAACGTCTTTTTTTAAAAACAGAACTGAACTAAAACACACTCTCACAAATTCAAAAGTCTCATTCATTACCTGACTCCAACTATTTATACCAGTCTAAGAAAAGAACACAGCCACAGGGTCTGCATTCAGAATCTTTTGCTTCAGCATAAAGTTTCTCAGAAGTATGTTTCTATATTTACAAGCAAGCTGTGGCTGCCAAATGGAGGCTTTATTTTCAGTTCTCAGAAGAGTGCCCATTCTTTGTAACTGAACTGAACTGAACTGAACAAGCTATTGCATGCCAATAAAATCTCATGTATAAGTGGAAAGATTTTATATTTTTGCTTCACAGGTGTCTTCAACTTTTATCAGAATACTGATCTTTTTCCTCCTCTGCCATATTTCCTGCCTGGAAACTGACCCTGGAATAGATTTTTGAACTCTGGTTGTAATTTGCTGACTGCTGGACTTGATCCTGCCAGAATTTTCTTCCAGCTGGACATAATCTTAACTGGATCAGCTGCCACCAAGCACCTAATGTTGAGAAAGATTGTTAAAACTTTCCATCTAATGTAATTTATGTTTTAGACCTTTATATTTATCCTTTTTACTTGTTCTTGAAATATTATGCTTCAATTATGAGTGTGTGTGTGTGTGTGTGCGTTCAAGCTGATTGTTGATTTATGGTGACCCCTTGAATTTCATAGGGTTTTCTAAGACAAGGAACACTCAAGAGTGCTTGCTATTGCCTTCCACACAGCCCCTGGCATTACCTGGCAGTCCTCCATCCAAGAACTAACCAGGTCTGAGCTTGCTTCACTTCCAAGGTCACGGAAGATTTGCTGTTTTCACAGTATTTAAACAAAATACAGCTATAAGGTTTGAAGTTCAGGCACAATACTCACACATACAGGATGATAATTATTGTTATTATTATTATTATTATTATTATTTATAGCGCACCCATTCATGGAGAATCAGCAGTAAAAGAATACATCACAAATCAAACAATATAAAAATTAATCCCTTCCCAACCCTCCATCCCAATCCTAAAACCAAAATAATATAAAATAGATTACAATATAAAAACATTATCACTATAAAATCAGCTAAAAACTGGGGAGGAATTTGATGGAAGAAGGAGGGTAGATTAGCTTGGTAAAGCCTGCCAGAAGAGAGCCGTCTTGACAGCCTTTTTAAAGGCTGTTAGAGTGGAAATGTGGTGGATCTCCTCTGGCAGGTTATTCCATACCTTTGGAGCAGTGGTGGAATGGGCCTTTGGGTAACTGAGGTCAGCCTGGATTTTTTAGGCTGAAGTAAATTCTTCCAAGAGGACCGTAATGTGTGGGACAGACAGTGCGGAAGAAGGCGTTCCTGTAAGTAGTCTGGTCCCAAGCCATGTAGGGTTTTAAAGGTAATAAGCAACACCTTGTACCGTGCCCAGAAACTAATTGGCAGCCAATGAAGGGACTTCAGGACTGGTGTTATATGATCAGTTCTAGAAGAGCCCACAATCAATCTGGCTGCCATGTTTTGTACTAGTGGAGTTTACGAACTTGGCACAAGGGTAGCCCCATGTAGAGTCCAATCGAGAGGTTACCAACACGTGTACTACTGTTTCAAGTCTTCCAGCTCCAGGAATGGAGGCAGCTGGCGTATCAGCCAAAGCTGATAACAGGTGCTCCTGACCATCACATCCACTTGAGCAGTCAGCTGAAGCGACAAGTCAAGAAGCACCTCCAAACTGTGGACAGAGTCCTTCAGGGGAAGTGTGACCCCATCCAGAACTGGCTGGCATATCTCCATTCGCGGATTTGGGATCCCTATAGCAAGTACCTACATCTTACCTGGATTCAGCTTCAGTCAGTTTTCCCTCATCCAGTCCGCCTCAAGGCAGGCATTCAGAGGAGAGATGCCATCCTTAGTCACTGCATCAGTCCGAGACACAGAGAAATATATTTGTGTTGGGATATAGAGTCACAAAGAAAATGTACAACGTGGGTTTTAATAGTAGCCAGGCATAAAAGGTTTACTGTGAGCCATAATGATTAGGCATTTTAACAGGAAGTGAAATCAAAAAGATAGTCAACAAGTGCTGTAAAGTCCTGTAGGATACTGCCAGTCTGAAGAGTCCCTCAGGAGGGTGGCTGGATCCAGTGTAGTCTTCAAATCATGTACAATCCCTCTCTTCCTTTTCTTTTCAGAGGAATAAAGTTCTAGAGTTGCCAAGTCAGTAGCATCCTAGGCCCTGAAATTTCCTGATCAGACCTAGAGACAATGCCTAGAATCATAGAGTTGGGACAGACTCCAAGGGCCACCCATTTCTACCCCCTGACATGCAGGAATGGACAGTGACTTGACTCCTGACAAATGGCCATCCAACCTCTGTTTAAAATCCTCCAAATAAGGAGACTACAGCACACTCCAGGGCAATATATTCTACTGTGGAACAGCTCTTACATCAGAAGATTCTTCCTAATGTTTAGGTGGAATCTCTTTTCCTGCAACTTGATTCCATTGCTTCATGTCCTTGTCTCTGGAGCAGAAGAAAACAAGCTTGCTCCATCCTCAATACAACATCCCTTCAAATACTTAAACAGGGCTATCACAGCCATAGCAATAGCAAGTACATTTCTATACCGCTTATTAGTACACTTAAACACTACCTAAATGGTTTACAAAGTGTAAGCTAATTGCCCCCAACAAACTGGGTACTAATATTAGCAACTGCAGAAGGCTGCAAGCCTGAGTCGAGCTTGAGCCCTTCGCTGGTATTGAACTCGCAACCTTATGGTTTCTGAGTGAGTGGCTGCAGGCCAGGATTTAACGACTGTGCTACCAGGGCTCCTCACATCACCACAACCTTCTCTTCTCCAGGCTAAATATAGCCAGCACCCTAAGACACTCCTCACAGAACATGGTTTCCAGACCTTTCACCATTTTGGTTATCCTCCTTTGGACAAATTCCAGCTTGTCAACTTCCTTCTTGAATTGTAGTGACCAGAACTGGACACAATATCCCAGGTGAGGTCTGACCAAAGCAGAATAGAATTGAATTATTACTTTCCTCACTCTAGACCAGTGGTGGCAAACCTATGGCACAAGTGGCATCTCTGGCACACAGAGCTCTTTCTGTGTCTGGGAAGGCAGTTAAAGGGACGGAAAGGCAGGGAAAGAGGAAGAGCTGGCGCACAACTGTTCCTCCTCTTCCCCTGCCCTCCCATTCTTTTAACTGGCTTTCCAAAGCCAGTTAAAGGCAGGGGAGGGGAGAGGAGCAGAGAAGCTGTGTGCCTGTTCCTTCCCTCTCTCCCATGGGAGGGCGGGGGAAGAAGGAGCAGGTGTGCATCTGTTTCTCCCCCCATGCCTTTAACTAGCTCCCAGAGCCAGTTAGAGGCAGAGGAGGTCAGGGGAAGGAGTGAAGGGGGGTTTGCCCTTAGCATACCTTGAGGCTTACAGTCAGAGCATGACTCTTGTGTGTGGTGCTTTCAAGTTGTTTCCAACCTATGGCGACCCTAAAGTGAAACTATCATGGAGTTTTTTTGGCAGGTTTTGTCGGGGGGGGGGGGGTTGCAATTGCTAGCCTGAGGCTGAGAAAGTGTGCCACGATGGTTTCCCCCAAAGGTCCCACCCTAGGAAGTCCTGCCCCCAGAAGTCTCCCCATGCATCACTGGGTAATATCCGGTGCAGGAATGACACTGAGTTTGGGGGCTTGGTCTCTAAAAGATTCACCATCACTGCTCTAGACACTACTTCTATTGATGCCTTGGCTTTCTTAGTGGCCACGTCACATTGCTGACTCATGTTCAGTCTGTGATTTCCTAAGGCTGCTAGATCCCTTTTGCATGTATTGCCATCTAGACAGGTGTCACCCATCCTATTTCTGTGCATTTCATTTTTATCACTCTAGTATCCTACTCAGCCTAAGTGAGGCTGAGGCTTGTCTAAAGAAGAGGGAAAACAATTCAAACCACCACCACCCTGATAGAAATGCTGCCCACCCTAGAGAGGACATTTTGGGATGAGAAATTTTTTTTTAAATTGTATTAAAAAATTGTTTGACCCCTGTGGAGCTCAGGGGGACTCCAGACATGTTGAAAATCCCCTCCACACTTAAAGGGTTTGTGAGGGCTTTTTGAGATAAAAATTAAAACAATCTCCCTGGGTTCATGTGGGCCATTAAATGGCCTAAGAGGGGGCATATGCAGCCCGTAGGCCACATTATGCCACTTCTGTGGTGGAGGGAGGGAGGGAGGTTCACTTGTTTGTCTCTCTGTCCTGTGGCTTTTCATTGAAGGTTTATTTTGCTAAACAACTGCTATGGAAACTTATCTTTCTCCTGGAATCCAGCAAAGATGCCCAAAAGAGCCCTCTTCAATCTAAATGCTAGCCTGTGTTTTAAATTTCAAATATGCAGTATTTGTTTCTAAAGGACAACATGAAATATCTGCTCCCACAAATCAGTACTTCAACATGAGTTCTTTTAAAACCATTCATCTAACCCTTTCCATTGTGAAAAAAAGGAATTTAACTAGAACTGAGAAAGAAAAAAGCTGTAATCTAAAGCCACATTGAAAAGGAAGTTCATGCTTCAAACCCCCTGACTAATCAGAAAGTGATGCAGATGTGAAAGGAAACAGTTAGCCTACTTATATTTTCACCCAACTGCAAATCAGACATTTGGAAATACCCTGCATTCCCCCCCCCCTCCTGCCCCAAAATATCCTTGGCTTTTGATACCAAAATAACTAAATGCACCAAGGAACCATGTTCCAACTATGAGCTCATTTACACACAGCCTATACTAATATAACTTTGCTGAATGGGTTGAAAATTCATCTCATTTGCCCTAGACAGAGCCTCAAAAAGGCATAAACAGGATGAGTCAGGGACATGGTTTTCCACTGAACTTGTATTCCTTGCTTAGAATCTGCTTGGAGAAAGGAAAGATTGCAAACCCATTTGTCAAAGAAAATCTTCTATGCTTACAAAGTGCAGGCAGATCATCTTCCTTTGTGAAGAAAAACCTAAACAGCTGATGATTATCTTGCAAGAAGTGCTAACAGAGGTCACATGATAGACGTTCATAAAATCAGGAAGGACCCAAAGGAAATAAATGCAGGGAAAGTATGCACAATTCAACCCAAAATGAAAGCACATAAACCCACTGAAGGCAAAGGTTGGATCCAGACCAAGTTATTTGAGTATGCCTCCCATTGAAATCCACTGATTTTAATAATTTCAGGCATTGGCTAGATGGGGCCCTATGGGGTGCCATCGTGACGTGCGGGGGCGGCGCTTTCAGACGCCCCTCGCACGTGATGAGAGTGTCAAAATGGCGGCGCCCTGTACATATGGGCACTGTCATTTTGACATGACAGACGCCTAGCGTCTGCACGTCTCAGCGCCCTTGTGACACCGCAAGTGCGCCATTGGTGCCTTGTGGTGTCACAACTGCTTCGCAGAAAGAACCCGCTTTTTGTGGGTTCTTTTGGCTGTGCGTGGGAGCCACGCGGTTTGTCCGCTGTGGCTCCCTCGTGCAGCAAACCAGGGCAGCGGGAGATCACCCTTTTTGGGTGGTCTGTATGCCACCTCAGTTAATGTAACCTGGATCCTTAACAGCATGATTTCAACTCAGAAGTAAGCTCTATTGTACAGTAGCCCCTCTGTTTTCACGGGGATCCATTCCAGACCCCTCCCCTGCAAAAATAGAAAATCAACAGTATTCAAGATCCATTGGTTTGAATGGCGATACGAGCATACATCCCATTTTGTCCCCCTCTATTTGCCGCCCATGAATGGGTGAGGGATGCAGATTCGAAGTCCACAAAAAACGGAGGGGTGACTGTATTTATGGGAGTTCTATTCAGGTATATGTATACAGAATTGCGGCCTGACAATGCATGCTTTGGTTTTTTTTGGTGGCTTTTTCAGGGTATGTGGCCATGTTCTAGAAGAGTTTGTACCTGACATATTCTCTGAAGATGCCAGCCACAGATGCTGGTGAAACATCAGGAATAAACTCTTCTAGAACATGGCCACATAACCCAAAAAACCCACAAAAAACTCTGGATGCCAGTCATGAAAGTCTTCAACTTCACAATGCATGCTTTCTTAGAGATAAACCTCACTAAATTTAATGGAACTTATTCCCTGTTTCGAAAAATCTGTAGGACTGCAGCCTAAGGGAACATAATTGTCTGTAGTTTATGACCCAAACACAGGACAGTATTTGAAGTTGTTTTAAGCCTGCTACTTTTGAACAAAGTGTGTGTCTGTGTTGCGTGCCTTCAAGTCATTTCCAATTTATATTAATATGACTTTTATTAATTTTTTTAAAAAGAAACAAATTAAACATTTAAAAACAGGTTTTTTTTCACACATTTGCACTCCAGGAAATTAATAAACATTATTAAACATTTTTCAATGCTATTGTTTGTCTCCATTAAAACATGAAGTGCATAGCATTTGCCTTTTAATATTAAACAAGATATAACAAGCATTGATCAATTTTATCTTATCCCCCTAACTTATTACTTCATGTTTGGTCTCATTTCCAAATTATGGTGATCCTAAGGCAAACCTATCATGGGGTTTTCTTGGCAAGATTTGTTCAGAGGAGGTTTGCCATTCCCTTCCCCAGAGGTGGAGAGGGTGCATATAAATACTTCTTATACCCATGCTAGCAATCAGGGAGTGCAGGAGATTGAGCTTACTTCCTCTCACCACTCAGATCCTTTATTGTGTCTTTGGCCCAGTGCTAATTTCCATTTTGCCCCCTTATAGTCTGATTCTAACCACAGCTATCAAAGTGGGAATTCTCTCCACCACTTAGGAGTTCTCTATTTCATAGTCTGCCTCCCAGGAGGCCTGGGAAACAGAATAGTTTGCATTGCTATGCACTTTGGCTTTGTGAGCAGTATGGTATTTATGTTATGAAGCATTAAACAAGCTTGTGTAATTGCTTTTCATTAGTCACTGATCATCTTAAGGACCAAGGAATCTTCTAAGTATATGTAACTATAAAGAGCATAGTACATTTGGATTTTTTTTAAAAAAAATCATTTCACATACATCATCAGTACAAGGGCTGTTTTTCCAAGCCCAAAGGTTTGTGAAGATTTGTCATCATTCTGATGTCTTCCTTTTTGTAAAAATAGTCATGTGAATTTGCTTATACTCCATCTATTTTGTTTCCATTCCCTGTCAGGTGAGAAGTTCAAGAGAGTCTTTATAGTAGGGGTATAGATGTATTGGCTAACAATTCCTCTTAGCCCTGTGAATTATGGTCAATGGTAAATTACTGTAGGAACTGTATGTTAAAATCGCACAGAGGGTGAAAGTTTCTCCACCTCTGCTTTATAGAATCCATTTACTTCAGAGCCAAGAATCCTAAAAATTTGCAGTGCACCACCAGGGCTCCCTAGCGCAGCCTTGGCATGGCTTCTGGCTTTTTTGGTGGCATGCATCATCTAAACACCACACATCCAAAGTGGTTGGAAGCTGCTTTATTTGGCTCATGCATTTTTGGCCTTAGTCATGGGGTCAGAGAAGTATATTTTGTATAAGAAGACATGATGGCTCAGAAGAGTGCTCTCAGGGCTCACATCTCAGTTTAGTTGCCTTTGTGTGGTGAGAAGACCCAGACTTCACAAAGGATTCTGCATGTGGGGAATGCAACATTTGCTTGAACAGCATTCACTTGAATACTCTATTTGTACAATCTTTCCCAAATGGTTGAAATTCAAAACAATTTCACTTTCATTTGGGGAAGCAAACATCTATCATATATGATGTCTCTGGATCTTTCTGCACAGGTCAAAAGGCCCATGTTACCCCACATCCTGCCTCATATGGTCCTATTTGGATGATGTGTCCCCTTAGCACTGCGCCTGGATCAGGCCTGGATCTGACAGACCAGATGCAGATATGATGGATTTGACCTAATCCCAGCACAGAGAGGGCTTAACACGGATTGAAATGACCCATGATTTACCATGGAATTGCATGGAAACTCTGCAGTAACCCTGACAACACAGACAATCTTGCATACTCCTTACCTTACATCTCTGTTGCCACTAGTGAGAAGCCTCCCATCACCTTATCTGACATGGAACCAGAGTGCCTGGCTGCAACCATGTGGCCAGGCACAATGTTTCCATGTCAGACGTGGCAATGGAAGGGGCAGCAGTAGCAGGACTGTGGCACAGGGATGGGGGACATGTAAACACCCACCCACCCACTGTCATGCCCAGCCTGGAGGAAGACTCGGTGGACTCAGAAAATAAGCCAGCACCTCTGGGACCTGAGCCTGCAATTGGGGAACCTAAGACTGGCCCTAGCTCTGCTGTAGCAGAGTCTGTGGCCTCTCCAGAGGTACAGCAGCCAAGTTTGCCTGGGGCCAAGGCTGTGGACATAGAGCAGAATCAGGGGACTGTGCCTACTTTCAGGGAGTATCGAGCCAAAAGGGAAAGCCTTTGCAGGTCACAGAGATTTTATCAGAAATGAGTTGGTAATCAGACACACCTGAATGCCTGCTGCCTGCCTATTTAGGCAGCTGGAACATGTGTGTCTGGTTGCCAGTGATTATCTGACCTCCTTAGAGGAAAGACTCTGTCTCTGTGGCTTTTTGGACCAAACCCTTGCTTTTTAGACTGCTGACCTATCTTGATTGTCTGAAACTCTTGACCTTGGACTGCCTTATTGACCTGCCTATCTGATACCTCGAATCTCAGACTGTTTGACAACTCTTTTGGTAATCCTTCTTCTGATACTGCATTTAAACTCAAAGTCTGTGTTGTTTGCACTGATTCTGCTAGCCAGGGGTTTGTCTGGGAACTAGGCTGACGTTGGCAGGTTACAGACCACTGAAAAGTGATGGTCTGCTGCCGCCACTGGTTGCTGTGTCCAGGAACCGCAGCAGCCAAACGGGGCGGTTCCCAGACACAGCAAAGAAGGAGCGTGAAAATCGTGCTCCTTCCTGGGCCCCGGATGTGACACCGCGAGGCACTAGTCGCACACTCGCGGTGTCATATCCGGGGTGCAATGTGTGGACGCAGAGCGTCCGCTATGTCAAGATAGTGGCGGCCATGTGGAACGGCCACCGCCATTTCATACAGACTCAGTCCGTGCTAGGGTTAGGGGCATCTGGAAGAGATGCCTCTTTCTAACCCTAGCACAGACTGAGTCTGTCCTAGGGTGCCCGTCTGTAACGGGCCCTTATCAACCATTTGGCTGCTTTCCTGAACACCCACCCTGTGTCATCCCAGGGACTGATTGGGGTTGAGAACCAGGCCAGGATAGTATAATACAGGGGTAGGCAACCCTTTTGAGCCGGGGGCTGGGTTGCTGTCCCTCAGACAACTGGGGGGCCGAAGCCAAAAAATAAATAATTAAATATTTTTTAAAAAATTAATTACATAAATAAACCAGGACAAATGCAGGACAAAATTTTCAAATGAAGGGCACTTTTTAAATAAAAAATGGAGGACACGCGAAAAAATTTGCTGATTTTTTAAAAAAGTTAAGATAAATGCATGTTTCTGAGGCTTCTATAGACAATTGCCCCCACATGCCCCTCGCGCGAGACGCCAAAGGCCCCGGCAGCAATCGGTGGCAGGACCGGGCTGGGGCCGGTCCCGGTCCCAATGCCTCGCCGGGCCGCATCCGGCCCACGGGCCGCAGGTTGCCTACCCCTGGTATAATATATTAATAATAATACATTTTATTTATAGACCGCTATTCCGCAATGATCATAGCGGTGTACTTGTACTTGTCCTATGCAATCCTGGCCCATCTGCTCAGAGCCTAAGGGCCCATCTGTTCAGAGCCTCCAGACGCCCCTTCTTTAGCCAGATCGGGCCCACTGCAACCTCATACTGTGGCCTTGATCCAGCTTTTCAAAGATGCAAAAACTGGCCACAAAAAGCCCTTGAAAGGTTATATGGCGCTCCTTTGGCGCTACATGATCTGGAAGGATATGCAGTGTCAGGGCACTCTGGGGGTGGAGTCAGGCATGCATCATCAGGATGCTACACCCCAACTTTGCCCCCAGGCTGGCCTTTCAGACCTGTCTGGACACGGCCTTAGTTTACCTGTCTCCCTATCTGTCTTTGGAAAAGTATTTACAGGTTGAAAAAGAACAGGGGTGTATCAGCATACAAGTGGTACCAATTCCAAAATGAAATTAAGACATACCCAGGGATTGAAAAAGTATTTGCATAGCACTTTCATTTTAGCATCCCTCACATAAGCAATTCAAACTCTAATTTTTATCCTCATATGCAGAATTGCTCATGATTTCTAGGGAAGCATCTTTAATTCTGCTTGCATTTTCCTTGGAAGCAAAAATAAATTGAAATGAGTCCTAGATTTAGTTAAATGTCCCCTTCATTGTTTATAATAGATAATGGGTACTGTTTAATGGAAACAGCCATTCCCAGAAATCCAGCCTCTAACTGGACTGTTACTGGACTCTTGGTGGGTTTTTATTTAAGAATCAGGAATATTTGAAACAAGAAAAAATGATAAGTGTAACAACACTTACATAATTTGACTGATCTGTTCTTGAACATTAATTATGTTAATTGCATTTGACATTAGTCAAGGGCAGCAAAAGGCCCTTTTCTTTTATTCTGAGCTTACAACAAAAGGGAAATACAGGACACACTAGAGATTTGCTTTATTCTATTATACCTCACATGAGTCAAATGAAGTTGCACTAAAAGCTCTGTCTGTCTTCTGTCTGAGCATTAGCCCCTTAAAAGCTCTACTGAAAATTAGGTCTCCATTTAATATATGTAAAGTATATGCAAATATGGAAAAGGTTTGATTTAGCAAGCATCAAAATATTCCAAGTTGCCTGGAAATCCCCTGATTTGCCATTACCAGGAGATGGCAGGCTTTGTATGATGGCTAGAAAGAACTTCTAGAATTAGTAGCAGTGATGCCACTGAATATCACTTGATAGGTTGCATGGGTTTTCCATGAGCATCTGCTTCTCTGGAGGGGGGGGGGGGATGATAAACTAGATGGATATTTGATATGAAGCCGCAAGTCCTACACTGCATGCATTGTGTTCTTTCTATTATGCAAAGTAAGATAGTTACATCAGGTAGGACATGCTTGTGTGTGGCAGCAAAGTGCACAGGAGAAACCTGTGTAGCACACAGCTTGTCCTGTGCACCCTAAGGTTTTCAGATGCAATGGAGGCTATCTCCATAATAGAGATGAATTGCTGTCTTATTGTCAGCATTGAAGAAAGATGTAGTTGTTAATCCAGTCAACTTTTCCACACAGAATGAGAGGAAGACATCAATGTGTTATTTGCCTTAAGCAGCCAAATGTCTTGTCTAATATTGAGCCTCATCTTCTGTTTTGTGCAAATGTATTTTTTAAAAATATACATTTTCAATGTATTTAACTTTCTCTTGCTGTGTGCCACACAGCCTGCCCTGCATCTTTAAGCTAGCCTGCTTTCATCCAGTGTAATGGAGGATTCTGGAGAAACCTGAAACATAGCAGAAGCAAGAAGAGTCAGGCAGTATGTTGTACAAAGGCCCTGCCACTTACCATTCTTCAGGAGCAATATGGCAGACTCACAATTTGGAGCAGATCTCCACTGGGAAACATCACTAAGCAAGCTGGGCATGGTGTTGAAACTCTGAGATGAATCAACATGACAAATTGTTTTGCACTTTGGAAGCACCAGGGTCGATCAAGCTGCTTCCATATGACTATCACTGTACTATAAACTCTACAGTGTTGAAAGATTTCCCAGCCCATTCATCCTTACATGTTGTCTTTATTGATTTGCGATTTTTAATTTGTTTATCTAAAAAGGGTGGAAACAATAATAGGCCAGCCCATACTACATAATTATAAGATTGTTTTCCCACTCTTGCTACTATAGCAACATGCTATGGGATCCTGGGGTTTGCAGAGCTTTACTCCCTCACCAAACTAACTTAATTCCCATTTATTTCAGTGAGTCTGTTCTAGATACTACTAAGTGTTCCATTTTGGACAATCATCAGCCTCAGCTTCTATAGTGAATGATGAGGGATCATGGGAGTTGCAGTTCAATAACATCTGCAGGGCCACATGTTGTCCCACTCCTGCTGTGCAAAATGGATAAAATTAAGATGCTATGCCCTTGGTTATAGTATGAGAAATATAAGCTTGTGGCTAATGCCTATAGATTTTGGTCACTACCCTCTATCTCCTCTCTTGATTTTCATGTAGTGTCTAGAAGTTACAAGTAGATAAGTGTGATTGGCTACTTCCATTAGGGACAAGATATATGCCAGTTCTTGTTTTTCTTCTCATTTTCTTCACAATGATCAATACATTTGTAAGATGGCTGGCACCATCCATCAAAGACAGGAATAGTTAACAAGTGCCTCCAATGGGAGTTTATTTTTGAACAAGTCAAAACACCTCCAATCCAAATAAAGTGGGAGTAATTTCAGTGTAACAGGAGCTGTCCTATAAACTCTCCCTCCCAACTTGTATTTATATTAATTGTTCCTATTCCTGTTTGTTTCTTTATATTCACCTTACATTTTAGCCTAAATGTCTATCCACTCTGTCTTTTCTAGTAAATTAATCTTTTTAAAAACCCCAGCAAGGTTCATCTGTCTTCTGCTTATAGATGCCCTTTGTGAGATCAAGACTGCTCTAGAAACTATATACATCTGCAAATGTTTCAGATTTCTACCTCATGCTTACAAACAACAAATGATATGTAATTGTATATAGACCAGTAAATGCCTTTTTGCCTTGTGCATCTAGGATCAAGAAAATTTTAAAAAGAACGGTATTATAACCTTCTATCTGAAAGGGAGAGAGAGAAATACAGAAACAACTAATTAACTTTAGTATTAAGTAACAGGTTTCTTACTATTAACTAACAGGATCTTTACTATTTTTCTTTCATATAGGTTACATTCTTGTCTCACATACCATCATTTTTATAAAAGACATTTGCTACCTCAACCATAGATTAAACACAGACAAGTAAAAGCCGGCCAAAAAAAAATTCAACATGCTTATTTTAGAAAAACAAAATCAATAACTATTCCAGGCACTGGGGCTACAAAATACTCAGTCACTGTGATGAATGCCAAAGTATGCAAACAAATGCCAGCAAATGTTTTACTGATACCTGCTATGTCTATGTACTAAAATCATCCTGAAAATCAACAATACCTGGGAATAATATTTTCTTAATCACCCAAAACTGACATCTCCAGGCCTGCTTCAGACATAATGATATCACTGCCAGGTAGGAAGGAGAGAGCCGGCCATTGCAGTCTTCAAGATTGCAGTGGCATGCTCTCTCTTTCCTACCTGGCAGTGATATCATTATGTCTGAAGCGGCCCTAGAGATGCCAGTTTTGGGTGATTAAGAAAATATTATTCCCAGGAATTGTTGATTTTCAGGATGATTTTAGTACATAGACATAGCAGGTATCCCCCACACATAATGAAGGTGTTTACATGCTTTTTCCTATACATACAGAAATAACCAACTAGGGAAAATGTCATGTTTTTTTTTAATATAGTTTTTATTGAATTTTCCATCTCATTAACACATTAACAGATAACATCATTTAAACATAGTCTCTTAGATTTTTCCCGATAAGAGTTTTCTCACTCATCTAGAATTGCTACTATTATTATCCCACTTCCCTTCCCCAATCTTCTAGAATGCAACTTAACCGTTTGTTACACTATACAATTCTTGTGACACTTATGTATCTCCTGGTCATTGGCATTACCTTCCACCCACCTTTATTATATGTTACAATAAACTGATTTTGGAAAATGTCATGTTTGATATAGCCTTTGGAAGCAGGTTGGTGAGGTGTTTAATACTTGGATTGAATCAGTGGATCTTCCATCCTGTGTGTACTTACCTAGCATCAGGTGCTACTGAAGTCAATGGGAAGTACTTCTGAAAAGACATATTTAAGACTGTGTTACATGTTTCTAATTTTCCTTCAGAACAGTTCATAAGATAGATAATTTCCTTTGTATATGTCAAACTGTGGGTCAAATAATGTATTGCATGAAATTCTAATAATATTCTCCCCCTACCACTGCAAACTTACCCTAAGAAAGAATGGCAGTTGAAGGGAGCAGCTTGAGCTTTTCTCCGCTATCATCGGCTCAAGGAGCGTAAGGCCTAAATCCAATGGTTAGTCCCAACTAGAGAAGGCCCATTAAATCAATGAGATTTACATAACTCAATATGACATTAAGGCTACAATACAATGTTTCCTGGAAAAGCATCTCAGACACCATGGGATTCATTGGATCTCCACCTTCTAGGGCACAGAGAAAGAGGTTCACTCTCAGAGGTGGAATCTGAAGTTGGATTCCTACTCTCAGCCATCAGGGAAACATTTGCAGTTATAGGGTCATGGAGTAGAAAGAGGCCTCATGGGCCATGTAGGCCAACCCCCTGCACTATACAGGATCTATAGATAAAGCATCCCCAGAAGATATCTGTTCAGACTCATTTTAAAGATGGAGAGGTGAAGGCAGGGCAGGGAGGTCGTTGGCAGCAATTTGTGGATCTATAGGGTCCACAGCCCTCCTGGTCCCAACCCACCAACCTGGCTGCCACTCTCTGCCCATCCTGAAGCTGGTATAGATCAATTCCTTCACAATGGTTTCAGTAGCAGGAATTCTGCCAGTAAAGCAAAACTCCAGTGTTGGGAAGCAATAGAAGAACAGACATGCCACACTTCTGGCAGAGAGGCTCACATCTATAGGGTTTTGGATCTGTCTTGCAGCTCTACAGACATGCAGGTTGATTTACCCTGCCCATGCATCTTTTCCTTTAATATACACATTTGTAAAATGTAAATAACAGCCATTGTGACAGAGTAACAATTGTTGGGACTTCAGAAGGCAATCAGGGGAGATTAATCCCTATGATTCTAATCAATAGTGGATTTTGGCTTCCATGTCAGTGGGCTGGTGAATCCATTCCACAGTTTAGCTCAGATTTTAATGGAGTTATCCAAGGTGCTGAAGGTAAAGGATAGTATTTGGTACTTTGGATAGTTCCTTTTTAAGTCTGGAGGAAAACCTGAAGCAGATCCACTGAAATAGAAACCAGCCATCATCACTGAATTTGAACTTTTTCTCCCTTCTACAGTCCTGACACCTCAACAAAAAACACACCCTCTTTTGAACTTTGCTATTTATGTTGGAAGGAAATTGCCCATCCTAATGTGACTTCTAGTTTCACCCTCAGACTTCCCTTCTATCTTTTCTATTTCCACTTTTTTTTAAGCCTCAAAAATTGTTTGGTTCCATCTTTATTATTATTATTATTATTAACCTTTATTTATGAAGCTCTGTAAATTTACACAGCACTGTACATGCAATCTTTTTAGTTAGATGGTTCCCTGCCCTCGGGCTTACAATCTAAAAAGACATTACACAGAAGGAGAAGGGAGTGGTGGAGGGAAAGGGTAAGAGGTCCAGCAGTTCCTCTCTACCTCCAAGGCCTGGACCAAGGCAGATGGACTGGAGGGAGGGCTTGGCTTCATAATGGATGGTTAATCATTTTCCAGGGAAAATACATACTCTCAAGTAGGATAATGCATATACAGTACATAGCAATATGGGAAATGGTTTGATAAACAGGCACCAAAAGAACATCAAATAGTAAGCGACAATTATGCAATGCCTGGGAAGGCTTCTCTGAACAGGATGGTTTTCAGCTCCGTTTTGAAGCTGGTTAAAGAGGTGATGGCTCTTGCTTGTGGGGGAAGAAGGTTTCAGCAGTCTGAAGCTGCAATTGAAATAACGCTCATAAGTCTCCCTGAAATGAATGGCAGTTTCACAAGAATTCTCTTGTACCAATCCACTTCAATGGATCCTTCAGTCTAAATCTAAAACAAGGGAGAAAAGAATAAAAGGAATGGGGGAGGCAGAGGAACAAGAGATTCATATAAGCAACTGCAGTTATACACACATAGATTTTCAACCAGGGAAAGAAGCTGAGGGGTAATGCAAAGTTACCCATTGATTTTGAAAAGACTACCATGATCTGGAAAATAAAACATCTGTTTTCCAGTATTAAGCAACTCAATTAATTAAAACTGCTGGGAGTAACAGGGCCACCCATGAAGGTCAGAATCCTTCATGGGATTTAAAAATCGTGTTATTAAAATTGGAGGCAACAAAACTTCAGCAAGGCCTTATCAGGAACCAGCCAATAAATGAGGCTGACAGCAAAGTAGACTCTGGCCCCATACAGACAGGCCAAAATAAAGCTGCTTCAGGTCAATTTGGAGGTATGCTGTTTCAATTATGCATACGTCCTAAGAGTCTGAAAGCTGCGCCAAAGCTGCGCTCTAGTCCTTAGGACTGGATCTTGGCTTTGGCGCAGCTTCCGGACTCTTAGTATGCATGCATCATTGAAACAGCATGCCTCCAAAGTGACCTGAAGCAACTTTATTTTGGCCTGTCTGTATGGGGCCTCTGATAAGAGATAGATAAATTCTGTGAATTATGCAGAGAAAGCTGACATCAAAGCCAAAACAGAAGGGATTGACTAATTATTCAAAGGTGAGAATCCTTCCTTATTTTATTTTTTCAAGCAAAAACAAAATAAATGAGGTTTTCTCCTCAATCAATGAGATAGTGAATTTTTTAAAAGCACTTTCCATTGATCTTTTCTCCTGATTTGGGATTTTTTTCATTAAACATTAGTTGTACAAAAAACAATGGATTTGCAAACAAACCCCCATGTTTTTATTCAGAAATCTGTGCATTTTGCACAAAAGATCACAGTTTTCTGAACAAAATTGCTTTTTCACAAGCCATTTTCTAAGAAATGCCAAAAAAAAACCACCCTTCCCTAACTATCATTTCCTTGATTGGGTGCCTCAAAGTGTCAAGACAAAATAAATTTCAGTGCAGAGAAATGTTAGGTAGTACACTTGGGCAGTAAAAATTGAATGCACAGATAATTTATTTTATTTTATTGGGTTTATATCCTGCCTTTCTCCCAAAATAGGATTCAGATATAGGATAGGTGACACCTGGTTTGACAGCAGTGTATGTGGAAGGGAGCTAGCAGTCTTAGTAGACCACAAGCTGAACATAATTTAGCGATGTCATCAGCAGCTAAGAAAGCCAATGTAATTCTAAGCTGCATCAATAGATTTAGTGCCTAGATTGAGGGAAGTATTGGTACCACTTCATTATGCTTTTGTCAAACTCACCTGGAACGCTGTGTCCAGTTTTGGGCCCTGCAATTCAAGGAGGATGTTGGCAAGCTGGAGCATGGCTAGAGGAGGGTGATCAAAATGGTGAAAGGTCTGGAAAGAAGACCCTATGAGGAGTGTCTTAGGGACCTGGGTATGTTTAGCCTGGAAAAGAGAAGGTTAAGAGGTGACATGATAGCCATGTTTAAAAATTTGAAAGGATGTCATATGGAAGAAGGAATAAAATTGGTTTTCTGCTGTTCCAGAGAGTAGGACATGGAGCAATGGATTCAAACTACAGGAAGATATTCCATCCAAAATTAGGAAAAACCTCCTGATGGTAAGAGTTGTTTGACAGTGGAATATGCTGCCTCAAAGTGTGGTGAAGTCTTCTTTGGAAGTGTTAAACAGAGGCTGGAAGGTCATCTGTCAGGAGTGCTTTGATTATGTGTTCCTGCATGACAGAAGGTTGGACTGGATGGCCCTTGTGGCCTTTTTGAATGCTATGATTCTCTGAATCTGTCATTCTGTCATTCTCATTAAGGATGAGAAAAAGTGTGAGCAGTCTTTACATTCCCACAGTGAACATTCTGGTTTGTTCAACAGGGTCTTCAACAGTTTAAACAAAACAATTCATTTAAAAGATTTGGGTGGCACATTTCTTCAGCTGTGCAGCATTCATTGGAGCACTGGAAAAGGGTGTCACAAGGTTGTGACATCAGCTGTTTGGGGGATTTGACAATGGCCTGAGAATTCTACTTGCTGATGTCTAAGGGATCCACTCCTGCCTTGTTATTTCACTAACTTTTGCTACTGACAATGTTTACACAGCAGGAATGCAGTTGGGGAGGGGGAGGCAAAGTGAAGGCATTCTGACCCCCAAGAAAATTTTACATCACTCTCCAAATTTCTGCCATTACATCAACTTAAAATTTCAGCGTAAAAAAAATTTAAATCATGTTTAGGCATCCAAAGAAAAGAGGCAGGCAAGAAAATATTACAAGGGAATGCAAACACACCAAATAAAAGGGTTCTAGGTGTAAATAATTTTCAGTGTCTCAGTCTATGCAGTACTAGAAATTTGAGGACTAAAGGAAAATTTCTTTGGGGAGTAAATTCTGATTGGGGCAGAATTGTTGCTACAGAGTTCTTGTATACCTTTCACAGATATCTTCTCATGTATCTTTAAAAGCTTATGAAAGATATAATTTCATAGCCCACAGAGTAGAGATAACCCATCCTTGTCATATAAGGACTAGTGCAGCTACTAGTTTTATTGGCCCTTTATTGGCACCAATTGGCATTTGGAATTTTTTTACCCAATAGAATTCATTTTCATGCAAGCCCACTGACCTCTACAGAGCTTCAGGGGGACACATGTCATTCCAGTGAAAGATTTTCTTTTTGTCTAAAACTGCCTGACAGTTCAAGGACAGGTGGTTTAGGATACTGGATAATATTTCTCCCATTGCTAAATTATAAATGTTCTACAGGTCTCTAGTTAATACCAAAGAAACTGCCACTTTAGGACAGCATGAAATGAAATCCTGGATTATTATGCCATTTTAATGGCCAGACTTGCATAAAGTGATACTCTGCAGCCATCTAACCTTTTCATAATAAAATGTAAAATTCCTCTTTTCTTTGCTTTTAATGACTCATAAAATACTTGGTGTGAGAGATATATTTCTGCTTCCTTTGTAAACAGAGTCAGGATGGCTGTGCCTTCGCTGCATATTGCAAGTATTTGGTGCCAGCATTTTGATCCATATGCATGAACTGGATATACACATAAGAGCTTACTAAACAAACTGGACAGAGTCCCAGTGGAAACACTCAAAAATGTATTAATCAAAGTCAAACGGCAGAGCAAATTGAACCAGTTCATTAATTATGAAAATTCTCTCACAAAGTGACATGTTGTTAACTGTGGGGAGACGACACATTTTCATCTGTAAAGCTTTTATTTTTCCCCTACTGTGTCCCAATATGGAACAGTTAGCTATAAAATGAAAAATCTCTCCTCGGCAGCCCTTGTGCTTCTCTATATTAAAACACATGTTTATGTGATGGCTTCCTCACTTCACCAGATCCCTCCAGGACATACTCCATCCTCTAGCAGGCTGTGGGCATTTTGAATGCATTTGGCATGCCACCACTAGCTCACCAATCTCAGCTAATTGGATGCTTTAGAATGTCCGCAGATAATCAAAGATGTGGGGTGGAAATTTTCTGTTTCTATATATTTTCATGGAATATATTTCCCACATCATATACTTATACATTACATGCACACACATGCACACGCACGCGCCCACACACACAATTATTCGTAGTTATCTGGGCTATTGTACTGCAATTTGTCTTTTAATGGAATAGAAAGTTCATCTAGTTGTACTGACTCCACTTTTTCTCAACTTGAAATGGAACTGTAGATAGTGAGTGAAGCTGGAGGTACTACAGCAATGTAGTAAACCAAAAAAACCTTAACTATTGATACTAGATATATCAGGTTTAGCTGCCTTAAGTTATGTGTCCTAATAAAAAAAGATTAGTTGCTAGATTCCTAGATTAAATAACTAGTTAAGGAGACAGTAAGAATAATCCTGTTTAAGTATTTGAAGGGGTGTCATATTGAGGATGGAGCAAGCTTGTTTTCTGCTGCTCCAGAGTATAGGGAGCTTAGCGCACAGCAAAATAAAGCAACTTACCACTCCTGATTTGAAGTCAAATTCATGCTGCCCCTTGGTTTTATCGCATGGCTTTTGCCCCCAACACTGCCATCCGAGTCCCGCCCAGCTCCAATATTAATCCCTGAACTCACTTCGGTGGCCATTTTTCAAAGTTGGGAGCTTTCCAACTTTGAAAAATGCCTGCCGAAGCGAGTTCAGGGACCAGTATTGAAGCTGGGCTGTACCCAGATGGCAGTTTTGGGGACAAAAGCCATGCAATAACACCAGGGGGCAGCCCAAATTTGGCTTCAAATCGGGAGCGGTAAGTCGCTTTATTTTGCTGTGTGCTAAGTTCCTAGGATACAAAACAATGGATGCAAGCTAGAGGAAAAGAGATTCCACCTAAACATTAGGAGGAACTTCCTGACAGTGAGAGCTGTTCAACAGTGGAACACACTTCTTCTGAGTGTGATGGAGTCTCCTTCTCTGGAGATTTTAAACAGACTGGATGGCCACCTGTTGGGGGGTACGTTGATTGTGAGTTCAGCATGGCAGGGGGTTGGACTTGATGGCCCTTGTGCTCTCTTCCAACTCTATAATTCTATGATTCTATGTAAATAAGTAACATCTCCTGGCCCAGCCACTCCCCCCAGTACATCTTAAGAGCCTGCCACCAGATCAGACAAAGGCAATCAGTTCTGCTGGCAATTGGGGTACAAGGAGGACAATGTTTCCACCACCTTCTCCCACTAGGAAACTAGATTGTTGCAGGCTCATTGCCTGGTGGCAGGGGGTGGAAACACCGTCCACCTTTTACCCTGATTGCCAGGGGGAACAGACCTCCTTTACCAAATCTGATGGCTAGTTCTTATTGTGAACTAGGGGCTGAAAAGGTAAGCTGTGACTACATAGGATAATGAATCCAGAGTATGTAAAGATTCAGAACTGTGGGTTACCAATCCAGAACTGCAGTACTGAATACCAGCCAGTGTTCTCTCAGGTATAGACATTTTTTGTTAAATAAAAGGGAAGTATATTTACAATATTATAAATATTCATATAAAATGCCATTTTTTTCTGAATTTTTTCCCTTAAAACATAGCAGTTTTACTTTTTTCCAAAAAACAAAAAACAAAGAAACACTGCAGATAAGTTGCCATTAACCAGCCCTGCAATAAAGCTGGAAGGAGTTCCCTCACCCAGACAAATGGATCCAGTATTCTGCAGGTATTCTTGAGCCTAAATGGCTAAATGTTCTCTAAATGTTTGGATTCTGTATTGGGATATCCTATGATACTGCACTTCATTTCAAAATTTGAGATCTGATGGTATTGTACAGTTTGCTCTTTAATCTGTGATAGCATGCTAACTGAGATATGAGAGAATTTGGTAGTGGGGAAGGTTCTATTATTTAGGACTGGATAGACCAATATTTTGGACTTCAGTTCCCAGAAACACAAGTAAGCATGGCCAAGTGGATTACGGACTGTTGTCCAAAACTTCTGCAATGCCAAAAGCATTGTGATTTTATTTAATAGTTGACTGCATATTGTTGCTGACCAAATGGTACACTTCTGTTAGCATTTGATAGATGACATATGATTGCATTAGGATTCATTAGTGTATGAGCTTATGAGATTGCTTATTTTAAGGCTGCCAGAAGAATACTAGGTACTAAAATAATACATCTGGAAATAAGCTTCATGGAATGCAATGTCATTTACTTCAGAATGGTAACAGTGCAATCCTATGCACTTCTGCTTGGGAGGAAGCCCATTGAAAGTACGCATGTATACAGAATAATGCAACATGATCATCTGTTGATTATTTAGAGAGGATATAATCTAACATTAAATATGACCAATTGCAATTTGACTTTTCTTCTCAAATGTCTTGGGGCATGAACAATTTCTACAATTTTGTTGCAAAATAAGTACTGATGCTTGCATCTAATTTTTAGTCCCAACTGAAGTGAGACCCATTGAATTTGAGGAGGGAGGGAATCAAGTTCATGTAATTGTACTGTGATTACTATATGTTTTAAGTGCTGATAGAAAGCCTACTTCTAGCTTCATTCTCTCACACAATTTCTGAAGAAGACCCCACTCCAAACCATGAGAGACTTTAGCAGCATCAAAGGAAATTATCACAATTGGGCATTAGGCCCATTGAACCCATGAGGTTTACACAACTATTGCCTTATCATTCAGCAATTCATTCAACAAGTCTACTGTAGTTGGGAGTAGTAATTGGATTTAAGCCAGAAGCAGGAATCAGGCAGTCTTCCAGATATTCATGGACTGTAAGTCCCAGCAGGCTCACCCAGCATAATCAGGAGGGAATACTGGGAGTTGCAATTCAACAACATCTGGAGTGCCACATCAGTCCTACTGCTGCTTTGGGCTATTCTTAGTCCACTATAATGTGCTCTATGTGAGACTGTCCTCGAAAATTGTTCAGACGATGTAGTGAAAGGAACATATGTCAGCAAGTATACAGTCACCAGAATGTGGTGGGTGTGCACTATAGACACCACCATTATCACTGGCATTACCAACTGCAATGCTTCCAATTTGCCCAATTCAAGTGTTTTGTTGTAAGCCACAGAGATCTAAATAGCTTAAGACCAAGATACCTGAAAGACCACCTCCTCCCACATGAGCCTGACTAAAATTTGAACTCCTCGGTAGAAGTTCTGTTATGTGTCCTCTTACCTCAAGAAACTAGGTTGGTAGGTAGACATTACAGGGGGTTTTCTGTAGGGGCAATGTCACAATGAATTGCATTCCCTTCCACAGGGAGTCAGACTGGTTCCATACTTCTTGAGTTTACAATGTTGAGACTGGGCATCTAAGGCCTTATCTGCACTGGCCAGAATATTCTAGGGGCAGCCCAGAGTACAGTATATCAAATGTGCATTATCACACATGTGGCCATCTGTCTGCAGGCTGTTCATATGGGTTTGGATGGCAGTGCATTTTCAGCAGAGAGAGGGTGAATAGATGACAATTTGTGCAGGAGAATGAAGACAATTAACCATTGATGCAACTGTGCAAAAATCTGCAGCAATTAACATAATATACTTACAGTACATGTAGACTATCCCCAAGTGGGCACAGAAAGACTTTGTGAAAAGGAGCTTCTTTGTCAGAGGCCTTTTGTTAGCTGAGGTATGCCTGTATAATATAGTTAAAACATACAAAAAGTTAACATTAATTAACCTATTAACAATATTAAAACAATTCAAACCTAAAAGTGATGAATGGCAGTTTAAAATAATACACTTTAAAACAATACAGGCACTGTCTTGCAAGCACTTTCCATAAAAACCTTCAGTTCTAAAAGCCTGTTGGAATTTTTAAAAAGTCTTCACAACAGAAGGAGAACAAGGAAGGAAACATTGCTATCTCCCTAGAGATGGCGTTCCAGAGATTAGGAACAGCCACAGAAAAGTACTCATGTATGCACCAACCATATCTGCAAAAGAAGTGAGACTGAAAGAAAGCCTCTCCAGAGGAACTCAAGTTCTGGGCAGGCTCTTTCAGGAACAAAGCCTGAACCTAAGGCAGGCTATAAATAATATAATTATTGGGTCTTAATGGTGTGCTGATATGTTTTAAAAGTAACCAGAGCAGTAACTCAGGAGGTGGTGCAGACAGTAATAAGCAGCTGCTGAAAGCAAGGGAACTCCTTCAGCCTTCTCAACCAGTACGTTTTGTCGGTAGCAAAAACTGGTGTGGCTGGGGTACTATCATGCAGACACAGAAGGGCAAATATCCACCAATGCCCAACGCTGGCACCAGTCCAATGACTTCACTTTATCATTCAGTACCAGATATCAAATCTTGGCCAATTTCAAGCACTGAGGGTATAGAATAAATTCTAGAGCAGAGGCAAATACACTGAGAAACCCCTTGAATGGCAGATTAATACATGCAAACTTGCACATTAAGATTTACCATATTTCATGTCACAGAATGTGTGTTCTCTAGCTCAATGCTACTCGTAGTGGTGGTCCATGGACTGGTGCCAGTTGCTAAGCCATTGATTGCTCATCTCTGGTTAGTTTCCAGGAAAGAAAGAAACATTGCAGCCAATAGACTCAATTATAGTACATGTCCCCAGCACACTGGGGGAAAATAACTTCTGGTCCTCTGCATGAATAGTGAGTAATTTTTTTAAAAAAAACAAAAAACTTACCCTCTGATGGCGAAGGCATTCCTATCACTAGGACATATAAACATAATTGGAAAGGAATTGGTATTTCAGAACTTCTCATGAAACAGAGAAAATATTTCATTATAAGTTCATCTGACCCAAATATGCAGCTGACATTGAAATTAGCCACAGGGGCCAGGAAGTGTGTAAAGTTTAGAGATAACTAACCAAACAATTAGCAAAATTGGAAAACGTATGTTTATATTGGGATAAATTAGCAGAAATTAATATAAACCAGAAAAGGTGAAAGAATTGGTTAAAAATTGAGTTATGGTTCTAAAGATTAACAAATTCAAAGGTCAATATGAAAGTAAGTCTTCAAAGGATGGAAGTTTTATTCAAGAAAAAGAAGAAGGTATAAATGTTAAACAGAAATATGGAGTTGATTATTATTATATTATATGTGTATTATATGTTTATTGTATATATCTTGAAGAAATGGAAAAAGTACAATTGATGTAAAAGCTGTTATACTTTTAAAAATATAAATAATAATAAAAAAAAAGAAATTAGCCACAGGATCAATGTAATGCATCTTTGAATATGTAATACTTGACAAAACCTGGGGGAAGGGGTGCTCATGCTTTTTGTATTTTTTCAAGAAAACTATTTTTATGAACTATAGTTTTTTTGTGGGGTTTTTGGGCTATGTGGCCATGTTCTAGAAGAGTTTCTTCTTGACATTTCACCAGCATCTGTGGCTGGCATCTTCAGAGAATGCTTGCCTCGAAAGGAGTTAGATATGTATATACTGTGTGACCCTGGGAAGGCAGGAGTGATTTACATGTGTATTGTTCTGTTGCTAATGGCAGGCCTTGGGGTGGGAGGGTCTACAAAAGAGGATTAGTGTCTGCTTGATTAGTGCTCACTGTCTGCTGTTTATGAACTGTTTACTTAAGGAAAATGGATATTGATTGATTGATTGATTGATTGATTGATTGATTGATTGATTTTTGGACAAACACCATGGCTAGTTCCAAAACCATCCACAGGTTTCACTTTTTCCCACTTTTAAAAACTCTACCCATATTTCATTAAAAAT
This sequence comes from Sceloporus undulatus, assembly GCF_019175285.1. Taxonomy (NCBI): domain Eukaryota; kingdom Metazoa; phylum Chordata; class Lepidosauria; order Squamata; family Phrynosomatidae; genus Sceloporus; species Sceloporus undulatus. The sequence goes on from NC_056524.1 coordinate 67,535,244, forward strand.
GTATCTCCATGTGTGTTGGGAGGAGTCCAGTTGGCATGTTCCCACATTTAATCCTTATTATGCAAGGATGGTATCTTAAGAGAAGATTTTAAAGAGGGAAATTGTGGGAACCAATTCTATGCACCTATGGCAACCTGTTGTTGCTATGTGACTCCAAGTCATTTTTGGTTTATGGCAACCCTAAAGAGAACCTTTCAGAGGGTTTTCAAGGCAAGTTTCTTCAGAGGGAGTTTGCCACTGCCATCCTCTGAAGCTGAGAGAATGTGAATTACCCAGGGACACCCAGTTGTTTTTATGCTAGAGCAGGAATATGAACCCTGGTCTTCAGAGTCACAGTCCAATGCACAATGCTGGCCCTCCTTAGCAACCTATACTGTGTTATGATTATAAAAACCATCAACATTCTTCCTTATAATTCCAGGTTAGAAAGAAAATAAGAGCACTTTGCTTGAAGAGAAATGGAATGTCAGAAGGCTGGGTAAACAGTTGCTGAAATCCAGTTGAAGGATGAATGATTCACAATTATCCACCATGGTGTGGGAGTTGTTTCCTGGTGGTATGATCTTATGACAGCACCGCCCACAGGAATATGTTATGAAGGAAATCACATGGGCAAAGTCAATTATAAGGTTCCTTACCCCACTAATGTTATCCTTCCTCCTACCTATTTGGCATTCACATAGAAAAGAGGCAGATCAGTCATCCCACCCACATGGCTACTTTGTCCACACATTTGCTTCTAATGCTATAGGCAAGTGCAACCCAACTTTCTGTGTTTTTTAGAATAACATTGCCCTGGGTTGAACTACAGATTATAGTACAAACAATGGTGGGTCATCAAAAATGGTTCCCACTATAACGTTCTCCCTTTCTTCTCATAACACATCATTATCATTTGATGTATTTCTGGGTGAACACATACTTTTGGAAAAGAGAGCAGAGTGCAAATGAAGATACCATTTTTGGTGACAACCTCTAGATCTGCCCTAAGGTGTAATTGGTCAGACATATACATACATGGACCTTCAAAATCAGTTCTACCAAAAAAAAATCAATTTTACAAAGAGAAGACTGTATCCCAGGAAGACATTACTGTATATCAATTTTTAGCACATATTCAGAGATGAAATTTCTCTGGATCCCAATGACTAGCCTTAGATTCAAAGAAAAGGCACACAGGGATTATTAATATTACTACTTCTAACTCTACTGCTGCTGCTGCTACTATTACTACATGGTTTTCCAACCAATTTTAGAACCATCAGATGGCGTTTCCATCTGTTCATACCAAGAGTCTCCATATGTTCAAGAATCCTGATTTTTTCCTGCAGCCTTGCTCATGTGGATAGTCTCCTTGTGAACAGGGTATTCTCCCCTTCAGGCTTGTCACTTTCCATGTGGGGAGTAATGCCTGAGTAGGACTAAAGTACTGTTAAAGTAACACTGGAATGGTGGGGGCTTTTACTACAAAATTTTAGGGCTATGATTCCATTGTAATTGCCTTGGCAGCTTCCTATGGAACCCTGGGATCTGCACTATAGGGAATGGTACTTGTAATTATCAACCAGAGAACTCTACTGCCTCACCACGATTCCATAGGCTGTTGCCATGGCAGCTAAAGTGGAATCATAGGGACATAACTGTGTCCTTAAAAGACCCAGGATGAATAATGCCATGACTCCATCATCATTCTAACTTTTTGATTCATGAAACTGTTCAAATTTGTTCCTTCCTACATTTAAAAAAAACAGTGACAGAGGGAAGCAGGAATAGGGGAGCCTCTCTTCCTGTGTTGATTCAGACAAGGAAATTAACACACAAATACGTCCTTCTCTACACATTTCACATCAGAGCTTGGAAATTTTACTTTTTAGGCAAGAACTCCCCAGCGTAGCTGTTAAGGAATTATGGGGACTGTAATCCAAAAAAGTAGCTTGTCCAGTCTCTGCTTATTATGGAGACATGACAAGCAGAACAAAGAGAGCAGCTCACCTTCCCTGCCCTATTGCCTTCCAAGGCTGCTACAGTCTCCTCTCTCCAGCAGTAGCCAGTTTTATTTTGAAAAGCTGAGAAGCCTCAATTTAGCTATGAGCATTGACTGAATAACCAGCACTAAAAAGGTAGTTAAAACATAAAGACTGACACCTATAAGGTTAGGAATTATAGAATTAACTTTTCACATTGCATTTTTACCACATCAACAGAATGGAAACCACTGCAGTAGAACTGTGGATTTAAAAACAATTGAAGTGCATAAAGAAGAACATTATGTTTTAAGCAGGCAAAAAGACAATAGGAAATATGGCCCCACTCCCAGCTGAAAGCAAGGAGCCAGTGTGGTGTAGTAGTTTGAATGCTGGACTATGACCTGCTCAGCCTTAGAAACCCACTGGGTGGCCCTGGGCAAGTCGTTCTCCCAGCCTCTGAGGAAGGCAAAGTCGAACTCCCTCTGAACAAATCTTGCCAAGAAAACCCTGTGATGGGTTCACTTTAAGGTTGTCTTAAGTCGGAAATGACTTGAAGCAACATAGCAACACAGCTGAAAGCAGCATTTGTAGACAATATTCTTCAGCATTTTCTGAAATTCTGCCAGTTCATAATCCTCACAAGACTGTTTCTTCACAGCTGACTTTACACTTATAGTACAAATAGGGAAGTGTAAAAAAATTAATGTTGAACTTAGTAAGGGGCTTCCACTTGCACTTCAAAGATCACTCCAACTCAAGATTTTGAGGGGAAATATTCCTTGCATAGGAATCTGTACATAATTCTGTGTGCGTTTTTCCTTTCCAGGTTTTTCAAAATGTGTACTTTTTCTCTCGTTAATTAAAATGTGTTGGAGGGGATTCAAGTACAGTTTTCAAAGGAACACATTCACCCAACAAATTTTTGCACATTAATTGGACTGCAAGCATGCACAGGTGGAACTTTCAAACTGCATTCAGTTCCATGTTCTAACCAAAGGACTGCATATTCAGTAAACTCATCGATTCATAAGCCCAGTGTATTTCTTCCCATCCCAAATGGCACATCAGACTTTATCACCAATAAAATTTCCATAAATACTTAAAGATGTCTGTGGCTATATTATAGGTTCCATTAATTTTAAATAGAATAGTGGAGTCCATCTTTCTTAAAACAAAACAAAATTCCAAAAGTATTTCTCCTGTAACAGAAAATGGCAGACAGGGCTGGGCCAAGACATTTTGTTATCTGAGGTGAAGGACATGATACCACTTCCCATTCCACACAGAGAAACCTGACTGGTACTTAAACCTTACTTCAATATTAACAAAACAATATCATTTGCCACTTCGTTGGAGGGTAGCAGGCTTGCCTGACAGCTGTGAACATCAACATTATTTCCACCCCTGAACATGTACAGCTGGGGTGGCTACCTCTTTTTTGTATGATAGGGCTGGCCCTGCCGTTCATACTTATGATTACCTCCATATTGTTTCCACATCTGTTGTTTCCTATGACCATGCTTCTACATCACAATGGCGTGTCATAAATCTATACCCATGGCACTGCATGATGGTTGCACTATGTGACCCATACCATGAACTCTGATCTTATGCAAGTGATCACATATCTGCCAATGCTGAAAATGTGCAATGTCATTTAAATGGCAAAGAAAATACACTTCAGACTATTCCTGCAATGCTAATATGACAGGGGGTAAATTGAAGGAGCTGATAAGTACTTGCAAAAGCATTTGAAAATGTACAACTGCATACACAACAATTATGTTTGTGGAGTTCCACTTGTGCAATTGTGCACTTAATGCAACTGTTTCACAATGACCTGAAAAGTGCAATGACCTGTGTAAGGAAATGTAAATATATATATTACATCAACAAGATACAGCCTATGGATGTGGTCAACAATTCATTGAAATCAATGGCAAAAGAGAGACTGTAATTTGAAGAAATATATCAGAAACCTTCAGAAATGATCATTTCCCCCACTGCATGTTTGCATGTCTAGCTTTCTGACCATTGCAAGTACTAGCAATTGATTAGAAGACACAATGGCCCCTGCAAATTTCCAATCAAAACACCGTTTTAATTTATACCTGAGCCCCTTTCTCTTTCACAAGTCTGGCCTGCACGTTTAGTATAGATAACTAGTGGCATCTAGTGAGCATTTTAAGAAGTGCATAAAAATACAAATTTTAGCATGAGCCCTCATAGAAGCCACAGAGGAAAATCTATTGATCAACTGCCAGAGGCCAAAAGAGCATGTAGCTCAGATGAAACCCTGCCACTGTGGTCTTGTATTTTTATTTTCAGCCAGCTTCAAAATCTACCAGCTGCTCCCATCCTTTGGAGAAAAGAGCCTGAAACCTGGACTATGTCATTAAATGAACTGCCAAGAGCTGAGAAGGGTAACAGATGTGCACAACACTCTACAAGCCACCCCTAACCAAGTATCACTTATATTTTATAATAGGACCTTGTGATAATTTTAATAGTTGTGAGATACTTTGGAAGCCAATCCTAGATAGAAATGCAGACTGTACATATCCATGGACTTAGTTACATTAGATCTAGTAAATCTTTTGGATTTAGGGTAACACTTGTACATGGCCTTTTCCTTAGTAGAAATGGTAAAATCTGTTCAGTGAGACACAGAACTCTGTTATAGAATCAAGCAAGAAAAACAAAAATCAAAGAACCAATAGATGGCAGGGTCTCCTGGAAAGATTTATTGAATGGCTCCAGTTGCCTAGTAGCCTGAATTCCATTGTTAGTACCAACCTGAATAGACCCATTGGAGATTATCAGACATGGATGTGGATGGGATCCTTCTACTATTCTTGTCATGATCACACATGCATTTCATAGATGTTGTGCTTTTTCTGTCATTATCCTGTCACTGAAGTGGAACTGTATTAACACAAATGCCTATTAATACAAAATTACAGGACAATTCCACTTCAGTGATGGGACATTAACAGGATAAGCATGATGCCATATGAAAATCTTTTCATGATCGCACCACAAGGAAAGAACAAGGATGGGACAAGGACATCCTTTTCCTCATCTGATCATCTCCATTGAATCATTGGGGGTTACCTCTGTGTTGACTCACTGTGCAACAATTGATTCCACCAGTGCTCTTAGAAGTATGTCATACTATTACTACTAAACATGCATCTGAGGAAGTAAGTTCAAGTTTATGAAAGCTCATGCTACCAAATTCTTTCTTTCAGTTAGTCTCAAAGGTGCTATAAGATACCTTTCTGTACTATTTTGTTTTAAACTATCATATTTAAATTCATCTGTAAATGGCATATAAGAGGAATTCAAAGACTGAAGAGACTACACAACCAAAAAAATCCATACCCATTTCAATTCTGCTGCTTTAGGAACACATGGCATATGAGTGTTTTGAAAGTGAAATTACTTATTTTACATATTAATGTGTTTTTTAAAATCTCATGTTTAATACTGCATTTTCCATTAAATTGGTTTTTGGCCACTTGTGTCCTATCCAGATCAGGTTGGCATTGGGGTGAGGGTGAGACAGATTGGCAAGGTATTGGATGCCTCTTCCATCCAGTCTCGTTTCCCATTTCATCCCCTCTTTCTCTCTCTTCACCCCAGTTAGTGATCTAGAGGAGAGAACTTTACATTCATTTCTCTATTTTAATTCCTTCACCATTGGCAGAAACTCCTGATACTACAGTTCCATTCACATAAAAAAAGTAGCCCTCAGAGCTGGGAATGCCTCTTTGGGAGAAATCTGGGGCAATTCAATGGGAGTTTACTAGGTCAGTTCGGAGTTCATAAAAGCTTGTGCAAACCTTCAGGTTCTCCAGAATCTTCATAAGGGAAGAAATTAAACAAAGCAAATAAAAGGAGGAAGAGCAGAAGGGAAATTTTGGCTGAAGTTTAAACCATCTGACTATAACTTTAAAATGCAAAGTAAAAGGAAACTAAAGACATTCAAATTAGGCTCTACCAAGACCTGAATTGATTTCAGGTACTTGAGATCCCCCAATGGACTGCTGGGAAATGTTTCATTTAAGAATGGAGATAGTTCTGACAACAGCTGGATTTCATTCTCAAATATTGAGTTTTAGCCATTTTTTGTTTCTTCCTCCCTAGCCTCTTCAGTTTGCTAGCCACTTGTGACAACATCTGCAATGCATCTGCAATGATAGCCAGAACCTCTTACTTCTTTGCTTTGCTTCCAAACATTGGGTTGGAAGCTGGTTTTTATCCCACTATCAGTGCAATGGGGACATACACTGGAAATCTGCCAGTCATTCCTATATCGCTTTCCTATATAATTATTTCAACAGAAGTCAGAAGTTTTTAAACTAACCAACAAAACATAGAGAGGCATATTTAACATATGTGGAAATATCCTGAGATTGTTTATGATACCATACTCCAAGATAGACCTGAATAAAGGTTATTATATTTGTTTCTACCTATGTATTTTTGCTATACTTTGTTACAAGGCTGCATGCTATCACCCTATCGGTTTTTGTATTCAGAATATATCATACAAAGAGCAGACTTAGACTTAGTAAAAGGAGAGTAAAAACAGGAGGAAGGAATATTAACAATCTAAGATATGCAGATAATACCATACTACCAACAGAAAACATCACAGACTTAGAACAATTATTAAAGAAAATCAGAGAAGAAAGTGCAAAGGCAGGCTTATTGCCAAACATAAAGAAAACAAAAATAATTACCACAAATGACCTACCGGTACATACATTCAACCTAGACAACGAGGAAATTGAAATAGTAAAAGAATTTCCATACCTTGGATAAAAGATTGATCAGAATGGAGACTATGGCCAAGAAATCAGAAGACGGGGATTGGGAAGAGCAGCTATGAAAGAACTGGAAAAGATGTTAAAGAGTAAAGATGTACAACTGAGCACTAAAGTTAGAATCGTCAAAACCACTGTATTCCCCATCATCCACATCCATGTGATGTGACAACTGGACACTGGACACTGGAGAGTAAAGAAAGCAGAAAATCAACTCATTTGAGATGTGGTGCTGGAGAAATGGGTCCTTGAACAGATCACACCTGAAATCTCCCTGGAAAGCAAGATGATTAAACTGAGAGTACTTCCAAGTCCCATTCCAGCAAGGCAACCCAGAAAGATACCGTGGCTGATGATTTCAAAAGCCACCTAGAGGTCCAGCAGAACCATTAGAGACACACATCTCTGTTTAGCTTCTGGAGTACATCATCTATCAAAGTGATCAAAGCTATCTCTCTCCCATAACGAGGCCTGAAATTAGATTGAAATGAAAACTGAAATAAAATTTTATATAAATAAAGTGAAATACTAATCCAGTCTGTTCATAACAATAGTACATGAATTATGAATACAAAAGGTCTCCTTCTGTAAGGTTTATCATTTCGATTTTGCATTTCCATAAGACAGTTCTGTGCATGCACCATAGAGAAGTCTCATGGATCCCACATTACTCTGTTTCTTGGGATAGCCTGTAAGAATCGGTTGGGCCTTGTTATAAACAGTACACATACTCTACTGCATGCCAACCTCAGTTCTGTTCAACAGTCAAACTCAGTAGAGAGGAATGCCCCTGATGGCTTTGACTCTGAAAACTGTTGTTATGATTGAATGAATTTCTGTCACATTTTGCTCATCTGGATGTGGCCTCTGAGGAGTTCATGGCAGACAAACTGCTCTGGAGAACTTGGGGAAGAGGCCCTTTCTTTTCTATATTACATGTGTTTTTGTTCTTTTGAAAAGCTTTTAGCCCTGGAGTAAGGATTAGACAACAACTTAGGAGTTTTGAAAGGCATCAGTAAAACAACTTGACAGCCTTGAAAGAAAGAGGTCTGATTTGTTTTTTCAAAGGTGTATTTCTTTTCGTTCTTTCTTTTCTGGGCTATCTTTGTCACCACTAACTGCAAAAGAGAAACAGTGTTAAAATTCAACATGAGGGTATAGTGGTGATATATTTTGTGATTGTTTATCTTCTTTTGTTATGCCTTACAAAAAATAATCTCCAAACATTTTACAATAATTTATCTAAGAAAGAACCAGATTCAGTCAAACTACTTTTAATTGAAATAAAGGATAGAGTTATTTTTATGTCAGATTCAAATAACTTTTTCCTCTGTTCACTGATGATGGAAATCATTCCTGAAAGTGACAATGATGCTGTTGTAGAAGGCCTGAGAACCATGAAGTGCTGATGTACTTATCTTTTGCTAGATTGCCCCACCCCTTCACTCCAATTCTGGAAGGAATCTGGGTGGGGTACAGACCGCCGCTTTGCGGCGGTCTGCCGCCGCCGCCAGTAGGTCCGCGGGGGAGCCGGAGCCTTCAGACGGCCCGACTCCCGCGCGGACCGAAAAAAGAAGCTCTAAAATGGAGCTTCTTTTACTGTCGCGTTTGCGACGTAGCGAGGCGCCAGGGGCGCGCTCGCTACGTCACAAGCGGCGCAACACGTCTGGACGCTGTGCGTCCAGTACGTAAAGATGGCGGCACCCGTATGAACAGGGCGCCGCCATCTTGTACGTATTCAATACGTACTAGGGTTAGGGGGGTGCGGAAGCACCGCCCCTTCCTAACCCTAGTACGTATTGTATACGTACTATTTGGCGGTCTGTAAACCGCCATAGACATCAAATGCAATGAAAGACCAACTGCTTGCTTTGCCAGTTGTTTGTTCTCCAAACCTCCTTATCACTTTTCTTAGTGGTTAACTTTCTCTGCCATTTCCTCTCCTGAAAATTACTTCCTGGGGGAGAGGTGGAAGGATAAACAACAGATAGAAAAAGCAAGCAGTGGCTTATTCCTTCTTAGCCCTGATCACTTGTTCACTGCCATGCACTCAGCAGACATCCAAAAACTGTGAAGGTTATGCAGTTGTGGTGTCCTTGCATTTAAATTCTCTGTTCATATGATGCACACAGACATTTGAGGTCCTTGGTAACCATTCCTGCAGTCTTACACCAGCACCAGCATCTTTTGCTTTGCACAATAAAAGTAATAATTTTATTTTGTTCCAACTCCAGTCACTTCTTTGGGACATGTGTTTTGGCATCCTGCAATCTCTCATTCCTTTTGTTCCCCTTCCACATTGATGATCAACAAAGACCTGTTTATCCTCCTTCCCCTGACTGTATTTTAGCCATATTTTCTGGCTGACTTCTTGTTGGACATGGGGGTGGTGGTGGTGGTGCAGCCCTCCACATCATGTGAGCTGTTATGCAGAATTGCAGCAGTAACACCTCTTTCTTTTTCCTCACTCACTCTCTCCCTCACCCCCCCTTGTTTTTCCCTCTTTCCCTCAGAAACTTTTGGAGGCATAGCATGATGGATCTTTGCCTCTTCGTTCTGAATAGGAAAGCTGAGCAACTGTGCCTGTGTGTGAATATTTGACCAGGTGGGGCTACATTCCCCCAGCTGTCCAGGGTTGTTAGGAAAAGCTGCACAGTGGAATGGTGTACATGCATCTTCCTACTTTTAACACAAGAGAGGTGGTGAGTTGGGTGGTGCTAAAATCTGAGTATACATGCACACAATCACACTATTTTTCCACTTTCTGAGCCTTTCTTTCCAGTGAAAGAAGGAGGGAGAAAGGATATCCTGGGGGTGGGGTCTATCTCAAGAGGGATAGTTTGGACTGGTACAAACTGTGTGTGTTGGTATAGGGTTCCTCTGTCTTGAATTATTGTCTTTGGCTTTTCTCTGTTGCCTGAAGGGTGAAGTGAAGAAAGGGGAGGGATTGTGAAGGCTCAGGTTTCCTACAATTCAGTTTTTCTATGCAGTAATATACTTGAAACCCTAACCAGCTGAGCTTATTATTTTTGTACTTTATTAGTTGCCATGCTTACCTTTTAAAGTACTTGTGAATGTTTTTAAGAAATGGGAAAGAGATTGCTTCTAGCAATCTCACAATGGGGAAAACACTCCTAAAGGTAGTTAAGGCAAAGCACCTAACCCAGATTGTCTACACCTTTCCCCCCAATCCACTACATGTGTCATTGCTTGGCCAGATGGGCCCACTTTGCCCAGCTTTCCAGGTAGAACATAGAAGGTTGCAAGTGACTGTGTGCCTGTGGGCATGTATACAGACATTTCTTCCTTTTCTCTCTGCAAAACAGTGGACACAGAAGAAATACATAAATTCAATCTAGATGACAAGGAAATCAAAATAGTTAAAGAATTCCCATGTCTAGGATCAAACACTGACCAAAATGGAGACTGTAGTCAAGAAATAAGAAGACTAGGAATGGGAAGAGTAGTAACAAAAGAAGTAGACGAGATTCTAAAGTGTAAAGATACACAACTGAGCACCGAAGTTAGAATCATCCAAGCCATAGTATTCCCCATCACTATGTATGGATGTGACTGATGGACAGTGAAAACAGCTGATAAAAAGAAAATCAACTCATTTAAGATGTGTTGCTGGAGAAGAGAGCTTAGGATACTGTGGACAGCCAAAAATACAAATAAATGGGTAAGTGAACAGATCAAACCAGAAATCGCCTTGGAAACCAAGGCCACATTCCCACTATAAAAAGAATCGGATTGCTGAGCGAATTAAATGACCCTAGTTCCCATTTGAAACCAGTTGCGATGTGATCGAATCTGTCATGATGAAGCGAGGCAAAGGCAAAAGAACCAGTTTTTCCAGACATCAGCTTAAAAGAGGTTATTTTGTGGAAAACAGCGATTCCAAAGCTTGTCGAGCAAGTGGGAATGACAGATTGGAATGGCAGCATTTTGGAGGGGAGGTACTAATGGCAGAGGAGTGTTTAACATCCCTCCCCAGTTTTTGGGAAATGTCATCCCCCCCCCCCCAGTGCTGTCTTGTCATTATTGGTGTGATGTTTGGTTCCTTTTTGTAAATAATAATAATAATACTAAGCAATGAAACAACAAAATGGTTTAGCAACTACTTGCAAAGGTGCTGAACCACTCTGTTGCTTAATCGCTTAATTGTGTTTACAAAAAAGAAAGAAAAGAAAACATACCCTGTCCTCCTTCTCACAACCCTCCCTGGGTCCTGATGCCCTCCATTTCCATCATCATCATCATCCCCTTCTTCCTTCCTGACCTGGCGATGTCGCTTCCCTGGCCCCCAAGCTCCCTTCCCAACTTTGCCTCCATCTCATCCTCCTCCTCTTCTCCACTCCCCCCTGCCTTGCCTTGCTCCATTGCCATCCTCCTTATCACACTCTCTCAGCTTCAGAACACACTCTCTCAGCCTGTAAACCCCCCCCCCAATTTCCAAGACGGGCTTACATCAGATGATTGACAGGGGAGTTTAAAGTGGTGCTGTCAGTGGGAACCACAATTGCCTCAAAAAAAAAACAACATCCAATTACACAGGGTAAGGGAAAAAAACCTTTCATAATGACGACTAGGGGTCTTTTGAAATTGCTTTCCAAACTGGGGCAGGAGCGAATCACAAAGTGATTCATCCTGCCAGTGTGAATGACCCCTTAAGATGATCAAATTGAGGCTGTCATACTTCGGCCACATAATGAAAAGGCATGGATCACTAGAAAAACAATGATGCTAGGAAAGGTAGAGGGTAGAAGGAGGGGCATACCACATTCCAGATGAATGGACTCAGTCAGGGGGGTTACACGCATGAGTTTACAGGGTCTGAGCAGAGTAGTGGAGGATAAGGAGTCTTCGAGGTGTCTCATTACAGGGTCGCCATGAGTTGGAGTCAACTTGTGGGTAGCTAACAATAACAAAAACCTGAAGAAACCCAATTTTTCTCCCTCCCCCAAACTGTGTTCCTGATAAATCAAAGTGCCAGTGTGGTTTATCAGAGTAGCATGAAAAGAAAGGGTTTTTTGTTTCCATTTTAGATAAAACGATTATATCATGCTAGTAAGACATCATAAAGCTTGAACATCAAGACTGTTGGGAGGGAGGAGTGGACAACAATGAGAGTATTACATCCACAGTGTAAGCACACAGGATTATTCATGCCCTTAATCACTTCCACTTTAAGACAAGTGAAACAGCTGCAAGAGTATATGAACGTTTTGGAGGCCATTTATCATGGAAACAAAGGGAACTTTTCTAAGGAATAACGTGAATAGCTAATAATGTAAATAATGTGAACACATAATATTCTAGAATTCAAAGTCATTGCCATGTTAGTCTGGGAAATCAATATGCAAAGGGATCTTGCAACACCTTTGAGACTAGCTGGAAAAAAAGAAGCTGGTAGCATGAGAGTTGGTAGACTTGAGTCTCCTTCCTTATTAGAGTCTGAGGAAATCGACTCAGATCTGTGAAAGCTCATGCTACCAGTTTCTTTCTTTCAGCTGGTATCAAAAGTGCTACAAGATCCTGTTGCATACAGAATATTCTAGAGTATTCACAACTACAGGAAGTATATATCAGAGACATAGATTTGTTAGTCTGGAATATCAGTACGCAAAGGGATTTTGTAGCACCTTTGAAACTAACCGTGAGATGTTATAACATCTTTCACACAGTTAATCTAAAAGTTGCTACAAGATTCCTTTGCATAAGGAAGTGTATATGTGCATGTGGATTTGCCTACTGGGTGTGTAAGAAAGAGGCAGGACAGGTTTCCTGCTGGTCACACCTATCACTTCCACCACAGCAGCCACAGGTTCAGCATCTGTGTGTAAGAAAGTCCAGTCAAAAAAAAATTGTCACCTGAGACAAAGAACAAAAAGATACCTCTGTTCCACCTACACCAACTAATTGAACTCACTGGATGCACAGATCTTGCTTCAACTCTAGGGATGGGATAGCATTTTCCATATCATCTGAGGACAGCAGTAAATTTAGAGAACACTGCCTAGAACATATATGTTGTGGGAATAATATCTATGGACTCAGTCAGGGGGGTTACACACATGTCTTATTTTACTTTACCTCCTATTTAATGCAAAGCAGACATGTGTTGCAAGCAAAAGGAGTCGAAGTTATTTATTTGGTCTATTTTACAATGGTTGGCATGTTTCTGGTACTTTAAGAAGTACTCACAAACTTCCTATGTCCATATACTAGACTAGCCATTTAAAACAAGATTTTAATAGAAAAGGCAGGGATACTATCGAACGAAATACTACTGAATACTACTGAATGAAACCTAAAACAGAAACCTATAGCAGAAACAGCTGGAAGCACTGGCCACCACAGTTTTGGGACTTTTTAAAGCAATATATTTTAGAGAATCATTAATGAAGAATTATCTTCTGGCAATGATTTATCTGACTGCAAAGATGGCTTGAATCAAAATTATAGTGGAGCTTTGGGTTCCTGTTCCACATTTAGCAGCTTCATTTCAGCTTCACCATCTGTAGGTTCAATATGTTACATATCACCAGCTAAGATCTTTAAAAGCCAGTCTTTACAAATTAATATGAAATGTGATACAGCATAGATAGATCAACAACTAAGCCTTTCCAGGGAGCAATAACAGTAAAGTGTACTTTGCTATTGACAAGTCTGTAATGCTGCATTAGTTAGCATAGCACACACTGAATGAGATGCCTGAGAAAAGCTCACAGAAAGCTACACTGAATAGAGGGTGGAGGGAGATTCAATAGCATTCCAAAGCACTGAAAGATAAAGGTGTGTAAACTTGAAAAGTGAATGGATCATCAAACACTGTAATTTGGCTTGAGTGAATGCAGCCTTAATATAAATACTGTAATCTTTGCCAATACCTGCCATTCATTCTGTAGAAAGTACCACCTTTGCTTCACCCTGCCAAAGTTAGTCCATATTGGGAAAGCCAGTTGAGAAGGATCAGGTGCCACTACTACTATTACTAGTTATTATTATTATTATTATTATTATTATTATTTATTGTACTTATACCCCGCTCTTTAGAAATGCTGTCAGAGTGGCTTAATTGAAGGAATGAAAAGAAATTGTGCTTTTTTCTTTTTTCTTTTTTTTTCTTTTCTTTTTTTTGATGAACTGACACGGTTGCTATTGGTTCTGGTGGTGTCTATTTCATCAGCAGTGATCAGAAGATGGCTGAAAATGAAATGGGTTTGATGGAAAAGACATTTAATAACATCAAAGATCATGTCTCATATCCTCCAGCATTTCACAGATGAAAACTGGGGCATATGTGGAACAAAGGCTGGATGGCCATCTGTTGGGGGTGCTTTGATTGTGAGGTCCTGCATGGCAGGGGTTGGAGTGGATGGCCCTTATGGACTCTTTGAAGTATATGATTCTATGGTGTTTATCTCATTGCTAAAAAATGCAACTTCCCACTGCCATTTTCAGTTCAAATTTGGGATTCATCTGGATATTATTGCATGCATCTTGCTGCCAGTGCCGCTGGCCGAGTCCAACCCACTAACTTCTGGCTAGAATCTGAACTCAGCTGGCCTCTTTTCAAAACCAGGAAGCTCCCAGCTTTGCAAATTGGCCAGCTGAGCTCAGATTCTAGCCAGAAGGTAGCTAGGATTCACCTGGCCGGCGGCATGAGTGGCAAATGCATGCAATAACATCTGGATATACCCCGAATTTGAATTGAAAATGGCAGCGGTAAGTCACAATTTTTAGCAATGTGATAAACTCCTATGATTCTATGCAACTTCAGGGCAAATTTTATTAATGAGGAAGAACACACAAGCCACAAAAAGCTGCAGAAGTTTGCCTGTGCCAGAGCCTACTGGGAAGAGTAAGATTCTACCCCTTCCTTTCTTCTCCTCCCCCTACCCCACATTCTTAGTACAAAGCACTTTTTCACTTTGAACTTAGTTTACAGCAACTGAAATAAGCTGTGGAAAAGGGGGAAATGGGAGGAAAAGAAAAACACTGGGACTTTTTTAAAACAGTTGAACAACTGGGACAGAAGATTAATGCCTAGTTTCCCTATTTAGCATCAACATACTTTCATGCCATTCAGTCTTTTGTGAAATAAACTATTTTATCTATAGTCCTGTACATATGCATTCACACATGCACACACCTGTCATTTTTCTTGGGATTATAAGGTGTTTCTGTGATTCTGAGGAAAGAGAGGGTTTGCTGAAAAGCTTAGAAAAACTGGGGATTTCTATTGTGTTGATGTAATGAGTGAACAAGGGCTGTCTCTGTTATATGACCATAGAGAATATACAGCTACATTCTGTATTCTCCCCTGTACAGACAATATGTCAGAAGGTAGCTGTATTTTCATGGAAAGGAAGAGGCTGATACAAGATAATACTGAAGTCCATCAGCACCAGTGGGTTAAATACCTTCTGGGTTTTTTAAATAAATAAATAAATACTGGAGTGTGATTAGAAGACTTCTAGAGAACAAAAACATTGCAGACACCATTATTGCACCGCCTCCACAGTTCTGCCTTTGATTCGTTAAGCCATGTGTATCCAAGCAGGATTCTTTTTTAATACATTTCTTGCGGGGGAATAACACTTATGCTGGCACCCAGAAAGTGGTCTTTATTTAGTTATAATCCCAGGAGCTTTTCCAGATGATCCAGATATCTTCAGAAAGAAAACCCGTGCATTTTATCATCACTCTTAGTTTCTCTTCAAAAATCAAGTACCGCCAAAGAAAAAAATAATAATACAGTGAAGCTGTAGTGGAAAAACAAATAAAATAAGCATGTACAGCAAAATTCTAGACAGTAAAATTGTTCCTAAAACAATGCACTAATCTTAATCTAGGGGATCCAGCCCAAATGTTTTCAACTGGATTTGTTCTTTCATTCAATTACAAGCTGACATGCACCTGATACTGTCCAGGTCCATTCCTAATACCCCATATTTTACCAGTAGTACCTCAAGGAGCCCTCCCCAATTTCCCTGCCCTTTTTAAATCTCTGTAATCATGGCAACAGTGCTTTCGCCATCTCCCAATTTCCTACCTTTTCTTCCTGTCTTAGGAATCTTGACAGCAACACCTCTTCAAAAAATTTTGCTCTTTCAAAAAGATATTTCCTGGTGTGTTCTGGCAGGCTCTTCTTTTTTTGCTTCTATGGAGCCCATTTTGACCTAAAAGAGGGCACTACAACTTGGCAGCAAACAAAAATACCGTGCCAGAGATTTAAAGGTCTACCCCACAGTCCAGACAGCATAGCTGTCTCCCCCTGCCCACTTTTATTTTTAAGGAAACCTCCTTTAGCATTTTGCCTTTTTGACATAAAACTTAGATGACAACCTAAAAATAATTTGACACATATTAAAGTGTCTACCATGATATCCCAATGATTTATGGATGCCAGTGACAAAAACAAATAAACAAAGCACATGCACATATTGTCTTTTATTATTATTACAGATAAAAAGAAAATCCCACCACCATCCCTCCTGTTAGGGCGAAAAGAAAGATAGCGAGATCCCTAAAGAGACATAACGTTAATAAATGTGGAAACTGATATTTTTTAGAACAGTATTTTTTTTAATCACTTTTAATTGAATATAAACTGTAAGTCTCTCTGGCTTTACTTTGTGAACGAAGATTCAGGAAGGACTGAATCTGTAGTACAACAGCACCAAATAACAAACACGATTTCTGACAGCACTAGTATGTCATAATGAGAGAGATGTATCTTGGAAGGAAGGTGAATTTGGCCCTCAGGGTGAAAAATTTGCCTGTTTTAGTTGCAAGAAAGAAATACAATAAGATGAGCAACAGCAATAGGCACCTAAAGCTATTTGTAATAGGATAGGCATAGAAAAGAATAATTTCTGCAGTTTTAATCTGGGCAGAGAGGGAAGGAGGGAGCAAGAGGGACTTTTGAGGTTTTTCTAGTCTGGCAAGAAAAACTTTGTGGTGTAGCCAAGGTGCTGCTGTGGCTTTTGTGGGTGACTGCTTTTCAACCAGTGCAGTAGGCCTGTGTTGCTACTTGCTTGGCTGTACTCAACCTGATTATAAGCAAATGAACACAACCTCTAGAATAAGGGAGGACAAAGAGCAGGGGGCAATTTTCACTCCCACAAGCAGCAGCCCCATGTCCCAGTACAGCAGAAACAATGGTGTGTCACTTTCAGACATCATGTCACCCCCTCCAACATTTCACTGGGTTATTTGTGTCCAATACAGCAGAAGATTGTTGATGAAAAAGAAAATGCAAACTAGAAGAGGCTGCAGCAATTTGCTTTTGTCTGAGTTTACAGGAAATGCAAGATTCCATCACCACCTCTCTTCTCCCCCTTACTGAACTAATTGAGTACAAAGTACATTTGCATTTTGAACTCAGGGGCTGTGCAGACCACCACGTTTACAGCCAGATGGGGGCACAATAGCCGTTGCATCATGTGGATGCAAAACCAGAGGAGTGCCGTGATGCTGTGTGCCTTGTGGTGCAGTATGCAGCATCACATCAGCCTGGGGGCAGAGCTGGGGCATGCATTGTGTAGACGCTATACCCCAATTCCGCCCCCAACCTGGCCAAAGATGCCGCTGTGCACAGCCCCTCAGTTTGCAGCAACTGAAATAAGCTCTGTACAAAGGGGGAAAGTAGAGAGGAGAGAGAAAATGGGGCATTTTAAAAGCAGCTGAAAACAATGGGAAGATAGAGGATTAATCTGGACTATCCCTGCCAGTTCAGGACAAGTAGTGAGTATGCCATTTCAACATTTCTTCAAAGAAGTGGTTTGGGGCTGATGGATTTGTGGGGTGAGAGAAGGCTAACTGCCATATTTGCACACCATTTGAGGCATTTGAGGATTAATTTCCAGCGAAAAAATATGCTCAAGTGTTGTGGGATATTTGTTGTTTTTCTTGTTTTAATAGACGTTACAGAGAACTGGTGGTGGCTTTAGGAGCTGTAAAAGTGGAAGTTGCAGGCCTCATGTGGCCTATGGGTTTCACTTTTCCTGACACAACTCTAGGAGTATCACAAAGGGAAGGGACTTCCCATTACTGGGGAAAACAAGACATTCAAAGAGATATGAATCTTTCTCTTTGCAATTGAACTTTAAAAAAAGCAATTTGTGACAGGGTGAGCTAACAGAAGACTGCAAATTTGATAAGCATGTCCCCTATTTCTTTATCAGTAGCTTGGATGATGGCATAGGGGGCATGCTTATCAAATTTGCAGATACCACCAAATTAGGTGAAGTAGCTAATACCCCATGGACATGATCAAAATTCAAAATGACCTTAACAGATTAGAAAACTGGGCCAGAACTAACAAAATGAATTTCAATAGAGAGAAATGTAAGGTACTACACTTAGGATGAAAAAATGAAATGCTCAGATATAGGATGGGGGACACCTGGCTTGGCAACAGTACATAGGAAAGGGATCTAGCAATCTTAGGCCCAAAACAGATGGGCCAAAAAGGCCAACTTCAGCTTGATCTGGGGGTGTGGCTTTCAGATAACCCACCCCCCAGATCAGGCCGAAGCCACACTCTGGCCACCTAAGGCAGCCCAAACCAGGGACACAAAAGGAGTGGGGTAAAAACACTCCTTTTCAGTAGGACTGGGGGCAGCAGCCCAGATCAAGGTAGAAAGAATGCACTCACCACACTCCTGCAACAATCGGGACAGTAACAGCCTCTGGCCACTCCTTTTGCCCCATCTGCTCTAGGCCTTAGTAGATCACAAGCTAAACTTGAGTCAAGAGTTTGATGCAGCAGATATAAAAGCCAATTTGATTCTAGGCTGCATCAACAGGAGTGTAGTGTCACTCTATTTTGATTTAGTCAGACCTCACCTGGAATACTGTGTCCAATTCTGGCACCACAATTCAAGAAGGATATTGACAAGCTGGAGTGTGTCCAGAGGAGGGCAGACAAAATGGTGAAAGGTCTTGAAATAATTTCCTATGAGGAGCAGCTTAGGGAGTTGGGTATGTTTAGCCTGGAGAAGAGAAGGTTAAGGGGTGACAAGATGTCATATTTAAATATTTGAAGCAATGTGATATTGAAGATGGAGGAAGCTTATTTCCTGCTGCTCCAGAGACTAGAGACCGTATTGCATGGGGTCAAAGAAGTGGCTTACCTTTTCGAATTCAGTGCTAATTCGGGAGGCAGCCTCTTCCTATCACACATAAATCACCACCAAATCGTCACTCCTGGATGCAGCCTAGGTCATCTAAGCCTCTTCGGTAGCCATTTTTAGAAGTCAGAAGCTTCCATTTTCTAAAAGGAGCTGCGAAAGCGGCTTAGACAACTCAGGGTGCATCCAGGATAGACCCGGATGGCAATTCAATGGCAATTTATGTGTGATAGGAAGCAGCTTCCTCCTGAATGCCGAATTAGGAAAAGGTAAGCCACTCCTTTAACCCCATGTGTTCCTAGGATATGGAACAACTGGATTCAAGTTACAGGAAGAGTTTCCATCTATACATTTGGAAGATCTTTTTGACAGGAAGAGCTGTTCAACAGTGGAATATGCTCCCTTGGAGGGTAGTGAAGCCTCCTTTGGAGATTTTAAAACAGGCACTGTGTGGTCATCTGTCAGGGGTGCTTTGATTGTGAGTTCCTGCATGGCAGGGCATCAGACTGAATGGCCCTTTTGGTCTCTTCCAACTCTATGATTCTGTGACTTAACAAGTGAAGGATTGGTTGAGATCCTGTGACCTATCCATCTCCTAACAGGTGTATGCACTGACATCTGGTGGTATCTGGTAGATGTGGGGCAGTGAATTGACACTGGTTTGCAGTCTGACTTGTACAAGAGCTAGTTTCAGTGCTGCATGTCATTTCCAAAATAGATTTAATACCTTGGGCATTTCCTATAAAGTCTAGACTGAAACCCAGAGCAGATGCACTGTCCTATTTGCTTGAGAGTCATCAGCTGCCATTGGGTATATAAATACTGTAGTAGCCAAATATTAGCCAGTGTTACCACTAGTCCAATATTTTTTCTTCCTTTGCTCCACACATATTTGTAACAGGCAGGTTGTAAGAGACAGATCCAAAATATGCACAGTAAGCAGATCATTAATTAATTTCAAAACTGACCAAAGCTCATGCTACATTGTGCAGTGGTTGTCAAACTGGAACCACCCTACACTCTGCCTGAAAGCTACTAAAAATCAGCTTAATCATTTATAATGTAAAGAGGGCATAATTGATTGCCTTCTGATTATTCACTATGCTTTCTTTCATATGTACTTAATCACTACTGCTGTTTGGGAAATGCAAGCTATCAGGTAAGCCTTTTTTTGGAACTGCCTAACACACGTTGGCTGTTAACAGCTACTCAGGGTAACTAAAGAAGACCTGTGCAACTCTACACAATGCAATGATGTAGCTGACAAATCACTTCAAATCAGGTTTGAACGCAGAGGGTTGGTGGTTTGTTTTATTTGTTTTTGATCTTGCTGAGTTATTTTATCCTCCATTTTATATTGTTCACATATAAACACTGAAAATGATATGAAATTAATTTTAGTGTTTCGGGCTCGTTTTGCTACATTTGTTGTTGTATACTTCCAAATCGTTTCTGACTTATGGCAACCTAAGGGAAACCAATCACAGAGCTTTCTTGGCAAGGTTTGTTCAGAGGAGATTTGCCATTACCTTAATGTGAGGCTGAGCATTTGTGACTTGCCAAGGACACCCTGTGGGTTTCATTGCCAACCTGGGAATCAAACCCTGGTCTCCAGAGTCATAGTCCAATGTTTAAACCACTACACCATACTGGCTCTCAATTTGCTGTGTACCCAACCAGAAATGGAACCTGAAAATTTAACAATAAACATGCTTTTTTTAAAATACCTACAAGAT
Source organism: Sceloporus undulatus (assembly GCF_019175285.1). Lineage (NCBI taxonomy): Eukaryota > Metazoa > Chordata > Lepidosauria > Squamata > Phrynosomatidae > Sceloporus > Sceloporus undulatus. Next base: position 67,555,922 of record NC_056524.1, read on the forward strand.
CTACAAGTGCACAAACATTCTTACAAGGAAGTACCCTCCCTTTTTCATCTTACTCAACAAATGCAGAAAACCTTACAGGAACCACCTACAGCAAATGTGGATACAATGAAAGTTTCATAAGCAAGTGTGGGTGTTTGCTCAGGTATTCTTTCTAGCCACCTGTGCTCAGTTTACAAAAGGGGTGTGTGGCTCTCCTATCTTTGTATTTTCATTTCACATTGCTGAGATATGGGATCTCAAGGCCCAGCAATGAAAACAAACCTAATTGTTTTCTCCTTTATTTGCAGCATAAGCATTCTCATTCAGATCATACATCTGAGTGACATTAATGAACTTTGTCCATTGGAACTTTTTAATGTGACTTGTCATAGGCTGCCTTTGGAAATCCAGAATACTGTAGTGTGGTCTGGTTGATGGTTTGTTGTTTGATTGTTTTAAAGACTTAAAACAAACATTAGAAACACTGATCCAAAAAATGACCAGAGTTATAGTGAATCCTCATACTATGTTTGAATCCAAACAAATGACCAGAGTTGTGGCGCGTCCTCATGCTATATCCTATCATGTTTGTGCATCAATACATGTCTTGCTCTGGTTTTCTGTGTCCTTGAGAGAACCAGAACTTTGCCAATTTATTTCTGAAAGTTGTAGTTAAATAATTAATTTTGCCAAACTTTGGATAAAACTAACTGGGCATGGAATTCCTGCATCAGTATTAACTGAGGGGGAGTCTCTCCAGTTCATTGCTTATAATGTCTCCTTCCCATTAACCACTTATTATTATTATTATTATTATTATTATTATTATTATTATTATGTTTTATTTATATAACACTGTAGATTTGCACAGTGCTGTACATACAAACAATAAAATAGATAAGGGTAAACCTGCCCATGGCGTACAATCTAAGAAATAATAGCATAATACCTCTAAATAATATATAACAATACGGAAAGGGTTCAATAAAACAGGCAACAAATAAAAAACGTCAAATAGCAAATAAAAGTCATGCAATGCCTGGGAACGGTTCTCTGAACAGGATGGTCTTCAACTCAGTTTTGTAACTAGTTAAAGAAGTTATGACCCGTGCTTGTGGGGGAACGAATGAGGGGCAGCAAGTGACTCTGAGTCACTTCATCTTTCAAAGAACATGCATCACCCTTACAGACACCTCAACATTCCCCCATTGGACAAAGTGGGGAGGTTCCCTCCTCAGTGGTAAAACAAGCATTGACAAACTACAAATAATTTGTTTGACTCAGTCTGTCCTTTAGATAATCCTTAATATGCAAGTCTTTCAGAAGGACACGTACTCCACAGCATTTGGTTCCAGCGGTAGAACTGCTGAAATTCAGAGGGGGAGAGAGGGTGGGCCAATGCCATCAGGCCTCCCTTAAAGGAACTGTGCCCTCCCCGAAGGCATCCAACTCCATCCTAGCCTCAAAGGGGGAGAGAGGGTGGGCCAATGCCATCTGGCCTCCCTTAAAGGAACTGCGTCCTCCCCGAAGGCATCCAACTCCATCCTGGCCTCAAAGGGGGAGAGAGGGTGGGCCAATGCCATCTGGCCTCCCTTAAAGGAACTGTGCCCTCCCCGAAGGCATCCAACTCCATCCTAGCCTCAAAGGGGGAGAGAAGAGTGGGCCACTGCCATCGGGCCTCCCTTAAAGGAACTGCGTCCTCCCCGAAGGCATCCAACTCCATCCTAGCCTCAAAGGGGGAGAGAGGGTGGGCCAATGCCATCTGGCCTCCCTTAAAGGAACTGCGTCCTCCCCGAAGGCATCCAACTCCATCCTGGCCTCAAAGGGGGAGAGAATTGTGGGCCACTGCCATCAGGCCTCCCTTAAAGGAACTGTGCCCTCCCCGAAGGCATCCAACTCCATCCTAGCCTCAAAGGGGGAGAGAAGAGTGGGCCACTGCCATCAGGCCTCCCTTAAAGGAACTGCGCCCTCCCCAAAGGCATCCAACTCCATCCTGGCCTCAAAGGGGGAGAGAAGGGTGGGCCACTGCCATCAGGCCTCCCTTAAAGGAACTGCGCCCTCCCCGAAGGCATCCAACTCCATCCTGGCCTCAAAGGGGGAGAGAAGGGTGGGCCACTGCCATCAGGCCTCCCCAATGCCATCAGGCCTATCCTTAAGATACAGATCCCTCCATCTGTCCATCTGCCATGGTCCAAGCTTCAGAGGGAGAGAAGAATGCTGGACCTGATCCCCTTCCCCTCAACCATTCCCTTCTCCTTCTGTGTTGTGTCTTCTTAGATTGTAAGCATGAAGGCAGGGAACTGTCTAATTAAATGATTTTATGTACAGTGCTGTGTAAATTTACAGCGCTATATAAATAAAGCTTAATAATAATTATTATTATTTGAAATGGAATTATTCTGATGGAAGAACTCTCCTGCAATACCAGCATGATGCATATGTGTTCAGAGAGCTTGAGGAGAGGGGGATTTTTGGACCGCAAGTACAACCCCCCCCCAAAAAAAAACAGCTACTATGACCATTTGTAGCTGTAACCCTCAAAAGTAATTTTTCCAAGGCTGGTGTGCATGCATGAGGGAAGGGGAGAGAGAGAGAGAGAAGAAACACATAAACAGACTGATAGACAAACTATGCCTTAGTTCAGGGGTAGGCAACCTTTTTGAGCTGGGGGCCGGGTTGCTGTCCCTCAGACAACTGGGGGGCCGAAGCCAAAAAATAAATAATTAATTTTAATTAAATAAATAAATAAACCAGGACAAATGTAGGGCAAAATTTTCAAATGGAGGACACTTTTTATAAAAAATGGAGGACACGCAAAAAAATTTGCTGACTTTTAAAAAAATGTTAATATAAATGCATGTTTCGGAGGCTTCTATAGACAATTGCCCCCCTTGCCCGCCGCTTGCCCCCCCCTTGCCCGCCTCCTCCTGATAGGCCAAATGCCCCACACCCTCACGCGAGAGGCCAAAGGCTCCGGTGGCAATCGGCAGCAGGACCAGGCGGGGGCCGGTCCCAAGGCCTTGCCGGGCCGCATTCGGCCCGCGGGCCGCAGGTTGCCTACCCCTGCGTTCCATGTCATAAAATTAAATAAATCTATATACTTATAGAAAACTGAAAATCTACACTTCTATTAAGAATGCTTATAAATGACATGTTAAAGTAAAGCCATCCCAAAATGTGTGCTTCAACAAAGCAAGCAAATACAGTGGTACCTCGGGATACGAAATACCCAGGTTACGAAATTTTCGGGATACGAAAAAATCCCATAGGGAATTATTGTTTCGGGTTACGAATGTTTTTTCGGGTTACGAAAAAACTTTTGGTGCTTTTTTCGGCTTTTTCGCACGGAATCGCGGCTTTTCCCCATTAGCGCCTATGGCAATTCGGCTTACGAAGGCTTTTCGGGTTACGAAAGCGGCCGCGTTACGAATTAATTTCGTAACCCGAGGCACCACTGTAAGTTTTTCCCCCCTACCTATAACCAAACTATATGAACATGTTCAGCAATGACAAGCCAAACATATGGACACCTTCTATCATTTCTGGTGTACATAAAAATAAAACATTGATTCATTTTTTTTTTTTTTTGAGTGATGGCCTTTCTCCCAAAATTTAGACTCAAGGCAGCTCACAGACAGAAAGACAGCAATTATATGGTTAAAGTGCAATTAAATAAATTTAAAAAGATTAAAAGACAATTGAATTAAAATCAACTTAAAAGTACCTTGACAAAGAAAGTATAGCATCTACTCACTAAAAGCCCCTTCCACAGCAACCCTGCAGTTGCCAAAAGCCCATCTGAAAAGTTTTTGCATGTAGTTGAAAGGACAATAGAGAGATGGCATAGTCCAGCCTCCTTTGGAAGGGAGATCCATAGTCTGCATAATACATTAAAAATGTTCGTGCCCAAGCCTCTATAGACACATGTTTTGTTATTTATTTATTTCATGTCCCACGTTTCCTCTATGAATCTCAAGTCTGCACATAGACAGTTCTTAGGCACTGTTCAGAGCCAGATCTGCATAGCTTCAGTGAGCTGGCTCTACATGATGCACCTGGAGACCATGGCCTGACTGGGACACTTCTTCAAGTCTGTAGAGAAGAGTAATTGCAAGGCCTGTAGTCTCAAAAATCCTGAATCTCTTGCCACACAGAATAAATTCACTGAGCTTTCCTTGAGCAAGATTCTGGGTTACGTGGCCAGTTCAAACAAAATTTCAGTCAAGTTGAAAATGGAAACAGAACAGAAAAGCCCTGGCTCTCTCATACAATCTGCCTGTTTCCTTGTATGTTATGTGCCCACTCCTCCTAGCACATTCTTTCATCCATGTTTATTTTTAAAACCCAAAGACACCTGACACATCCACAGCTGTACAAGAGAAAAGTGGGGAGGCTGTTTAACCTTCTCTCCTCCCACACTTTTCCACTTCAAAACCAGTCTTTCCCAGCAGAATTTTCACTTCTAGGAAGGAAAATGTGGAATATCGTTTCTCTCCTCCACCTTGGGTAAAAACTCAGATTGATGGTCACATCCTCAGTTGTTTTTTAAGGGACCTAAAAGACTTAAGCAGCCTCTCTCTACCACCCTCCTGTTCAAACTCAGCAGGCTTTGGGTTTTAAAAAAATACAGAAGGTAAAATTCACAGTACTCCATTTAACCTGTCGTTTGAGGCTAATAGTGGAAGAAATGTTAGCTGATTCTCATGACACAAGAGGGCAGGGCTTGTTTGCTTTGGAAGGTACTCTGTGACTTAGCGGAAGCCCAAAATAACAATCAGAAAGTTGTCCTAGAGAAAAGATGGGGGATTTCAAAATATTCAGCAGTGGTACTGCTGCCAGGATTACATGCAAATGAACTACATTCTTGCTCTGAAACCATATTTACTAAATGTGTCCAAGACACACAAGGTACACAGTCATCCTCCTTTATATCCACAGTGATCACCTCACTACCATTTCACTGACCTTTTTCTCACAAATTAAAGTAAAGGCACTTCTCAGCTCAAGGAGTAGGGAGAGATCCTTCATCACTTTGAAGCGTACTTGTCAAGCGTTTGTTAAAATTGTTCAAAGTTGGCTTTTGTAGTCTTCTGAACAGATATTTTGCAAGAGTAGAGGATCCAGATCTAAAGAATGTGTGATTATGTGTGGATGTGTGCATATGTAATATATATGTATATATGTTGTACATACTATGCAAATAAACATCTGCACAGGAATCTAGATGCAAGTGTGTGTGTTACACACATACACACAGAGAAGGAGGAATTTGCAATATTGATTTCAGGCATGTCCAAGTCCTGGAGATACCAGCTCTCACTATGTTAAAGTCTCCCTACAGTGAAGACATATGTATTCATATAACAGACCCATAGATAGCTTAATGAAATGTCCCTCCAGACAAGAAGCTTTACAGAAATCAATTGTGTGTTTTTTAACTATTTCAGCAAACATCATATGAATATATGAAGAAATAATCTAGTCAAAGGTCTGGCGGTTGTGGGACACTTGTAAGTTTCCCAAAGTGTTTTTCAAAACTGATTTCCACCGTATGAAATTGCCATGGTGTTGGTAAAGATAATTTGCTGTGACTTGCATTTGTCCAAACCAAATATGAGTCCTTTAGAAAATCTATTGCACATATCCATGGCAGTTATTCAGATCAGTTATAACTTTTACTGGGCCATGGATCACATTCTGTGTTGTTCTCCCCTGCTGCGGGAGAACAAAAAAGAAACAGAAACAAGATTCACAGCTGTCTGAAGAAACAAACTTATAAATACATTAATAGGTCACCAGTGTTGACTGTGGCTTTAGCCCTCAAAAGCACATAAGAAAACAGTTTCAATCCACTTTCTAGTATATCTCCACTGAGGTTTTTGTGGTAAGCCATAAGAAGTGTTCCTAGAGTTACACTATCTAACCACACTTGTGTTATCCAGCATGGCTGTGGTTTGGTCTTCAAATAATCTCAGAGATAAGCAAACACCATCATATCTTGTGTGACCTCCCTCCCTTCATCCTGATTTGGACAGGATGGAAGCCAACAACAGTTTAAAACACTGATTCACATAAATATATTGGAGCACTGACAATGAGGGCTACAATTGAGCATTTCCATGTCTGGAGCAAGCTTCCGTTTCTCTTTCTCCCTTCCCCCTTTCCACAGAGAAATTGGGACAGAGCCAGTTAAGAATGGCAGTTGACCTTTTTATGGTCCTGATGCTGAAAGGCAAAGCTCACACTCACATGGATTGGCTGCTTCTGCTCTTGTTCGCAAAACCTGCTGGCTGCTGTTGTCCAATTAGCTCTCCACAATGACCTCTGTTTTTTTCCCATCACTGCCAATACCAAAAGCCGCATTCAACATTTCAACTGTATTTACTGTTGGCTCTCCATATCCACGGATTCTTTATCGATGGATTCAAAAATCCACAGCTTGAAAATATTGAAAAAAATATAAATTCCCAAAAGCAAACCTTGATTTTTGCCACTTTATAGAAAGGACACCATTTTACTGTGTCATATTGGACTTGAGCATCCATGGATTTTGGTACCCATAGAGGGTCCTGGAACCAAACCCAGTGGCTACCAGGGGCCCATTCTGCCATGTTAAGTTGTAGCCATAGAGGCAGAAACATACTTCAGTGTCCCTGTCTGCCTGACCTGCTACTCTCGCTGAGATTCTGAACAAATTAAAATCCATATTTTAACCTACCTTCTTGAGAATGTCTTCAATTATCACATTTAGGTCTCCTTGTACAAGGCCTGACAATTCAGTGGATGTCATGCAACAGCACAGAACTACCCCTATGTAATAAGTTCATTAGAAATACCTCTCTATGGATTAGACCTTAATACAAAGATGGTGTATTTATTTACTCTTTTGCCCAGCCATACACATACATTTACCTTTAAAGATAAGAAATCTGTTCCTTTTTATGTGAATGAAGTAGTTTTGCTCTTTAAATAATTCTAATCCCTTGGCTAACATACTGTAATTATAAAATCAGTCTTAACAAGTTATGATAATTTGTGGTTGAGCCTCATTTTTCAAAAAGCCAGTTGAGTTACAATTTCCAGTAAATGTTTCTCTTTCTCTTTGTTTTTGTTTTGTTCTATTCTGTTTTGCATATTGAAACTGGATTCAGTAGATATTTGTCAGCATTATGTTAGGATGGTTAACAGTAGAGAAAGACCTCAAAACACTATAAATTCATAATGCTGAAAAACAGTGTGCCTAGCTATTAAAAGATAAAAAGGTAAAGGTAGTTCCTAGATATGAATGTCTAGTCATAACTAACTGTGGGGGGCAGTGCTCATCTCCAAGACTAAGCTAAGAGACAGCATTCTCCGAAGACGAATCCAATGGTCATGTGGTCAGCATGACTGCACCCAATGCTGTTACTTCTCCACTATTTATCTACTTGCATTTGCATGTTTTTGAACTGCTAGGTTGGTAGAAGCTGGGACTAGTGACCGGAGCTCACCCCATCATGCAGCACTCAAGCCTCAAATTGTCAAGCTTCCAATCTTCCAGTCAGAATTGGCATCTTAACCACCAAGTCACCGCATTCCTATTAAAAGGTAGCAAAAATTATTTAAAACCAGAATTATTCCCAGTATCTCTTCCTATATTTGCTGGGCATGAAATATTCCTGTTGATGGGTGCATAGAAATTAAATATATTAGCTATGTTTTTTTAAAAAAGGAAAAACTTGTTGCCAAGCCATAAAGTTCAGGGTTTGTCATGTCACCTAGATCTGTGTTTCTAGTGCCTGGTGGAAAAAAAAAGACCATTAACGATAAGAATGGTATGCACACAAAAACTGTTGTGGTTGTGTGCCTACAAGTCATTTCTAACTCATGGTGACCCTAAGGTGAACACATCCTGGGGTTTTCTTGGCAAGATTTATTCAGATGAGGTTTTCCCATTACCCTCCTCTGAGGATGAGCGAGTGACTTGCCCACACAAAATGCAGGAAATGCATCCTGCAAGCTACTGTGATTCTTCACTGAAGACAGTAAAGCTTAGAAAGCTTGCATGGTGCTTTTTTCCCCATGTTGGTTGGCCAATGAATGTATTATGCAAGCTTTTGGTTGGCTCTTTTTGTGGATTTTGAATTTTCTTTTAGTTTGCTGTATATCCAACATGGCTATCCCAAAATATGTTTCCTAATGTGCCCAAGATCACCCAATGGCTTTCCTTGGCCTAGTGGGGGTTTGAATTTTGGCCTCCAGTGTCATATTCCAGTGCTCAAACCACTACACCACACTGGTTGTCCTGATTGGATTAGAGGTTGGAAAAGTTATTTTTGGACTACAGTTCCCATAATCTCCTAGCCTGGTCAGTAGTCAAGCTAGCTGGAGTATCCTAGGTTATGTAGTCCCAAAAGTATATTTTGCAAACTGTGATTCAAATGAATTTCTTTACACATTTAAAAAAAAACAACTAGGAGCAACACAAGGTAGCCCCTCTCAATCCATCCACAAGCCATACATTCTCATTGACATATTCAGCACATGTAAGAAAGGACCCTGCCTCTATCCCCACTTGGCTGGATGTCCAAGGAAAGGCAACATGTTGCACAAAGTCTCACAGATGGTTCAGTATCAGACAGAGAGAGGTCAAGCCCACAAAAGGGAGGGCAAGTGCAGTAAAGCTAGGTCAAGTACTGTCAGGACCTTGGACAGCATTCAGCAAAATGACATTGACAGGTGGATTAACTCATAAGGACAGCAGTCATTCCCCAGCAAAAGACTGCAGCCAACTCAAGCGTTGTTCATATTTTTCAAAGCTCTCTCTCACACACACACACATTTGTCAGGTCACTATGTGTCTGAAAAACAGGATAACTATTTTCAGACTCTGAAGTTAATGGAAAGGCTACAACCTCAGCCTTACTCATTAAATGGTACTGTGTGTGTATGGTGTGCAATGACTTCTCCTTGAAATGGAGCAATGGGTTTCTTATTGAGACTCTGATGTCTTACAATGCTGTTAATCCTCTGAGACATGACACCACAAATGTGCACAGAACTTCTCCATCCTATCCTCTCATAAAATCATAAAATCAGTCCCATTGAAAAAAAACACCCAGATCTAATATATCAATTGTATGGGGAGAGGGGGGAAGCATCAGCAGAGAACAAAATCACTGGGCATGAGTTTATCCTTTTAATTGTGTGAAGAATGTTCATGCCTTGAGGCTTCTTAATATTACCAGTTGAAATGATAACATGGGAATGAGAGATTCTCTCTGGTGCATTGCCATCTGAAACCAGAACATGCTTCTAGTAATCTACTGAGGGTTTGATGAGGCAAGTGGCTGATGAAGGAAACACTAGAGGATGGTGATGTACAATTTCAAAGTAGTCACTCCTGTTCCATGTCTGTGTCTGTCACAGCATCATTCCATCTTCAGATTTTCTGGCATATGCGTCCTTTGTTCTAACAGGAATATCCCTACAGCTTCAGGCATAATACTCCATTTCTATACACACCTTTCAGGAAATGTAGTGAGACCTATTTCTATTGCATGAGTGTTTCAGAGCACAGCCAAACTGTCACAAAACATAGTCTATAAATGATAAATCTTAAGAAGGATTTGTGTTGTAGGAACAATTAATTCCTACCATTATTCTGAGAGGCCAAGACATTAAAGGGAAGGAGTCAATTACAAAAGTTAGCTGGCATAGTAGGAAGACCATTGCCTGCATGTGAATGATCTATGCCACTTGTATCACCTCTCTCTAACACTCTTTCCATTTCCTGTCTTCTCTCTGAATAATTTATTGTTGCATCAAAGTACATTTTGAAGTATAATCACATGATCTTCCTTTTAAAATTCCATATTAAAAGTTCCTACAAAAAGGTTTATTAGACCAGGTTACCACTGCACTAATAAAACTGTGTCAGGGATATTTAGACTACAGGTAGAGTGTCACATAGTGATGCTGTCCTTTCCACACACAAAAAATGTCCTCTGTACTGATAACTAGAGTTCAGGAAAAAGGGTTCCTGGTTAGTGTTCTCTCTGACATGCATGAATGTTTGCCCTCCTTACACATTTGTTCCATTTGGTTTTGAAATGTATAGGATTGCTGGGAAAAGCTGAAGACTAAAGAGAATCCAGAGGAGCATACTGTAAGTGTGAACATCTAGAGAAGATCATGTAGAAGAAAGTAGTGTTCATTTTCTATCACTCACTGAGCAACATTTAATAAGGAATAGCTCTAACACTGTGGTGCATAAAAGAATCTGAGGCCTTCATCTGCATCTCAGAACCGGGTAGCCTAAGACCACTTTCAAATGAGCCCTTTCTGTCCCTAATTCAGAACCTGAAGAAGTTCACTTTTGAAATATACAGTCGACCCTTTTTATACACGGATTTTTTTATACACAGATTCAAGTGATACACAGTTTTAAAATGTTCAAAAAAAGTATAAATTTCAAATATCAAACCTTGATTTTCAATTTTTTTATAAGGGACACCATTTTGTTATGTCATTATATTTAATGGGACTTGAGCATACATGGATTTTGTTATACACGGGGGATCTTGGAACCAAATCCCAGCGTATAACAACAGTCCACTGTATCTCTCAGAGTTATCCAGCCCACATGTCCAATAGGTGATGGCTGAGAAATGTGAGGAATTGTCATCCAAAATACAACCTTTTCACATTTATTATCTATGTCAGTTACTGAATTCCAATTCTTTCTAATGTTCAATCAAAATCTCTTCTCATGTAACTTCATGTAACTTCAAACCATTAGACTTGGTCGTATGGTCTGGGGCAACAGAGAACTGTCCTGCCCCCTCCTCTATGGTAGCCCTTGAGGTATTTAAAGAGTGCAAACATGTCACCCCCTCAGTCTTCTCTTCACCAAGTAAGACATGCCCAGTTTTTTCAGACTTTCTTCATATGTTTTGTCCTCCATACCTCTTATCATTCTCATTGCCCTTCTCTGAACCTCTTCCAACTTGTTTATATCCTTCTTAAAATGAGGCACCCAGAACTGAACACAGGACTCCTGATAAGGCATGACAAGTGCAGAATATAGTGTGACTATTATTTTCCTTGATTTGGAAACTATCTCTCTATTAATGCAAACTTGATAGCATTTGCCTTCTTTGTGCTGATGGTTCATGATCAGTTTATGATCAACAATAATCCCAAGGTCATTTTTTTATGTATTGCTGCTGAGCCATGTATCTTCCATTTTATACCTGTGCATTTGGTTTCTGTGACCTAAATGTAAAATTTTGCACAATGAAAACAGCATCTACTAGAGATAATAATGGATATATAACATAATGTCAGTTCATTGGCGACCATTCATTTGAATCTAAGACTGCAAAAACCTGGGTCTCATTCAGGAAAGCTTATTCGGAACATGAGGGAAAGAACCCAGCCCCCTTAAGCTTGACTTGTTAAAACTGTAATACTTGATCATCCATCTTTTGTCATTACTGTGGACAAGCACACCACAGAGGTGATGAAGTTGTATTCAATTTGTTAGACTGAATTAAAAGAAAGGTGATTAATTGCACAGAGGTCTTAGTGTGAGAGTCATTACTCAAAAAGGAAACACCTTGGAAGAAATCTATGCCTGGGTTGTTGTTGTTTTTAAAGCCGAAAAGGCAGTATATGCAGTCCTTTTGCAAATTATTATACCTGGCCAACTAGGAAAAGCCACAGTAAGTAGCTGTTTTACAAAAATGAACCTCTAGGAGACGGGGGGGGGGGGGAGGAATCAGAAAATAACTGTATGTATGTTGTGGTTACTTCTCAGACAATACTGTACACTGCTAAAGAAAAGCTATTTCCTGATATTTAAAAACAAGGACTCTTCAACCTCTGGAATGCAGACATACATCATGTTTGTGAGATGGGGGGGGGGGGTTAAGGGGAAAGATCAAATGTAATATTTTCTTTCAACACAGACAACTGCTTTGAGATTTTCCACCCAGACAGCCTTGAAAACTGCCTGCAGCCTTTGCCAATTACTACTGACAAATACCACTTGGTCCTGAGTGATGTTTTAAGTGAAATAAAACAGTGAAGAAAACCCGAACATGATGAAAGGGCTGCTTTTCTTTTCTTTCTTTCTTCCTTTTTTCTTTCTTCCTAAGAGGCGACTACAAGTTACATATTCACAAGGAAAGGTATATGCTTCCTGTCCATGACAAAGGCCATGTGAAGTTGAGAGCTGAAGCAAACTTTGTTTGACAGTAAGAGGAAAGGAAGACAAAACTCATTTTCATGACTTCTGAAATGTATTTTAATTTTAAACAAAGGAAGAGAAGCTAATACTGTACCCCTGTTTAACATCATTCTTCACAATATAAGTGTTCTAATGGAGAAAAATGATTTCTTCCCCTTTCAGCATGTGCAAGATACATACAGGATCAGTTCAACATAACATAGGGTACATAGGAATGTTTGTAGCTGCACAACCAAAGGTATCCACAAGTCCCTAATACTCAGAGCCAAAAAACACATGTTCATATGAGCATGAATTCTCCTTTTGAGCAGCTGTCAGTCCTCCTTGTTTGCAAAAAATATGATCAATACAAATGCATAGATATGTTGAGAGACAGCACTTTTAGATAAAAACTGCCATAAAATGCCTACTTATAGGTCTACTTCTGTAAGAATTCTGCAACAAAATGTCATTCAAATGTTCTGTTTGCCTGGATGGGGATTGAAAATGTCACAGAAAGAGCATTACGTTCATTACTTTTTCAGTGTTAACAAGTAGTGCTTGCTGGTTACTTCAAAAATGTTATTGTTGGGCCTCATTCTCCAAAAAAAAAAAAAAAAAAAGGCTATGTTTATATTTTAATGCAATTTTTTTTCAAAAATGAAATACTGAGTCATGAACATAGTATGTTATTTTTCAAAAAGAAAAGATTAACATGGTAAAGGATTTTTTTTAAATTAAAAAACTGAAGTCTTATGCTCTGACCTTCCTACTAGCAGGTAAAGTGTGGAGGGTTCTGGTTACCTCACTCTTCACTGCTCTTTCCCCCACAGACTTTTCAAAATGGCCAAACTGGTAGGTACCCATAGATCTACCAGTTTTTTTTTTTTTTAATTCTTTTTGGAGTTGATACTATCTAATGGCAGTGAGCCCAAGTGCATAATGGAAAAAATGGTCCATATTTCTTCTTTGAAACTTGTAGTTCTGTTGTTTTCATAGAGTAAATCCTAGACTTTATATTAGGTGTTACAAGAAACATCAATGGACTTTCTGCTTATTCTTCTGCATTGTTCATTATCTTAAATCTTTCCAGTCTGTTCTGAAAAGGGATGATGAAGCGAACTTGTTAAAGTTAAGCAGTTTTTAGATGGGAGACTGCTTGGGGATCCTAATTTTGAAATCCAGGATGAAAGAAATTTGGGAAATAAATACAATAAATCTTCTCAGTCTGATGTATACCTCTTTTAAAGTTGCATTAATTTTAGCTGTTCTGCCTTTGGAATCATTTTCATATGCATCAGTCACTAGATTAGATTCAGGAAGTACACTGTTTGCAGACTGCATGTATCCCACTCCCTGTATGCTAATCCATAGAATATTGAGGGGGGGGGAATAACAGACCTTTTAAATAATGTGGAATCAAGCATGAAATAGTTTATAATGTTCAAAATAGAAGCAATCTATTTTTTCCCAAGGTTGTTGGCTTTGTATGGAAGCTGGCACTTTGGAATTAAGACTGGCAGTTTGGAATTAAAGATCATTTTAGGTGACGATAATGTCAGATAAATACAAAGGACATGGTCAGCTAAGTACAAATGCATGAGTAAGGTAAACAGCCAAAAGGAAAATGGACAAATGGAAAGGGAGACAGACTTAAGAGTATCTGTCAATGCTCCAGAAAACAAAAGAAAAGACAAACCAAAGAGGGAACATTTAAAGCTTTATTTCTAGCTACCTGTCTGCTTCTACTGCCCTCTGTATGAACATCATTTCTAGTTACAATCATAGAGTTGGAAGAGACCACAAGGGCCATCCAGTCCAACCTCCTGCCATGCAGGAAATCTCAATCAAAGCATCCCCAACAGATGGGCATTCAGCCTCTGTTTAAAGACCTCCAAAGAAGGAGACTCCACTACACTCCAAGGGAGTTTGTTCCACTGTCGAACAGCCTTACTGTCAGGAAGTTCCTCCTAATGTTGAGGTGGAATCTTTTTTCCTGGAGCTTGCATCCATTGTTCCGGGTCCTGTTCTCTGGAGCAGCAGAAAACAAGCTAGCTCCCTCCTCAATATGACATCCCTTCAAATATTTAAACAGGGCTATCATATCACCTCTTAACCTTCTCTTTTGCAGACTAAACATCTCCAGCTCCCTAAGTCATTCCTCATAGGGCATGGGGACCCTTCACCATATTAGTCGCCCTCCTTTGAACACGCTCCAGTTTCTCCACATCCTTTTTTAATTGTGGTACCCAGAACTGGACACAATATTCCAGGTGGGGCCAGACCAAAGCAGAATAGAGTGGGACTATTACTTCCCTTGATCTAGACACTATACTTCTGTTGATGCAGCCTAAAATCGCATTGGCCTTTTTAGCTGCTGCATCGCACTGTTGACTCATGTTCAACTTGTGGCCTACTTGGATTCCTAGATCCCTTTCACATGTAGTCTCGTTCAGGCAGGTGTCCCCCAACCTATATCTGTGTGTTTCATTTTTCTGCCCTAAATTTAGTTCCTTACATGTCTCTGTGTTGAAATTCATTTTGTTAGCTTTGGCCCAGCTTTCTAGTCTATTCAGGTCATTTTGAATTTTGATCTTGTTCTCTGGGGTATTAGCTACTCCTCCTAATTTGGTGTCATCTGCAAATTTGATAGGTATGCCCCAAATTCTGTCATCCAAGTCATTGATAAAGATGTTGAATAGCACTGGACCCAAGCATAGTTGGTCTTCTCCATGTTTGAGGAATTTATTTTAATATTTTGAAGAGCAGTATGAAACCTACTGGGTGAATTTGGCCAAGATGCATGCTTTCAGCCTCATAGGAAGGCAATGACAATGGCAAACCTCCTCTGAACAAATCTTGCCAAGAAAAGCCCATTATAGGTTTGTCTCAGGATCACCATAAGTCAGAAATGACTTGAAAGCACACAACAATTATGAGAATGAGAGCCAGCATGTTCTGGTGGTTTAAGCATTGGACTAGGACACTTGGATACCAGGGTTCAATTCCCTGCTCTGCCATGGCAACCCACTGGGTGATCTTTGGTGAGTCACACACTGTCAACCTCAGAAAAGCCTGTGATGAGTCTGCCTTAGGGTCACTATACATTAAAATGACTTCCAAAGGCATACAATAAGTTATAAGATTAGTATATCAGTAGTTTTCATGTTGCATTTATATAAACTATGAAATTTATTGGAATATCAGTAACAATATCCAAAGCAGTTTGTACAACATCCTACCCCTACCCCACAAGGTGCAGTCAGATGTGGGACAATTTTGAATGCAATCTCAGGGGCATTTCTCACTTCACACATGGTTGCATCAAAGCCCAACAGCCCAAACTGA
This sequence comes from Sceloporus undulatus, assembly GCF_019175285.1. Classification (NCBI taxonomy): domain Eukaryota; kingdom Metazoa; phylum Chordata; class Lepidosauria; order Squamata; family Phrynosomatidae; genus Sceloporus; species Sceloporus undulatus. The sequence continues at coordinate 67,571,460 of NC_056524.1, forward strand.
CAGTGAAGTTTTGCTCCAGGCTGTAAAATGTCTCAGGTGCATGCAATGTGCTAAAGGGGAAATGCTGACTCAGAGGAAGCTGATGAAACTTCAGCATGGATTGTGTCCTAACAGTTCAAAACTGCACAGTTACTTTGGATACATGACAGGAAGATGATGAAACTCTAGCAGAGGGTTTGATCAGAATCCTAGCCTGTGTTTGTGTATATAAGGAAGAATGTTCCGGTACACTATGAATTAGGTGGATGTCAGTTGGTGGTGGAGCATTATGTTAGATGCTGTAAATATTTCTGTATTGTGCTTGTAAATATTTTGCTGCAACTAAGATTAAATGCCTGTTCAGAAGAACCTCAGCAGTTATGAGTGAAACTATCTGGAAGCAGAGTTTTTGTCTCCAGCTACTTCCAGACTCGGCAGTGGCATTTGCTTTCCTGGCTGGCAGTCTTCTGCGTATGGACTCAGTTTGCCCCAGCGCTAACACAGACTACATCCTGGTCCTTGGGCAGGAGGTTTCTCATATAGTTGAAAGTCCCATAATACAAGTTAACTACCACAGAGATAAATTTAGAAGGACATGATTATTAAACAGAATCAAAAGAAGAAACGGCAGCTTAAAAACATAACAGCCTGGTTTGTTAGGATCAGATGATTCTCTCCAGCATCTTGGTTGCCACAGTTGTCATCTGTATGCCTTCTGGAAGTCAACAGTAGGAGAAGGTGTAAGGGCAGTAGCTTTTCCTTTTGTATCTCCTAGCAGCTGATATTCTATGACATGCTGGCCCTAGACTTTGTATGTATAATACACTAGACTAAATCCAGTTGTTAGTTCCGGCTAGAGTAGGCTCACTGAATCCATGGAATTAACATAAATATTGATTTAAGATGTTCCCATTGATTCAGTGGTTTGAGATTCACAACTGGATTTAGGCCATTAATTCCTATCCCCCATAAGCTATCCAGTGGTTCTCCAACTTTGGTCAACCAGGTGTTTTGAACTTCAGTTCCCAGAAGACCCAGACAGCTTGGTCAACAACTGGGAATTCTGGGAGATGAATTCCATCTATTTTGTTTTGGGGACTGCAGAAATCAGCAAAGAACTCTAGGCTGTTCTTTTGGGTGAAGTTTGTTTTCAAGCACTAACTTTTTTAAAGGAAGACTTCCTCTGTAGTACACATGCACCCTCTAGTGTACTATTATAAAAATAACAGTTGTTTCTGAGATATTAAAGCCAAAATATTGTAATTAATTGTTTCTACTGAATTCTATTAAATTACGTACATTTGATCATCCTAGAAAACTTGCTTGAATTTCATCTATCTATTCTGGTAGATGTATAATGGATATTGCTCAATCTGGGGCAATATATTGTGTTTCCATGCTTAACATGCAAGATGCTTATCTCATCCATCCTTCCAATTCCCCCACAACATAAGTCATTACATCCAATTTTCAGAACAAGAACTGAGGCTGAGAGCAACTTATTCAAGGCTAACAATGATATGACTGAACTGGCCATTGTGCTATCATGCTGGACATCATTTAGCTCCAACCACCCCTGAACATAGGACCTAAAATAAAGGATAAAATAAAGGATAAAGGTGGCGCAGTGGTTAAATGCCTGTACTGCAGCCATTCACTCAAAACCACAAGGTTGCGAGTTCAAGACCAGCAAAAGGGCCCAAGCTCGACTCAGGCTTGCAACCTTCCGAGGTCACTAAAATGAGTACCCAGACTGTGGGGGGCAAATTAGCTTACTTGATAATTAGCTTACTTGCTGTTCACCGCTATGATCTTTGGAATAGCGGTATATAAATAAAAACAAACAAACAGCAAGAGACTTTCACTTCCCAAGGCAGTCAGAGAAAGATTTCTCAACAACTGCCTTCAATCTGTCCCTTGTGATTCCAACCCATTGCTTCAAGTCCTGTGCATTGAAGCAACACAGAATAAGTCTGCTCCAATTTCAGTACCCCACCCCACTAGATAGCTAGAGCAGGGATGGACATCCTTAGCTCTCTGTTTACTCCAGTTTCTTCACTACAATTTCCAACCAGCTATGTTGACCAGGGTTCATCAGAGGCACAGTCCAACTACTTCTAGATTGCTGCATAGCCTCCCCTGTGTCACAATAACAATCCACAAGTTTATTCATGTAATCAATTAATTCTAACATTGTATATATTGCCTGTGAATGGAGGAGCTGGGCAAGCCTGGTTGGTGCCACCCAATCACAGCTCTGGGAATGCTGTGAGAGAAGACCCACAGGGGAGAAAGAATACAAAACTGAAGCTTATCCAGGGGTATCCGTGTTGGCCATGCAACAAAGTCCCAAATCCAAAGAAGTGATGCTTTTATTGGACCTACCTCAGAGCATAAAATACATCATGCAAGCTTTTGAAACTTCACTGGCTTCTTTATCAGGCAAAGATGTTAGGAGAAGAAAGAAGATGCTGAGAAGATGCTGAGAGAAGGCAGATGGGGAAAACAATAATTGAATTCTATTTTAATGTATCACTTTTTAATTATACTGTTTTTTTAAAATTGTTAGTTGTTCTTTTGGAGGGAAAGTGGGATACAAATAAATATAAAGATGATGATGATGGGTGGTGATGGTGATGATGGCCTAGAGATTGGGCAAGGATTGCAAAGCGATAGGAAGATGGCAAAGAAATAGGGGACAGCAGTAATAGAGATAGGACACTCAACCAAGAGAAAGAACAGAATAGGATTTTGGGGAGCTATGAATGAGTAAATAGTTCAGTGGTTGTGTGAACTAATTGTGTATTAATAGACTTCTACTGAACAACATATCCAACATGGCCAATAGAAAAATCACCTGGAGGCCCAAGTACTCAATCTTGGGAGGGATCTTGGGGGGGGGGGAGGATTGAGTGACAGGAGACCATGGTTTTGGAACTGTGAGGCCAGCCTAGAAAGGAGATCCATCACACTGTCCAACAAGGCGGTAAACAAATATAAATATATGGCCAAAGTCCTAGATATATCATAAGCATTAGGTTTCTGTTACCTGAAAAAGGGGTGGAGAACCTGTGGCTATCTTTATGTCAATTAACTACAACTTCCATCATTTCTGACCATTGGCTATGCTGGTTAAGACTGATAGGAACTGATGGCCACAGATTCTGCAGAACCACAAATTCACAACTGTGTTGCAAAGAAACGGTGATACTTCACTTTGATCATGCAGACTTGCATGATTCATGTATCAGCTAATCAAATGACAGAGCATCACTAAGTTGGACTTTTCACAGGAACCATATTGCCTCTGTTCAGCTCAAGCCTTGTCCTTTACTGATCCAGTCTGACCTTGATGCCCATTGTCAGACATCCACACAGCACAGTTCAGTAGTTAAGGGCCACACTGCATTTATTTTCATCTCAATGCCACCACATACACACCACTCTTGAGAATCCCATGTTGACCAGCACTCTAAACCATTAATCAGGATTTCATTCATTTGACAATAAAATTCAGCCCACATTATACCTGCTTTTATGTTTATCAAACTGTCTTTAAGATTCTGTTGGCTGCACATTTCAACCATAAAATGCTAGGAATTTGTGTGTGCTGTTAGCAAAAATTGCCCCAGGTAGATATAAAACAGAGCCACTGTTTACCATCCCCATAACAAGTCTAGCCTGGATATAGTTTACAATTAAACAAGCTTGGTATGTTTTACTTTGCCACAATACTAACATTTTCTTACATTCCCCCTCTTTATCATCTCTGTCTATGATCAGAGATACACTATGCTGGAAATTGCTTTATATAATTCATGCTGTAAAAGAGTCTCTTTCTTCTACAGGGCTTCATATTTCTAAGAAGTACTTCACTTCTAAGAACAGTGAATCCTTGCAGACATTGCTTACAGATCTTTCCCCCCAGTGAGTGTCATCTCTTGACATTTCATTCATAATGTACTTAAAAGCTTTAATTAACAGAGTTTGAAAGTTGATACTATCTTATCTTTTCCTGAATAGACAGGTCTAAAAGCACTAACCCATGATGAATTATTCCCACATTTTATAGCTGAAGCTGGGAAACTAAAAACCAATCTAACGATGGCTGTAAAATGATATCAAGGGAGTTGTAAGATCACTACATTCCCTCTTTTTTCCATGGGCACCTTACTAGTAATGACTGCAAAGAAAAAATGCAGTGACCTTTATGGGGAAAATGGTTCAAAACACATGTATTCTCTTTCCTGTACCATTATTACTTCTTATGCAATGGTTTCTTTTTTACATGTTGCTTTAACATATTATCTAAAGGTAACATAGTATAACAGATCATTCCTCTCATCCATTTTTAAAAAACAAGTTGGTAGCAAAAGCTAAATCTCATAAAATACTTAACCCTGCTACCTGCTGAAAGTTGCCCCTTAATCCATTCCAGATGTATATAGGAAAATGTACCAAACCCCCCCCCCCCAAAAAAAAAAACCCCAACACAAACCCTGAAACTGGATTTCATTGGAGAACACATAAACAGATAGGAGGAAAAAAATGGTTACTTCCTTTTGTAACCGACTCCAGTTTTGAATGAGTTCCTCTAGTGGTCAGCATACAAACTGTAAATGTGTGGGAGGGTGGGGAGTGATGAAAAATAATCCACGGTGGAGATTTCAGGTTTAATTTCTCTCTTTGATTTAGGATCTGTTTAGCTATGCAATACAGTTGGTCATATCACCCTATCCCAAAACTTGGCTTATTAGCATGTTACAAAGATGGTGGTTTTAATTATTTCTTTCTTTACTGAAGACTGTGGATTATGCAATATTAAATTTTTATGGTTTTTATCACAAAAGGTAGATCAAAGTTGGCCCAGATGGACAGAAGAAAATAGAAAAATGATGTTTTGGATGTGAATTTATATGCCAGTTCAAAAAGTAAAAGTGATCAAGGCATTGTTGACTGGAAAAAATATATGTGATCCCCCGTTACTGCAACCATTACAAATTAAACCAACCATGGGTGGCATCATCCATCCTGAAAGAGTAAGGCACACACAAGCAGCGTTATTTAGATAAATCAATCATTATTTATTTATTCCAGCACAATTATTTAGAATTTAACACATTTAACATGGGGTGGAGTTAAGAATTTATTTTTATCTTTTAAAAGATAATTGTTCTGGAAACACACAAATAAATTTGGTGAAAATCCAGCCAGCCATTTTCATATGAAGTGGTACAATATACAAAAACTTGATTTTAATGTCATAATTTTAAATTACATTTGACCTCATTTCTATTTGTCTCTGGGTTCCTAGACAATGGTTGACAATCTAGTTCCCTGCTGAGTGATAAAAATCATCTACTAACATCCAACAGAGAACACTGGAAATCTGGACAACACACAGCTCTGCAGGTGCCAGTGGAAATGTTGTGGGCCCTTAAAAGAACACACAACCTGGATCTCATAGGAGAAGCATAGGCGGGATACAGACGGGCAGGGGAAGACGTCTTGGAGGTGTATTCTGCTGAATACAGAGCCTCCAGACCGCCCGCCCCGGGGACGTGGCTAAGGTGTATGGGGCTTCCACATGGGGGGCAGTGAAGACACCTCACCTGGGGCTGTTTATGACCCGCAGTTTCCATACTGCCACCTTGCAGGATGCTGCAAAGAGAGAGGCAGCTTCCTCACGGGCGGCCAAAAACGGGGCTTTTTTTTTTCTTTTGCCGGCTGGCGGATGCGCAGCTGCGGCGCTCAGCACAGGCGGCAGAAAGCCTATGTGCACATTTAAAGCGCCCAAGCCTCTTTAAACTTTTCCCCCCGCCCTGCCCATGAACAATGGTGGTCTCCTGCCAGCTGGTGATCAGCTGGTGTTGGCATCCTTGTCCGCTTGCACGTTGCTAGTGTCACCAGCATCATGGATGCCTCCTCTCCTTTGGTCCTCGCACTCTTGCTGAATCTGCAATGCACAGCCACAGCTGTCGCTGCTGCCACCGCTGTCCCCCTGCCATCCCCCATCACCTCCCTTGTACATATGTAAATATTTAAAGTTTTAGCGTTTTTTTATTGTTAGGTGAAAATGGCGCAGGAATGTGTGTAGGGGTTCACTTTAAATTCCAAACTTTCCACAATTCTAGCAGCGCATGCGTACATGTTGCTCTAGGGTTAGGGTTAGGAGTCTTAAAATGCGCTGCAGCTGTGCTGCAGCTTCCACACCTGCATGGCATCTGATGCTGCAATTAAAGCCTGACTGCAAACTGTGCATGTTCCAGGACCCCGACTCATTATGCGACGCAGCAGACACGGAGCTTTTAAATGGGCAACTTAAATTAGCGGCGTAGCAATTCTGGCATACCGGTGCAGCAGCTTATAGACGGAGATGCGCAGCTGCGCACTATATAGAAAAGAAGCGGGGAAAAGCGGCACCTTTTTAATGCCGCTTCTTCCCGCTTGGGGTGTGCGGGCGGCGTGTTCATGGCAGCATTCAGGTAAGGGCCGTCTGAAGGCTATACCTTCATGGCGTCATGAACACACCCCTTTTTGCCCATATGTATCCCGCCATAGTTCCTTTTCTTAGTTTACTGTAATTGAATGACTTAATAATTTCTTTAGCAATAGTACCCTTTGGACATTTCTAGTCTTTATTAGCAAAGTTTAGGATTCCTGCATTATAGCACCTGGACCCTGGGATGGCCTCTGTAGACAGGTACATTTGACTTCATCATTCTTCTAGCAAACCTCACATGCCTTCCATTCTTTGTAACTTTTAGGATATGTTTTGTTTTTTCTGTCTATCCTGTTTACATGATTTGAAACTAACAGGTATGTCATCCAGTGTAAGTTGCTGTAAGCCTCCTGATGTCTGCTTTGCACAGAAAGGCAAGGAGTATGTTTTTATAGTAAAATAGTATTATAATACAGTAAACATTGTGGCATCTACAATGGAAGATCCTCTCAGAATGCTGAGCTGCAGTTCTATCTGAAGGAGATCAAACTGTTGTGGTAGGGAAGCACTGAAGTATTTCAGATGATAGCTGCAAAATTCTTAGCTCTTCTATACGCAGTGCCTCTACCAAATCTAGCTGGGTTCTCAAATGTTCACAATCATGTTTTAAGACAGAAACCTGAAAAGTAAGAAGCAAAAAGATATTCATAACATTATCAGTTATTATTATACAGTCACCCATATATGTAGGCACTCATTGACCACTGAGACAAATTAAATCCAGGGCAAAGTGCTTAGAATAATTTTTAAATTCAAAGCTACAAATATATATATATATGTGTGTGTCATTAAGTTTCTTTTAAAAGGCCTTCAATCCATAAGAGATTATACAGTTAAAACTATACTTGACACATATTACACAGCAAAGCTTTGATATAGTCAATGGCCACTTAAATCTCAGAATCTCACAATGGAGTTTATCACACAAAGGCACAGAGGCACTTCCCATGCAGAAACAGGATTTTAAAATCCGCTAAACACCCACAAATGTGGGTTGTTTTTCAGACACTTTGGCAGAAAGAGAAATAACGAGAAAATAACCTGAACAGAAAGCCGACATAAACCACTCTTTTCTACTTTCTGAATTTCCTGAAAGTAAAAAGGAGCAGGTTTTGTCAGCATTCCATTCGGGTTATTTCTCTTTCACACAGACGTCATCTGAAAAACAACTGGCATTTGTGGGGGTTTTCTACTTTCTGTTTAGGTTAACCACGAACATCATGTGAAAAACAACCCACAACAGCGGGTTGTTTTCACTTTAAACCTAGTTTCTGCATGGGACTCATCTTGTGTGATAAACTCCAATAAAAATGGAAATAGATTTTGTTGTCATTTTTTTAATGACAGTGTGTGTATAGCTACTGGGTTTCACTGCATCTCAAAGCTCTTTGATTCTCCTCCATAATTTGAGGCCACAGAAGAAACATTATAAAGTAAGCAAGAAAGTGTAGATCTGATCAACCAAGAAAATCTAGCTCACAATACAGTATTCAGATTTGAATTTAAATTATCACAATAATGATTTTTAAAATCCATTTACAGCTGAGATTGAGTCTTATAACCAGGATCTACATCTGGCCTTTGGATTACTTTTATATATAGGGAATTAACATTTATGATGGTTTCACAGTTATAGAGCTCTGTTTTCTTAAAGACCCATAAAAGTCAACCTCCTTGCTTTTTAACTGAATTCTTTTCCTTTTGGAGACTGTTTTTAAGGACTGAGGTTAAGCCAATATGATGGATGTCACTTTGGGGAATTTTCAATCCTTCGAGAGATCTTAAAGCTTTTCAGTTTTAATGTCTTGTATAAAAGATAGTTAGATTTTATGTTTCCATATGGTTTCAAAGCAACCCATCTTCAAACCTTTTGTAACAACAGCCTAAAAATTCAAATAAATACCTTCTGCAGGGCATGCTGTGTTTCCTTGATCAATGACATACATATTTCTGCTGCAAGATCCACACTCTTCTTTTCATTCACCTCTGATACTACACCACCAAGAAGCACTTTCTTCCAGGATGTACTACAAACAAAAGGTTAGAAAACCCATTTGTTATATATCATGCATCTAAATCAAATATCCAAACAAAGCTCAACAATGTCATTTAAAACCTCTGCATTAATAATCATTTTAGTAAACAGCTATAACTTACAATTGATCTGCTTCAAGACTTAACAGTTTGAGAGCAGTAAGAAGCTTCCAAGAGGGACCATCCCAGCCAAATGTCAAATCACTAGAGACAGAAAAAGGCAAATCATTAAAAAAAATTAAATCCCATATATATTTCATATACTACTCATAAAGAAAATACTGGTTGTCTACCTCTATCAGTCCACAAATCCAATACTCAATAGCAACATCTAAAGCAGTAGATTTGAGACTTCAGCTTGTATAATTTGGATTTTTGACTTTGTTGTCTGGCCAGAAATGATAGGGCAATTTTTCTTCCTCTTCTTGCCTTTATAATTTGGATTACAGTGGTACCCCGGGATACGAAATACCCAGGTTACGAAATTTCCAGGATATGAAAAAATCCCATAGGAAATAATTGTTCCGGGTTACGAATGTTTATTCGGGTTACGAAAAAAATTTTGGTGCTTTTTTCGGCTTTTTCGCACGAAATCGCGGCTTTTCCCCATTAGCGCCTATGGCATTTCGGCTTACGAAGGCTTTTCGGGTTACGAAAGCGGCCGCGGAACGAATTAATTTCGTAACCCGAGGGAGCAGTGTATTTTCTTTCTCAGATGTTTCCCACTTCTATATCAATTTAAAGGTTTGGCACAAATTAAGGTTTCCCACATCCACTTAATATCAATGCTTCCCATTAAGATGATTGGCGATGGGAAAAGCAACAATAACCATAGATAGCCCTCTGGCCCTGGAGATATTCCAGAAATGAACCTTGTTCTGCAGTGTGTGTTCCACAGAATTAGCAAATTGTCAGCATCTAATCACAAGAGCCTTGCAGGTGATATAAATACTCTATGAAATTGAGTATGATGTTGTGAGCTTTTTTTCCCCTTACCACAACGTTTGAAAGTTATACTGCAGCATCCCAGAGAGGCGATTCTGGCTGAAACTTGAGACTTGTTTAGACATATGTAGAACTTACTCTAAAAAGCTGTGCTCTTGTAAAAAAGAAAGTTTCTTGTGTCGTTGTTTGTCTTCTGGAAATGCATTTTTAAGCAATATACCTAAAGAAAAATGAAATGTTTCAAAAATTAAATAATTGTAGTAACAAATACTATTTTTATCATATATCACATTTCCACCAGCATCTCAGAAGCAATACAATGAAAGCATTTATTTTCACTTTGGGCTGGGAACGCATGTGATTCTAACATCACTGATTGGCATGGCTGGCTTTAGGGCAACTAACCTATCTTGTGGCATACCCATTTCTTCCTGAGTGATCCACGGTTTTTCATGATTTACACCATCAAAATCTATAAAGCTCAAGATAATTTTCTTCTGAAATTATTTGATATGCTCCATTATCCAATGTATGTTTGCAGTGTGATCCTTAGTGCTTCTTCCTTTCCTGAACCCAGCTTGGACATCTGACATTTCTTGCTCCACATATGTTAAAAATCTTTGTTGTGGAATTTTGAGCATCACTTTGCTTGCATGGGAAATTAATGCAATGGTCCTGTGGTTACTGCAATTCCTGGTGCCCCCTTTCTTGGGAACTGGAATACATATTGAATGTGTCCAGTCTCTGGGCCACTGTTTTGGTTTCCATATTTGCTGACAGATTTCAGTTAGAACTAGAGTAGATTGTGTCTCTGTACTTTGAAGTAGTTCTATTGCTATGCCGTTTTTGGTGATTTTTCTCTCTAAGTGCTCTAAGCATAGCTTCCACTTCATTTTCTAAAACTGTAGGATCATCTCCAAATGGCTCTTCCTTATTGAACTAGGCTAGCAAAAGGAGTGGTATTTTACCACTCCATTTGGGCCTGGTTCTTTTCAGATGATGCAGGTCCTGTGCAGTTTCCCACTGTGTTCGGGGCGTGCATCATCTAATGCTATGCCCTGAACAAAGCAAGGAATCGTGTCATTTTGGCCCATCTGGTTTAGGCCTGATTCATCTTTTCATCTTTTTTATATAGTTCCATCAGTGTATGTTTCCATCATTTTTTTATTTCTACTTGGTTAGGTAATGTGTTCCCTGTGGAGCAAACTAGAGGAAAAGAGATTCCACCTCAACATTAGGAAGAAGTTCCTGACAGCAAGAACTATTTCACAATGGAACACCTTCCTTTGGAGAGTGATAGAGTCTCCTTTAAAGGTTTTTAAATAGAGGCTGGATGATCATCTGTCAGGGGTACTTTGAATGTGTCTTCCTCATGGCAGGGGGTTGGACTGGATGGTCCTTGTGGCCTCTTCCAGTTCTATGATTCTATAATGTCCACTCTTTGTTTAAATTTCTCTTTGACTTCTTAAATCTTCTGGACAAAGTCTCATGTCCCTCCTGTTTTTGTTGTCACCTTCTGTTTCTCTGCACTGACTGTTACAGTAATTCTCTTGTTCCTCTAACCAAGTTGCTGAACAAGTTATATTCAGGTTTCTGACTCTATTTCTGTCCCCTTTTACTTTTGCTTCTCATCTGTCCTTAACTGCTTGAGGATATTCCTCTGTCATATGCTGAGGATTCTCTTTATGTTTTGGTTCCAGCTAGTGTCCCTGTGATCCATTTGTTCCTAGGTCCCAAAACAGAAGCTTTCCTTTTCTCCTTCTGCCTCCGTATTTGGAGCATAAATGTGGTTTTTCCTGAAGTCTTATTTGCTTCAACTTAGTGAACTACAATAAGGTGACAAAGAAACTCCTAGTGCCTGGCAAGGATTGGGAAGAGAGTTAGGAGTTACATAAATGAACACCAGGTGGCAGGAAAGACTAGCAAGAAATAAAAGTAGCAAAGGAGAAAATAAAAACAGAATGGTTGTTGGGGGAGCTAGGAGGTTTCTCGTGTAGGAAAAGCTGGGAGAGCCCAAATGAATACCAGGGTGAAAGAGAGAAAAATCGGCATGAATTAGTGGGAGAAAAAGCACTGGGGTAAAGGTGGGACTAATGGATTTTAAACTGAGATTAAGCTAAGTACTTTCATTAGTAAATATATACTCAGAATTTCTGCAGGTATCTCCTCATGTGCAATTATTTCCTTGCCTAACCAGTCCAGCACAGAGCTAAAAATATCTGTGTCACCTATAGGACCTCTAAGGGAGTTTCTCACTGTAAATAAAAAAGAGTGCATCGTTTTTCCCTAGCAATATTATAAGGCAAATGTGGAGGACAAGAGGACAAAAGCAGGAATGTGATCACTAAAAGGGGCAACTAAATAGTGTCTTGTGATTGTTTTACCACAAAATACCAGCAGTCTTGTAAATGGTGTCTTTACCACAAAACACTAAACTCAGTTCTTAAGGCCCTCATCCATCCAATAAATCATGCAATGTGAACTGAAATCAAGCTACTGCATAGCGCAGAGCAAGCTACAATAGTATTTCGACCCCTTACAATGGGTGAGGTCTGTATGGCCTCTAAAAGTTTGGCTCCATCTCCCATCAACTACAGCCAGCATAACCAATGGTGAAGGATAACAAAAGTTGCACTCCACCAGTACTTGGAGGACACACTATTGCTATCCCTGCCTTTAAAAGTGGTGGAATTCAAAGCTCAGGCAATCTTCAGCTACCCCATATTAAACTTCCAATCAACCTTCACCACCCATCAATGTGAGGATCAACCACAGCCTTACCTGTCCCAACATAAACACTACTATGTGGATTACCACTGGAAACAAATCCATATTCCAGAAACAGGCGCTGATTATCATGAGGGCCATAACAAATAAAAACTTCTTTATATTTTTGACAGCGCATAAGTGTTGTTATTTCATAGCACTTTGTCTTTTCATTAAATCCACCTTTCACCTTGGAGGAAGTTGAGAAAATAATATATTTATGAGCAGAAAAGTTTAAAAATACATAAACTGTTTAGAAACTACTATTTTTCTGATTACTGAAGGCAAAATTTGTCAAATAAAACTCCATGATCCTGCTCATGAAATGCTTGTTATTGTGCTCATGAAGTATGTAAAACTGACGGCATACAACTTGCACCAACAGAACAAAAACAAGGAAAGGTACTCCTGGATGGAGGGCCTCCTGTGTGTTCCACTAATGAGGTCAATACAATGAACCCTTGTTATATGCTGAGGGTTGGTTCCAAGATCCCCCGTGTATAACAAAATCCGTGGATGCTCAAGTCCCATTAAATATAGGAGGGATACACACCGCCATTTAGTACGTATACAATACGTACTAGGGTTAGGAAGGGGCGGTGCTTCCGCGCACCCCTAACCCTAGTACGTATTGTATACGTACAAGATGGCGGCGCCCCTTCTACATGGGCGCCGCCATCTTTACGTACTGGACGCACAGCATCCAGACGTGTCACGCCGCTTGTGACGTAGCGAGCGCGCCCCTGGCGCCTCGCTACGTCGCAAACGCGACTTTAAAAGAAGCTCCATTTTGGAGCTTCTTTTTCGGTCCGCGCGGGAGTCGGGCCGTGTGAAGGCTCCGGCTCCCCTGCGGACCTACTGGCAGCGGCGGCAGACCGCCGCAAAGCGGCGGTCTGTACCCCGCCATAATGACATAGCAAAATTGTGTCCCTTATAAAAAATGGAAAATCAAGGTTTGATATTTGAAATTTATAATTTTTTTGAACATTTTCAAACCGTGGGTGCTTGAATCAGTGTATAACTTTTTAAAATACACCCTTTTTCAAATCAAGAAATGGACTTCTGACCTCCAGATCTTCTTTCTTTCTTACTTTCTCTTTTTAATTTTTGGATAATCTTCTAGTCCAGCCCATGGAGGATCCCTAGGACACAAATTTGATCATCACACCTGAGCATGAATACTTATGTAACTAAAACAGCACCATCCATACCCAAGAGGAAGGAAACGGTAGGCTGTAAACCACAAAATTTGGAGAAATGAAACATTCTACTGGGGAAGGGGGGGATGCACCAGAAAGCCTAAGGATGAACATGTTAACAGACTGCTATCTCTAGAGGTACATAATGCTAACAGATTGCTACCTCTAGAGGTACAGAAACCTGACAAGTCCTGGCTGTGATGGGCGGGAACAAAAAACATAGTACGAGGTGTAACAGAATGAAGTATAGTTGGGTATCATGCTGGAAGCCTGACATTTCACACACATTTTGCTGCAGATCCCACATAATCCATCACACTTTTACACCTATATATTCTATAAACACTCCTTCAATTTTCTTACCTGGACAGCAGGATTATGATTTAGTAGATCCAAGTATGGGGCTAAAGCATATGTATCCGGGTCTCTAGAAAAGCAGTCCCTGTGTGAATGCTTCATATATACTGTTCTTGTATTAATGGTGCACCAAGCCCATTTGAATGCATGATAATTAAAAATAGACTTAACATCTTTAGGAAACAAAGGCTGCAAGGAAAAGAAGAACTGTTGGGAAGAAACAAACAGTTCTTGGACTTGTTTTCTTTGCTCCTGGGCCTTTCTTCTCAAGGGCTCAGGAAGCAGGTTCACTATCCTTTGCTCCAAGCAAACTGGACAGGTATATATTTCAGGCAGGAGATCTAGATATGGTTTCCACAATGACTTCTCTTGGGCAAATTTCTCTGCTATTAAAAAAGTACACAGTGCTATCAAAGGAGAAATATGGGGCCTCCATCTGTTAAAAATGGGAAAAGAAGGCAAAAATATTATAACACATATCTCTACGCAATTCCTTTCACTACATATCTGGGTCTTAACCAAAATGTTAGTCCAAGGTACAGAATTCCCCCTGAATTATTGAGACTTGCTACAAAGTGTTGCTAAATAAGGCCCATTCATTTAACAAATGCACTCTAGCTGCAGCTAAATCCCAGGCAAGGGTATTTCAGATTGCAGTTTAACTGTTTGACTTTCCAGTGAAGACATTTTCATTTAATGACTCATTTCTGTTTGTGCCTTCAAACACAGTCAATAACTGGTGGCACATAAAGGGAAAGATACACTTTATCAAGACTTCTCTATTGAAAGTATCAAAATAATTCAAAATTCAGGAGAGAATTCATTTAAACCACAGAATATGCTAGCAGTTCTAAATTTAATCAAGAGATTTAAGAAACGTCAGTACACAAGGTCCAAGATTTTGTTAAGTCATTATCAACTTACTTTACAATGTATTCCCTGAGGTAGCTATTTAGTACAGTCTCAGTGGTGAGCAAACATCTTTCAGGCAAAGAAATAATCAGCTCTCCTACCTATGAAAAGTTAAAAAGAAATATCAGACAACGTAGCTTACAATACATTTCTCATTGAATCTCTATTCACTTTAGTGAGCCTGCTTCACCTGAATAGTTGAGTGGGAATGCACCACACAGCCTCACCATTGGATATCAGTATGTGTGTCTTCAGGGGCTGGGAGATGATTTACTTGCTTAGACCTCAAGCAGCCAGGCTTTCTCAGAATGTCAGCTTCTTTAGGCCTGAAAGGCTGGTGTTCCTACAACCTATGGACCTATATGGAAAAGAGGTGTTGGAGTTTCTCTGTGGGACAAGGAAGTATTCTGTAACTCTCCCCAGTTTTCCTCTTGAATTGATTACGCTCTGGATTCTATTGTATGTTATCGCATAATGTACAATAGGTGCAATCCTTTAATGTGTTTATTATTGAACATACAGTGCTAGGACCTTAAATAATGAAGTAAAATGTTGTCCTAGCTGCCCTACCCACCATTTCCTTTCTTGTTGGCTTCTGTTTCTCTTCAGCAGCATTTTTTCTTCTCACTATCACTGGAATAGATGCTTTTAAGCTATTAAACCCATGTTCTTAGTTGACAAGAGGAATGGGCAGAGACGATTTTAGCATCAGATCACAAAGGATCAGGAAAGCCAACCTGCCAGAGTCAATGTTTAGACTATTTTATAATCATGTACAAATTACAGTGCACACATTTGTTGTTGTGTGCCTTCAAGTCATTTCTGACTAATGGCGACCCTAAGGCAACCCTATCATAGGATTTTCTTAGTAATATTTGTTAAGAGAAGGTTTGCTATTGTTTTCTCATGAGGCTGAAAGCATGTGACTTGCTCCAGGTCACCCAGTGGGTTTCATGACCGAGTTGGGAACTGAACCCTGGTTTCCAGAGTCACAGTCCAACATTCATATCACACCACACTGGCTCCATAACATTTCGAATGTAGAACATTTCTTCATAAATAAATTAAAGTCTCACTCACAATGCATAGTTCTCCCATCACACCTGTGCAGTTGAGAAAGGAGAAGGAAGCAAGAGAATGAGGTGAGTTGAAATTTTGGCATAGGAATTTTGGCACGGCATGATACAGCCCTAATCAGTTGCTCTTTCTCTGTGTGTGCTTTTCTGAAGAGGAACTGTCACCTCGTAGAAAGCCAGTTCACCTTGGCCAATTCCCCCTTTGGGTCACCAGCTGCTGTCTCTTCCAGTCCCTCTGGAGAACATCTGCACATTTCTCTACCCTGGAAAAGGTGAGGTCTAATGTTTTATGTTTTAAAATTCTTGGTGGTGGTTAAGTAAAACTGCTAACTTTGTAGCTGCTTCAGCTCTGTTAGAACACACACTCCTGGTCTCCAGTGATTCCCTATGGGACTAGCTTCCCCAACCCTGTTAACATTAGTCTCAGTTTACATTGCAAGTCCACAAACACAACTCTAACATAATATGAGACCTGTTTATATATTAAAAAAAAGAAAAAGAAATGAAACTGTCTGGGTATATGAGTAAAATAAAATAATCAGAGCTGGGTACTTCATTTATTGAACAACTAAAATGATATAAGGCCATTCTGAGTGCTGAAGGTTTGAAAGTTCACCTTTTTAATAATATTTTAGGGGTCCAATAAGGGTATTACCCAACTCTGATTTTTTAAAATGGTATGTGTCTAAATTACTCATAATATCAGAATATGATCTTGTGATCTAATACAGGCAGGTTACAGACGGGCAAAAAGGGATGTACTCATGATGTCATGAAGGTAGAGCCTTCAGACAGGCTTTACCTGAATGCCGCCATGAACACGCCCCCCGCACGCCCCAAGCGGGAAGAAGCAGCATTAAAAAGGTGCTGCTTTTTTCTGCTTCTTTTCTGTTTGATACGTACCTGCGCAGCTCCGTCTGTAAGCTGCTGCACCGATACGTCAGAATTGCTACGCTGCAAATATAAGTTGCCGGTTTAAAAGCTCCGTGTCAGCTGCGTCGCATAATGGGTCGGGTTCCCGGGACATGCGTGGTTTGCAGCCAAGCTTTAATTGCAACGTCCGCTGCCATGGAGCTGTGGAAGCTGAGGCACAGCTGCGGCGCATTTTAAGCCTCGTAACCCTAACCCTAGAGCCACTTGTGCGCATGCATTGTTAGAACCGCGGGAAGTTGTAAGTTTTGCCGGCAGATGTTTTGGTTGTAGAAAGTGAAAAGGGAAAGTTTGGGATTTAAAGTGACCCCCTACACACATTCCTGCGCCATTTTCACCTGGGAACGGGCACAGTTTGGCTGCTCCTGGCACAGCTGTGTGGCGGCTCTCCTTTGCCACCAGGCAGGATGGCTCAGCCATCCACCAGCACCCCGAAAAAAGGCAGGGGGACGTCTTGGTCTCATAATGAGACGGCTGACCTCATAGTTATATGGTCCCAGCCAAACATTTTGCAGAAACTGGAGCAGTCCTACCTGAATGCTGACACATATCGAGAGGTGGAAGAAGCCATGAGAGCTGCTGCACCGGCACACCAGAATTGCTACGCCGCTACTTTAAGTTGCCCATTTAAAAGCTCCGTGTCTGCTGCGTCGCATAGTGAGTTGGGGTCTTGGAACATGCGCAGTTTGCAGTCAGGCTTTAATTGCAACGTCCGCTGCCATGCAGCTGTGGAAGCTGAGGCACAGCTGCGGCGCATTTTAAGCCTCGTAACCCTAACCCTAACCCTAACCCTAGAGCAACATGTACGCATGTGCTGCTTGGAAAGTTTGGACTTTAAAGTGCACCCCTACACACATTCCTGTGCCATTTTCACCTAACAATAAAAAACGCTAAAACTGTAAATATTGACATATGTACAAAGGAGGTGAGGGGAGATGGCAGGGGGACAGCGGTGGCAGCGGAGACAGCTGTGGCTGCACATTGCAGATTCAGCAGGAGCGCGGGGACCAAAGGAGAGGAGGCATCCATGATGCTGGTGACATTGGCAACGTGCAAGTGGACAAGGATGCCAACACCAGCTGATCACCAGCTGGCAGGAGACCACCATTGTTTTTGGGCAGAGCGGGGGGGGGAAAGTTTAAAGGGGCTTGGGCACTTTAAATGCGCACATAGGCTTTCTGCCGCCGCTGCTCTAGCGCTGCGCACCTGCGCATCCGCCAGCCGGCAAAGGAAAAAAAAGTACTACGAAGGGCACCCCCCCCCCGCCCTTTTACAAGGAGCTGTATGCTTTCATTAAAAGTGATGGAAGCATCAGGCCCAACAGACTAGCCACCAGTGGGGAGCGTGTCAGGGTCCCGGCGGGCCAACCAGCCAGAACAGAGCCTGTGCTGGTGGAGGAGGAGGAGGAGGAGGAGGAGACCCTGGAGCTTGAATGTGCCCAAGACCTTTTGATGCCCTCTAAACTTGCCCCCAAAGGCAAAGGGCAACTAGAGGGGGCCTGGGATCAAGGGGCAGGGAGCACTGACAAGGCACTAGGTCCCATGATGTCCCATAAAGACATCATTTCGCCTCCCAGGGCATGTGTTCCCTCCCAGCCCTATCTACTCTATTCTACCCTTCCTGTTCTCTCCTCCCACCATGCCTGGCTCACTGGTCCCCAAACCAGCAATCTCCAAACTCTGTCCTCCCAGGCGTTTGGACTTCATCTCCCAGAATCCCCAGCCACCTTGCCCTGTGGTCTGGGATTCTGGGACATGAAGTCCAAACGCCTGGGAGGACAGAATTTGGACATTGCTACCTCACACCACTCCTGCCTAGCTTTAGAGTGCACAGGGAAAAAGTTTAAAGGGGCTTGGGTGCTTTAAATGCGCAGACAGGCTTTCTGCCGCCGCTGCTTAGCGCTGCAGCTGCGCAGCTGCGCACCTCTCATGCAGCAAAAGAAAAAAAAGCCGCGGTTTGGGCCGCCCGTGCGGAAGCTGCCTCTTTTTTTGCAGCGTCCTTTGAGGCGGCGGTTTGGAAACTCCGGGTCCGAAACGGACCCAGGTGAGGCGTCTTCACTGCCCCCCGTGTGGAAGCTCCAACACCTGAAGCACGCCCCCGGGGCGGGCCGTCTGGAGGCTCCGCATTCAGCTAAATACACCTCCAAGACGTCCTCCCCTGCCCGTCTGTAACCCGCCATAGTTTAGTACAAAAGGGCCAACATATGGCCAACATAAAAGTAGTTTTAACCCCAGGATAAAAGGATATCTTTAACACCACTACAAAAGCATAAATAATATGTACAAGGATATCTCAAGAAAATAATTTTTTCTCATATTCTCAGTCTAGACCAGAAGATCATCACCTGCCCTTTCTCAAGTATACAAACCTGAAGGCCTTTTGTGGTCATCAAACCTCTTCCTGTCTCTAGGAAACAAACAAGAGAGAAAGATTCAATGAAATTTACTTCCACAAGATTCCACAGAAACTTACAATTGATTGTTTTGGTTTGCAGAAACTGGACAAAGGAAGAAGATAAGAGTGGTATAGAAAGCACGGTGCTTACTGTAATCCTGCACAACTTCCCGAAGCTCAAGCAGGCACACTGTTTACTAAACATGTCCATGGATAACCATGCTGGCCATACAGCAAATTATAACAACATTCAAAATCCACAAAACAGCAGTATGATTACTGGCCAACCAAAACACATAGAAGGGTATCAATGTTTTGTGGATTTTGGATGCTATTGTATTTTGCTGTGTGGCCAGTACGGTTACTCCTGTACAGTGGTACCTCGGGATACGAAATACCCAGGTTACGAAATTTTCGGGATACGAAAAAATCCCATAGGAAATCATTGTTCCGGGTTACGAATGTTTTTTCGGGATACGAAGAAAATTTTTGGTGCTTTTTTCGGCTTTTTCGCACGAAACGCGGCTTTTCCCCATTAGCGCCTATGGCAATTCGGCTTACGAAGGCTTTTCGGGTTACGAAAGCGGCCGCGGAACGAATTAATTTCGTAACCCGAGGCACCACTGTATATGCTTTCTAGATGTGAGGACAATGCATTTTAGCCACAAGAGGGGAATCTTAAACAAAAGGGAATTAAGAACTTGGACTTAACTCTTTGAGGCCTTTACCTCCAAAGGTAAAACTTTTTTTAAAATGGGACTACATTTGGCTTGTTCTGCCTAAGTAGCATCTTAGAAGTTTTCCAGATACAATAACACAGACTTCTTGAGAAATTCAATGTACCAGCTAAAGGAGGGGGCTGGTAGCCTCACATAGGAGAGAAATAACATGGATCAAAAGGAGGCTTCTTTTGTGTTGCCAAAGGACTTTAAATTTTACTTCCTGGACTTTACTCTTCATCGAGATGATGGCCAAGGAGGAGTAATGGCTTCCACCTACATGGATATCCCTCCGTACCATCTTAACTCAGAACAAAGTCTTGATAAAATATAAGCATATTACTTCAATGTCGTCACTTTTTTCTTTCTCCTGTTTGATTGTTAACACCTTTGCCCGATGAAAAAACCAACTGAGTTTTAAAAGCTTGCATCATTTATTTTGTGCATTCTGGCTGGCCAATAAAGACACGCCATAGGGATTGTCTTGATGGAGTGGCAATACATGCAGCAAAGAAAACTTTGTACTCTGCACACACTGAGTCTGTGTGTGCAGAGTACACTGTCCTTAGGAAAACTCATTAGCTCTTTTGGCTTTTCCTACCATCTGTATGCCGATGACACCCAGCTGTATCTTTCCGCCCCTGACCTTTCTCCAAGGCTTGAACAGCAAGTTTCGTCTTGCCTCACATCTGTCTCGCAGTGGATGCACCATCGGCGTATGAAGCTCAACATGTCCAAGACAGAGCTTCTTGTCTTTTCTCCTAAGCCCACCCTTCAACTCTCCTTTTCTGTCTCTGTGGACAACATTTCTATTCAACCAGTCCAGCAAGCCCGCAGTCTTGGTTTTATCTTTGACTCTTCTCTGTCGTGTATCCCTCAGATCCAGACCACAGCCAAGGCTTGTAGATTCTTTTTGTACAATATTGACAAAATCTGACCATATCTCTCCGCCTCTACTGCCAAGATCCTGCTCACGACTTGATTACTGTAACGTCCTCCTGGCTGGGCTTCCTCTTTCTCACCTCCGTCCTTTAATCTCTGTTCGGCATTCAGCTGCACGCATTATCACTTCCACCCACTGCTCTGACCACATCTCTCCTGTGTTGGCATCCCTTCACTGGCTCCCCCTCCCTTTCCGCGTTTAGTATAAGCTCCTGCTGTCGACATTTAAAGCCCTCCATGGACTGGCCCCTCCTTACTTATCAGACCTTCTTTCTCCTCACCTTCCCACCAGGGCCCTCCATTCTGGTAGTCACGGTCTGCTGTCTCAGCCCAGGATTTCCTCTGCCCCATCCCGGATTTGCCCCTTTTCACTTGCTGCCCCTCACTCCTGGAACCTTCTTCCCCCACAAGCAAGAGCCATCACTTCTTTAACCAGCTTCAAAACGGAGTTGAAAACCATCCTGTTCAGAGAAGCCTTCCCAGGCATTGCATAATTGTCCCTTACTATTTGATGTTCTTTTGGTGCCTGTTTATCAAACCATTTCCCGTATTGCTATGTACTGTATATGCATTATCCTACTTGAGAGTATGTATTTTCCCTGGAAAATGATTAACCATCCATTATGAAGCCAAGCCCTCCCTCCAGTCCAGCTGCCTTGGTCCAGGCCTTGGAGGTAGAGAGGAACTGCTGGACCTCTTACCCTTTCCCTCCACCACTCCCTTCTCCTTCTGTGTCATGTCTTTTTAGATTGTAAGCCCGAGGGCAGGGAACCGTCTAACTAAAAAGATTGCATGTACAGCGCTGTGTAAATGTACAGCGCTTCGTAAATAAAGGTTATTATTATTAATAATAATAATAATAATAATAATAATAATAATGTGAATTCTCGCCCAGAAGAGCTGTTCAGGGTGGTAAGAGATCTAACTCAGATACCCACCTCACAGAACCCATTATTAGAATCTTCAATAGCATGCTGTGACACATTAAACAATCATTTTGCAGATAAAATCTTTCAAATAAGAGCCAACTTGGATGCCAACATTACTGCAGAAATGCTAAGTGAGGTATCCAGCAACTCCGTGAATAGGTTTATATTGGATCAATTTGAGTGTGTGAGTACAGAGGACATGGATAAGGTCCTTGGAAATGTGAAAAAGACAACTTGCCCTCTCGGTCCTTGCCCTTCATGGCTGGTTGTCCAAGGTGGAGATGCAATAATGACTTTTTGAGAAATGTCATTAATGCCTCTCTCAAGGAAGGCCAGTTTCCATCTTGTTTAAAAGAAGCAGTACTAAGGCCGCTTCTGAAAAAGGCTTCCCTTGATCCTTTGGACAGGAATAACTATAGGCCAGCCTCAAATCTTTCGTTTTTGAGCAAAGTGATTGAGAGGGCTGTTGCCCTTCAACTCCAAGCAGCCTTGGATAAAACAGATTATCTAGATCCATTTCAAACCAGTTTTAGGACAGGATATGGAGTTGAGACTGCTATGGTTGCCTTAATGGATGATCTTTGTGTAGGTACTGACAGGGGAAGTTTGACACTGTTGGTACCTCTGGACCTCTCAGCAGCTTTTGATACCATCAACCTTCTGGAATGCCTGGGGGAGTTATGGATCGGAGGCACTGCACTGCAGTGGTTCCGATCCTATCTCTCAGGCAGATTCCAGATGGTGAGGATGGGGGACAGCTGCTCCTTTAAAAGGGAGCTCAAATTTGGTGCCCCTCAAGGTGCCATTCTATCTCCATTGCTATTTAATATATACATGAAGCTGCTGGGAGAAATCATCTGGAGACATGTGGTGGGGTGTTATCAATATGCTGATGACACCCAGATATATTTCTCTATGCCTCGTGTTGCAGTATTGGCTAAGGATTGCATCTCTCCTCTAAATGAATGTCTTAAGGCGGTAATGGACTGGATGAGGAAAAACAGACTAAAACTGAATCCAGGTATTCGTTGTAGGGTCTCCTAATCCGAGTGTGAAGATACGTCAACCAATCTTGGATGGGGCCCTAAGGGACAGTGTTTGCAGCTTGGGAGTGCTCCTGGATTCGTCCCTCCAGATGTCAATCCAGATAGATGCGACGATCAGGAGTGCTTGTTATCAGCTTTGGCTGATATGCCAGCTGCAACCCTTCCTGGAACCAGGGAACCTGAAAACTGTAGTACATGCATTGATAACCTCACGACTTGATTTCTGTAATGCGCTCTACATGGGGCTACCCTTGTGCCTAGTTTGGAAACTTCAACTAGTTACAAATATGTCAGCTAGATTGGTCGCTGAGAAATCTAGAGATGACCATATAACACTGATTCTAAAATCTCTCCACTGGCTGCCTATTAGTTTCCAGGTATAGTACAGTGGGCCTTTGGTATCTGCTGGGGTTTGGTTCCAGAAGCCCCCGTGGATACCAAAATCCATGGATGCTCAAGTCCCATTAAATACAATGGTAAAATGATGTCCCTTGTAGAAAAGGGCAAAATTAAGGTTTGCCTATAGGAATTTGTATATATTTGAAAGTATTTTCAAGCCATGGATGCTTGAATCCATGGATAAAAAATCCGTGGATAAGGAGGACTGACTGTACAAGGTGTTGGTAATAACCTTTAAAGCCCTACATGGCTTGGGTCCAACCTACTTGCAGGAACGCGTTCCTCTGTATAGTCCGTCCAGCACAGTTAGGTTCTCTGGGGAAAACTTATTACAGCCAATAAAGACTAGGCTGGCTACAGTTACCCAGAGGGCCTTTTCGTCTGCCACTCGTAAACTATGGAATGGCCTGTTGGAGAAGATCCGACATATTACCAGCCTTGATTGCTTTAAAAAGACTATCAAGACAGATCTCTTCCGACAGGCCTTCCCTGACTGATTGATTCAGCCCCAGTGATACAGACTGTCCCAATGATCCCCTATAGTGTCCTGCTTC
The DNA here is from genome assembly GCF_019175285.1 of Sceloporus undulatus. Taxonomy (NCBI): domain Eukaryota; kingdom Metazoa; phylum Chordata; class Lepidosauria; order Squamata; family Phrynosomatidae; genus Sceloporus; species Sceloporus undulatus. The sequence goes on from NC_056524.1 coordinate 67,595,143, forward strand.
TATTATGAGTGTTTTAATTATTTTAATCATCTTAAATGTATTTTATTGTTTTTGTTGCATTGTAGTTAAGTGGAATGCTTTAAGGGAGGAGGGATAGTGGGATTTATTTTATTATGTTATATGTTTTATTGAGTGATGCAATCTGCCTCGATCTTATTGGGGAGGCAGCATAGAAATATTTATTATCATTATTATTAAAGATTTTGTTGTTTTGTGGATTTTGGAAGTTATTGCACACTTTCTACTGTGAACTCTTCCACAATTACAGACCTATTATTTTAAAATGCAAGTCTTTCCCACATAGTCCTTCAGACACAGAGGCAGCAGAGGTGAAGAACCTGTATCCAGACAAAGACCATCAGGAACTAAACACCTGCACTAAATACTAAACACCTGTGGATGAGCCACAGCAGTGCATTTGAGCAAATACACCAACCCCATTCAACCATACACTCTCCCCAGCAAACTTACTCTGGGGACCAAGTCTGGGGGACCAAGAAAAAGCCAGGGAAGAATAGCCTTCATGGCTAGCAGGAAGCCTATGGCGCGTTACAGACGCGCCGAAGGGGCGTACTAGGGTTAGGAAGGGGCGTGGTAAGGTTGAGAAGGGGCGTCCCTTCCAGACACCCCTCAACCCTAGTATGGACCAAGTCCGTACAAAATGGCGGCGCCCATCCACACGGGGGCCGCCATTTTGACGTTGCAGACGCATAGCGTCCGCAATGACTAGCGCAACTAGCGCCTCACAGCGCCACTTCCAGGCTGCAGAAAGAAGCGCCATTTCGGCGCTTCTTTCTTGCTGCGCCCAGGAACCGCGCGGTTTGGCCACTGTGGTTCCCGGATGCAGCAACCGGCAGCGGCACAAGACTGCCCGTTTTAGGCGGTCTGTAACACGCCTTACACTCCATGAATCTATCCTATGCCCTTTTATACCAAGTAGTATCCATCCTGACCTCCTATAGTTTGTATTGAAATACAGTGTATTCCATCATGCTCAGGACCCAACAATGAGCTTCACTGGATGATTCTAGGTTCTAATATTGCAACATATTGAGAATAACTTCTGTTTATTTACTTTGTTACTTAGGTCCCATTTCTGGGTGTTCTGGTAAATAATGTGGGAGCCATGGAATGCAAAGGGAATAAAGCTTTGGTTCACAAGCAGACCTGGTTTCTCTCCTTGAGGTCAGGAAGAATCAACTACCTGGGGTCTAAGAAGCAACAAGACAGTTATGCTAACAAAGCTTGTTTCAGCCACATGCAGTAACAGACCAATATGAGAAGAAGATACAAAGTTTGTTATTCAGTGCAGCTGAGTGCTCAATGAGTCCACTATGTTCCTTGCACCTTGATAAGGTTTAGATTTATGTCACCCCATGAAAACAATGGAAAACAATTGAATATACTTCCCAACCAAACACCGAATCACACATACATGTCACTCTCCAATCCAGAATCAAATTTCCACTTGGTAACTTGGTTATGTCATTTACCAACCCAGAAGACGAGAAGGAAAAAAGAGATCATTCAGAAGAGAGGAAAATGTAAGGGAATCTGAATTGCTCCTCTTTTTCTCTATTCCTCAGTAATTTTACTTTTTGTTCATGTTTAGTGTTGTTAGTGGGGTTTTATTTGTTCTAGGCTTTCTGGATCCCAGTTTGCCTTTTCCTCTTCTCTTTAGGTAGGAGCTACCATAAATGTGAAATGGGCCTAGGATGTCCAAACAGGCCAAAAAATGGGATGGACTTACATTTCTAAATTTAGTTTCAGTGGTACATAAAATTTCTCAACTTTGGTTAAACTGTGCTTCAAAACGTAGAGAGATCTTGTAGCGCCTTTGATACTAACTAAAGAAAGAAGTTGGCAGCATGAACTTTTGTAGAATTAAGTGTACTTCCCCAAATGCATCTGAGGAAGTAGACTTAAGTCTACGAAAGCTCATGCTGCCATCTTCTTTGTTTAGTTAGTCTCAAAGGTGCTACAAGATCTCTTGACATATTGATTATACAGACTAAAGTGGCTATGTCTTTGTATGCTTCAAAATGACCATCTTGTCAGCAGCTACACAATCCCTTGCTCAGTCTTTTAAATGATATTTTTTCCAGGGTTCATACTCTGTAGCGAAATGGAAGAACTATGATCTGAATCCACCTTATCATCAGCTCCATGTAAATAGGTCCACATGTTCTACAGAACATTCAAGCTTAATTACATAAGGATTAAAATATGATTGCTATAAATATGGTGATATTTTGATGCCCAGTTTTATTGATGGTAACTTTATTTAGACCATGTAGACTTACTTTTCTACTAGACAAAGTCTATGAGATAACAGTTTTTAAGATTACCTGGAAATTGAGCAGGTCTTATTTTATTAACATTGCAGCCTCTTTCTTTCAGCCACTTCTTAAGTAATATATATTCGTCTTTGTGACTAAGACTTTCTAAACAAGAAAAGGGGAAGAAATTAAAAATATTAAAATCTATCATTTTAAAGTATACCTTATTTCTACACTGATTTACAGAAAGGCTTGTCATAATAAAATAACTACTATAAATGCAGATTACATCATAAACCACAGGCACTGAAACAGATGGAGATAATCAAAGTAAAATTAATGAAAAAAGCTGGTATAACTTCTGGGAGCAGGGCAAGGTTTTTCACTTTTGGACTCATATTAAAATCATCCTCCCAAGTAAAAAATATGTTAAATCAATTCCATGTTCCTACCTACACCAACATTTACAGCAGTGATGACAGAACATTTGGCTCTTCAGATACTCTAGATTTCAACTCCTAGAAAACCCAGCCTGCTTGGCCAACACTGAGGGATTGTGGGGATAGTCCAATAGCAAGTAGCAATAGCAAGTACTGTACATCTCTATACCACTTATCAGTGCACTTAAGTACTTCCTAAGTGGTTTACAACATGTAAGCTGATTGTCCCCAACAAGCTGGGTATTTATTTTAGAGACCTCAGAAGGATGCCAGGCTGAGTCAACCCTGAGCCCCTGATTTTTTAAACAAATATTAAACCCTATACCAATGGTAGAATCATAGTTGAAAGAGACCACAAGGGCCATCCAGTCCAACCCTGTCATGCAGGAACTCTCAGTCAAAGCATCCCCAACAGATGGCCATCCAGCCTCTGTTTAAAGACCTCCAAGGAGGGAGACTCCATCGCTCTTCAAGTAAGTGTGTTCCACTGTTGAACAGTTGTATGCTTTAAAGTCGTTTCCAATTTATGGCAACCCTTAGGCAAACTTATCGTGGGATTTTGTGGGCAAGATATCTTCAAAGGTTTGCCTTTCTTTCCAGATGAAAATGTGACTAGCCCAAGGTCACCCAGTGAGTTTCCATGGCTGAATGCGGATTTGGACCCTGGTCTCCTCCCAGAATCCTAGTATAAAGTTCAAACCACTGAACCTCATTGACTGAAGGGCAGGTTAACCATGTGCTAAAACCACACACAGGTACTACAGCTTCTATTTTTTTTTTCAGCAACAATATGGCATCCTGGTCAGTAATGTTATATGTAAATAATTGGCCTTTAGATGTGTTTAGGAAGGAACTGTGCACAATGGTAAGGAACTGCACATGTTGTAGGCCAAAATACTGGTTCCCCTTAGATAAATGTTTTAAACAATTGTGTCCTGATCCAGCACAAAAATAAAGCTCTAAGTAAAATTTGTAATTTGAAATATTAATTTTTCACATTTACCGAGTGTGTATAGTAAAAGAATTTTTGTGCAAAGAACCATAATTTTGTAGTCTTGGCCTGAATTTTGTGGTTCCTGTTTTTCAATCGCATTACCTCCATATGAAGAAAATATTCTAGACCTCTTTCTTTGTCTCTTTCGGCTTGTCCGACCACTGTTTTTCTTCATGTTCATCAAAGCTGCTCAAATTCTATGCACAGTCTGTATGTGAAAACTGGAGAAACGTACATATTGTATTACTTACACAAGTTTTTTTTTCTGTTCCCGGACACACACAAAAATGATCCCATTTTATAAACATCTTAAGATCTTTATGAATTAGGCATTTATAAAATTTGTAAAACATACGTAATACTCTTTTTATGAAGAAAAAAAAAGCATGCCAAGAAACAACAATCTCTTCTCAGTTTTATGCAGCATTTAATTCTCTTACCCATTTAGGAACCGAGTAATAATGGTATGTTCTGAAGTGACAGCTCTTAGAGAGTACTGGGGGCTTACCAAAAAATAGGACTACAGGGTGCATCTTCATTCTAGAAATAAAGCAGCTTGATACCCCTGTGATAGGCTTGCCTTAGGGTCATCACAAGTCAGAAAATACTCGAAGGCACACAACAACAACAACTGGCTGCAGAGCTCCAGACAGGCCTGGCTGAATACCTCACCAAACTACAAATCCCAGGAACCTATAGAAGACAGCCATGGCAGTTAAAGTGGTGTCAAACTGCTTTAAGCTTGCAGTGTGGATACACTCAAAGTGTAAGCCTTCAGTTATTCATCTGATATGCGAAATTCACAGAGACCATTCCTGGATGCGTGTTGTTGTTTTGTTTCCAAGATTCAAGTCCCAATGAGTTTTATACAGCGGAATTAATAAGACTGTATCCACACTGCACAGTCAATCCAGTTTGAAACCACTTTAACGGCTACGGCTCAATGCAGAGTGACCAGATGTCACAACTGCAAAGGAAGACAAGGCACCATAAAATGTACATTTACAAAATAAAAAGCTAAAAACACTCATAGAAATATATTCAGGCTTCTTAGTCCTGCTCAAAACAGAGGACATTTTGAAAGTCCTACTGGACAGAAGGAAAGATGGTTACAATGGAGGGCATGTCCTGGAAAAAAAGGACGTCTGGCCACCCTGGCTCAGTGGTAGGGAATTCTGGGAACTGTAGTTTTGCAAGACATTTAACCTTCTCTGTCAGAAAGCTCTGGTGCCACAACAAACTACAATTCCCAGAATCCCATAACATGAAGCCATGGTCTGGGGCTGCATCCACAATGCAGAAATAACCCCGTTTGACACCACTTTAATTGTCATGGCTCCATGTGCTATGGAATTCTGGGAAATGTAGTTTTGTGAGACATTTAACATTCTCTGTCAGAGAGCTCTGGCGCCAGAACAAACTACAATTCCCAGAAATCCCATAACGAAAGTTATAGCCTGGGGCTGCATCCAGATTGCAGAAATAATCCAGCTTCATACCAATTTAACTTCCAGGGCTCCAGGTGCTATGGAATTCTGGGAAAATGTAGTTTGGTAAGACCCTTAACCTTCTCTGTCAGGAAGCACAACAAACTAGTTTCCAGAATCTCACAATATGGAGCCATGGAGGCGGTTAAAGCGGTGTCAAACTGGATTATTTCTGCAGTGTGGATGGAGCCTGAGGCTACATATAAGATTGCAAGCTCTTTTGGGGAACAAAAGACACAAAACCCAGCCAAGTTCCAGAGCTGCAGGGCTTGGAGCTCCCCACTTATTTGGGGGGGGGGGGGCTTTACACCCTGCAAAATCCTTACCCCCCCAAATGCTGAGGCTGCATGGAGGAAGAGGAAGAGGAAGAGGAGGCGCCATCTTCTCCCAGCCATTCGCCTCCTGAGAATGAATAAAACCTCATTGGTAGAGAAAAGGAAAACATCTCTCTTTCTGTCTCTCTGTCGCCTCCCATATTGGGCCCTTCCTCCTGGGTTATAAAACCTTAGCAGAGGCACGCATGCGACTGTGGATTGTGGAAACTCAAGTAGGTCTGTAAGACTGGTCTTTTATATAGATATATATGCATATAAAAATAATATGTCCTCCCACACACTCCCTCCCCTCCCTCCCTCCCTCCCCTGGGTGGCCAGACACGCGTCCTCCATTTCAGCCTTCTCTCCAGGAAGAATTGCAAAATGTCCTCCATTTTGAGCATGACATTATATATACACACTATATAATATATATATATATATAATACAATATATAGTAATCTATTATATAATATATAATACATGTAATCTATTTTCTTTTCTCCCCCACCCCCACCCCCAGGTTGACCAGAGATGTCCTCCTTTTCGGCCTTCTGTCTCCATTTTCAGCATGACTAAGACTGATTATATATAATATTATATATATGTTATAATATAAGGTTTCCATGCAAGTGAGGATTCGAACCCTGGTCCTGCAATAGTATCCCAACACTCAAAACCACTACATCATTCTGGCTCTGAGCTGCAATACCTCAAACAAATCTTTCTTCTAGTTCTTGAGACATTGTCATAGAGTGTTTGATCTAATTCATGCAAATTAACAGTGAAATGTGAAAGCCTCCTATCAGACAATTTTTGTATGTAAAAAAACCAAATGATCATATTATTTTTAATTTCATAGAGAATGTCTAGCACTCCAGTTGCTGTAGTGACCGGATCCAACAAAGGCATTGGGCTGGCTATCGTGCGGGCTCTATGCAAGCAGTTCTCTGGGGATGTGTACCTGACATCTCGCAACATTGAACGAGGCAAGGCAGCGGTGGCAAAGTTGCAAGGGGAGGGACTGAAGCCACTCTTTCACCAGCTGGACATAACTGATCTTCAGAGTATCCGAACCCTTCGTGACTTTCTGAAGGAGAAGTACGGGGGACTGAATGTGCTAGTCAACAATGCAGGGATTGCCTTCAAAGGTAAAATGCTGGTCAAAGTTTCCTTTGGTCATTCATTAGTCATTCAAATACTCATTCACCAGTAATTTATATGTTACATATTGAAAGTAAATGTGAGTTGTTTAGTTTATATGATGCTCCTATGCATTGGTCATATGACAGATTAAAAAGTATTGACATTTCTTCAGCATGAAGTTAGACTGCAGATTTTGAAAAGCTGGTTATGCTGCAAATGGACGGCTTTGTCATTTTCTACTTTGCTATAGTGAATATGTTACTTCCAGTGCTTCCTATTGGTTCACATCTGACACTAAACTATTACTCAGGACGTTACCACATGGGAGGAATTTCTCTTAATTTTGAATGAAAAGAAAGTGGGGCCAGAACTCATTTACGTGAATTCGCTAGTTCAGCGAATTTATGTGAATTTGAATTGTGTTCAAACTGACTTCCCATTGCCTGAAAATAGCTTGTCATTGCCCGAAATTGTGTGTGATCACCTCTCACACAATAATGTAAAGCCCCATGATTGCGTTCGAACTGACTTCCCATTGCACGAAATTGCGTGTGGTAGTCTATCACACAATAACGTTAAACTCCATGATTACATTCGGATTGCCTTTGGATTATACTTCCAATTTCCCTTTCCATGGTAAGGAAAATAAAAGATGACAAAGAAAGCCGAGGGAGCATCAACAGTGGCCCTAAGAGCTATCCACACTGCAGAATTAATGCAGTTTGACACCATTTTAACTGCCATGGGTCAGTACTATGGAATTCTGTGAATTGTAGTTTTGAGAGACATTTAGCCTTCTCTGTCAGAGAGTTCTGGTGCCACAACAAACTACAAAACCCAGAATTCCATAGCATCAATCCATGCAGCTCATAGACCACACAGTTTCCACCCCTGTAGTTAGGTCAATGAGAGTTTCAAACACCTATTAATTTAAGCAGATGTGGGCAAAATGTATGCAGCCCCTCAAAGGCCACCTTCCACCCAGTGCCTCTCTGCCACCTAGTGCTGGGAGAGAGAAAAATCTAAAGTGTTCACATGGACACTTCCAGGAGAATGGTGCAGGGCCCATCAACTTTAAAACAGAGATGGATGCAGTGTGGCTCTGGGACTGCATGCAAATTCTTGGAGCCCCAAAGTGTGGTCCCTGAAGGCCTCCAGAGCCCCTAAAAATAAAAAAAAATATTTTTGGCTGACCTTTTGTTCAAAATTTACCTGCAAACCCTCAGTAAAATGTGCCAGAACCCCAACAAAATCAAGCACAATTTAGCCAAAATTGAAAGTGGAAGTGGCATTCCCCATTTTTTGTTTCAATTTCAGCCAATTTTCAACTTTGTTTTAAATAATAGTAAGTAAAAATAAATCTCACAAAAATTTAATTTCTCTAATGTCTTACCTTGTGCTTATTGTCCGCCTTAGATTCACTTGTAAAATATTACTATTTTTTCTTTGTCTATATCTTTCAGTAGTTTTTATCATGGATCTCATTTTGATTGTTCTGTTCTCAAAACAATGAAGAACAAAGATAGAAAGAAGTAACCAAGGGTAGAGGGAGGGTCTGTGCCTTGCCTTTTTTGAAATCCATGTTTTCTAATTTACTAAATTAATTTGGAAGATTACTTTTGATTATATTTTTTGTACTTTTTTTCCAGTACAGTGCTACCTCGGGTTACGAAATTAATTCGTTCCGCCGCGGCGTTCGTAACCCGATACATTTCGCAACCCGAAAAGGCTTTTCCGAAGCGCGGCTAGCGGCTGGAAAGCCGCTAGCCGTGCTTCGCATTTGAATTTCGCGCCGATATTTTTTTCGTAACCCGAAAAAAATATCGTAACCTGGAACAGTTTTTTCCAATCTAAGTTTTTCGTATCCCGGAAATTTCGTAACGCGATCAATTCGTATCCCAGGGTACCACTGTATAGGCCTATACAAAACTACTAAAAGCAAATCCCATTGGTTCAATGGGGGCATACTCCTAGAAAATGTAGTTAGGATTTCAGCCTTCTTACTTCTGACATTCAGTCTTCTAACATTAGTTTCTCAGCAGTACTTAATGGAAACCATGGTTTGGCATAATTTATGTCATTTTCTCTGTTAGGAGATACATTCTGATTAAAACTTTTCTGGGATCATCTTTCAATTTCATTGTGGAATGCTTTTCTGACTTTGTAATGTTTTAATTTTTACCTTTATATTCTCCTGGTTTGCTGCCTTTTCCAGTAAATACATCCTATCTTCTGTTGCAAATAATTTAAAGGTACTGAAGAAACAATGACAGCTTTTCTCAGTATTTGTATTTGTGTATTATCAGTTCTAACTGTGATTTGCTTTCTCCCTCCCATCTGGGGAAAGTTGCAGATACAACTCCATTTGCTATTCAAGCAGAGGTTACCCTGAGGACAAATTTTTTTGCCACCAGAGATGTTTGCACAGAGTTGTTACCTCTGCTGAAACCTAATGGTAAGTGTAGCACAGTTACTTGACCTTGAAAAATTGTGCTGTTAGAAAGCTGACCATGCTCTTTAAGTCCTTTCACTGATCACTTAAGTACATCAGAAACACTTCGAATAGCTAGTAGAAATGATATTCTAAAAATCTGCTGTATATTTGTTTTTATTTCTTTATTTGACTCATATCCAACCTTTCTTCCAAACCAGAGCTTCAGAAAGTGAAGTAATTGGTTAATAAACCAACACAGAGGCCAACACAGAGATTAATATGTAAATCACTTCCCCTCAACCAAGGGTCACATAGTATATATGCCACACTCACTTCCATGCCAGCATTCTCTGAAGATGCCAGCCACAGATGCTGGCAAAATGTCAGGAATAATCTTTTCCAGAACATGGCCACAGAGCCCAAAAAAACCCACAAAAAACTATGGATGCCAACAGTAAAAACCTTCGACTTCTGATTGGCTAATCCTGGTGTTGTACATTCACTAATAATACTTTTTCAGCATCTCTTAATCTGTAGTCCCAAACACACTGACTCTTCTGATCATAGCTATATTTCTTTGGCATAGGTTCTAACTGTTAGTTAAAACACAAGCATAGGTTCTAACTGTTAGTTAAAACACAATCACACACACAGCAGGACTTCAAAGATAGAGGGGCAAAGGACAGAAAGTTTCCACATGCATAGAAACTGCTTGTGTTTTGAATATCTAGGACATAAAATGGTTTGAGTGTTGAACTAGGACTCTAAAGAGCAGGGTTCAGTTCTCAGCTTGGCCATGAAACTCACTGGGTGACCTTGGCCAAGTCACACATTGGCGGGCTACAGACTGCCTGTTTGGGGCGGGCTGCACCCGCCCCTTTCTCCGGTGTATCGGGGCCTCAGCGGCTAGACCGGCAACCGCTGAGGCCCTGATCCGCCGCTTTCCAGGCTGCGGGGAAGCTGCAAAAGGCCGCTTCCCCGCAGCCTGAAAAGGGGTGTCCCTGGGGCTTCAAGCCCCAAGGACACCCCGCAGCAGCGAGGAGGAGGCCCCTTTCTCCTTTGGTCCGCTGGGTGCAGCCGTGTGAAGGCTGCGCCCAGCAGACCAAACCAGGAAGGAGCTCCAAAACGGAGCTCCTTCCTGCTCTGCGCTAAGGGCGCACTAATCGCCCTGGCGCGGAGCGAGGACATCATGTCTGTGCCGTCCCGTATAGAGGCGGCACAGATGTGACGTCCTCATGGTGGCAGCCGTGTGGAATGGTTGCCGCCATTTTGTGCGCACAGAGCGCGCACTAGGGTTAGGGGGTGCTTCCGCACCGCCCCTTTCTAACCCTAGTACACGCTCCGCGCGTACTTTGCTGCCCATTTGTAATGGGCCATAGTCTCAGTAGAAGGGAATGGCAAACCTGCTCTGAACCATCCTTGCCAAGAAAACAAAGTGACTTTAAGGCACACAAGAACAACAGCAGAAATCATAAGAACAGAAATACCGTTTAATCTAGAGTTGTTTGGAGAGGGCAAAGTGCAGGCCCCTCTTTGGTGCCCTCCAAAGCTCTCAGCCCCCCCCCCCAACTCACAAACACACACAAAAAAAAATCATCCAGAAAGAGCCTCAAACTGCTGCCTGGAAGTGACTTTTTCACTTCTTCTCATTTCCAGAAGCCAGAGATGATCTTGTTCTTGTTGAATGTCCAGAGCTCTGAGTTGAATGACCATAGAGCCCCTAGGACTTGACAAGACTGTGGGGTTTTTCACTTACTACTCCTTAAGTCAGAGTGAAGACAAGTCTGAGAGTTCTTGTAACTGATAAGCAAGAAGTGGGGCATGGAGGATGTTTCCATAGAGATAAAAATTGGCACGCAGGCTATGTGTTATGTCTCATTGACAGCAGTCCTAAGCACACTTGTTGCTCCAGTCCTAACTAAATTTCTTCGGGTATAAGTTCCATTAGTTTCACTGATTTTCAAATAAGCCTACATAGGATGCAGCTTAGTTTCAGGAAATACTGGCCTCAAACAGACAGCTGAAAAGATCCATGCCAGGACCATGCTGCCACCGTTCATGGCGGGACCACAGCAACTGCACATTCTCAATCCAGGCCACCACCGTGGTCCTGAACTGGGCCACAGAAAAGATTGTTTCTGCTCCTTTTTGGACCAGCTCTTCTGAGTTGGGACAGACTGAGAACAGCTTCTAGCCACATTCCGTGCATGCATCGTTTAAACACCACACACCCCAACGCGGCCCAACAGCAGCCCTTTTGGCCCATGTGTTTGAGGCCATTGTTAAAATAATTGAGAATTAATCCCAAATAAACCTATTCAGGCTTGTATTTTTATGGAACTTCTTATCAAAGCCAGTTCAGTAATTTACTGTAGTGATTCTTCTTGTAAACAGTGGCCCTGGTGGAACTCTGCAGAGTACATCCAATAATTGTTGCCATGGGTGTCCATTTTACACACTCCAAGGACATGCGCCCCCCTGCTAATCTAGCACACTTGTATATACTAGTTCCATCCATACTACTACAAGAAAACCAATTTATTCTATCCTACCTTTACATACATGATGTGTAGAACTTGCCAGTGATGTTTGCTGGTTTAAACCAATTTATTTCCGACTGCCTTCACAACATCATGTGCAACAATGTTGTTGTTGTTATCATTTATTTACATACCACCATCCATGTATATGGCACTTTACAAATAGAATAAAACTTTTAATGGTTGGTAATGCTACTGGATTTAAATTGTGTTTACATTTACGCTTTTAGCTGTTCAGATTAATTTTAGACAAATGTAATGGGGGAGCAGAAAATGTTTTATCTCTTGTTTTAACACAATTACAGTTTCTTTGAATTGTTCTTTTATGTAAGCTGCCATGGGAGAGGGTGACATAAGGAGTGGCCTAGAAAATGTTGATATAAATGAATGCAATTAAGCAACTCTTAACTCAGCTCATAACATAATTTCTATCCCAATATCACTTATGTGTTTTCTATAGCCAGAGTTGTGAATGTGTCTAGCATGTGTGGTGCTTCAGCATTGTCCAACTGCAGTCAAGATCTGCAAAAGAAGTTTCGGAGTGACACAATCACTGAAGAGGAGCTAGTGAAACTCATGGAAAAATTTGTAGAAGACACTAAGAAGGGAGTGCATCAAAAGGAGGGCTGGCCAAACCATGCTTATGGTGTGTCCAAAACCGGAGTGACGGTTTTATCCAGAATTCAAGCAAGGGTGTTGAATGAAACAAGGAAAGCCGATGGTATTCTCCTGAATGCCTGTTGCCCTGGATGGGTCAGGACTGACATGGCTGGTCCCAGAGCCACCAAATCACCTGATGAGGGAGCTGTGACTCCTGTTTATTTGGCTCTTTTGCCTCCTGGAGCTAATGGGCCTCATGGCCAGTATGTCAGTGAAAAGAAAGTACAGAAATAATAACTGTCCCCTGGAGGTATACACTGGAGATCTAGGACATTTGGCGTGATCTAACAAGAATAATCCAGAGAGTATTCTGAATGAGTATCTGCTGTACCAGTCATACTGGGGTGCTGTGTCAAGAAAGAGAAGACTGGATCTAATGATGGTATAATATAATACAGAACTGTCTATCTCCTCTGTCCTATTCTGGATAGTTAGAAATGCAGAACTGTGGGATACTTTCTATTTCTTAAGTATGTGCACCTCTCAGTTCTTTATTGTTACTAAGAATTTGTAAAATCACTCATTCTTAGGAGGCTTACAAAATGTGTATGGATACCTTTCTCATTTTTGGTCATGGTTGTTTTCTGCAATGCAAGCATTAAGCTATAGTAATTTTGCAGCAAATCTGAACTCTTTTAAGCAGCGGCTAACTAACAGAATTAGATCTGCTGTTGAGCAAAGGATTTGTGTATGGTCTGTATTTTGAGAAAAGACTATTCATCTTTTTAAACACACACAGCCCCTCAAGATGTACTCTCCAGTACTAGCAGTGGAGGATTGCTTCTTTTTCAAGGACAGGAAAATATAATTGTGCATGATAGTAAATTGCATTGGTTAAAAAAAGAGACAAAAGAAATACAACTCCTTGAAAGATGAGTCTCCCAAAAACCATATAAATGACATTCATGGTAATATTTTTGAATGCATGTCTTTTTGATTAATATTAAAAACTTCCATCAAAAAACTTCTGTGTGCGTATATTTAGTCTTCTAGGTCTAGTAATAAAACACCTTTTTTTTTAAAATGAAGTCATAAAATGGCAGTGTCAAGTATATAGAGAATAGCATGGTCGTTATGGTTCCTTCACAGTTTCTACAACAATAGCCATCCAGAGTATTTTAGTTTCTCTCTTTTCTGACTCATTTGGTTTGCACTCCTTTGACAACAGCATTGCTGTTTTTTACACATGTGTAAAAGATAACAATGTTAGCCATTTAACAGTATATTATGCATTTCTAAAAACCACCTAGAATCTTTTTCTCATATAAAAGGTATTGCAACTTTCAAAGCACTGAGAAACTTGGCAGACATTCAGTACCACATGTTAATCATTACCATAATCAGGCTTAAGAATGCTGAATCATAGTGAGTATTTAACTAGAGAACCAGTGTAGTGTAGTGGTTTGAAACACTTGACTATGACTCTGGAGACCAGGGTTTGGATCCCTACTTGGCCATGAGACCCTAGGCAAGTCAGACTGTCTCAGCCTCAGGATAGCAATGGCAACCCTGCTCTGAAGAAACTTGTCAAGAAAGCCTCTCTGAAGAAATTTGCCAAGAAAATTTAGGTTCACCTTAGGTTTTCCATGAGTCAGAAAGGACTCAAAGGCACACAACTAGCAGATCAAGAACTTTATTATATGAATCAACAGGACACAATCAACTTTATCACAATTACAGCAGGACAATAGCATCTTTGGCAAGGACTTATAACACAACATAGTTTCTTTCCCATGTTTGCATTGTATTTTGATCATTATTGGTTCACATCTTTTCATTGACAGAAAAAAATGCATTAATGGCTGCAATTGCTACTGTTTCACTATTGTTTCTGTTGTTTAATTCCACTGCAGTTCCAATATGGCAGCCATGCAGTATGGCTGGGCAGGGCTTTCTTCTGCTCACTGTCCCCAGGCAGGGAGAAGTCACTACAGAGAAATGGAGCCAGGCTTCCTCATTGCCTCCTTGGATAATGGAAAGATTGTTATTGGGACTGAACAGACCGTGCCTCAAAGGCAGCTCCCCAACACCCCTGGAAGCAGTGAGTTGGGGTCGTGGCAACCGCATGCCACGCCTCTAACCCACCAGTTCTGCAACACAAAAAGCGCACTAGCTGCAACCACTGCAGCTCTTTGGTGCAGGGCGTGTAAACACTGTCAAAGACATGGAGTGACACAGCTCACCATGCAGTAGGGTGCGCAACACCATGCCGGCATGGGGGTGGAGTCAGGGCAACCAGCATGCAGTTGTCATGCCCCCATGCCGGGTCTTTATGCGGTTTGTTGAGGCCCATTGTGTCCCCTCTGTCTACAACTTTTTTTATCCTATAGATTTGTGCATGTTCTTTGTGGAGGGATGGGGGATGTCACTGTTTGTGAGCTTCTCACATAGGCAGAAAAGATCTCTTGAGTGCCCTTGTCTTTTTAACACATGTGAGTTCACTTCAGATCCTTGTCTCCCCATTTGTTGTACTCTATAAAGTGCTTTCCTGCCTTCTCAGGACAAGAACCACCTGAATTTATTTAGCCCTGAAAATAAACTTACCTACAAACATACATGGGGGAGAAGGGAAGGAGAGGGGAGATTGGCATCAGTGACAAGAGAAATTAGCATTTTAAAAAATGTTTTTGTTTTGCTGCAATTGCACAAAAAATGTGCACATACACTAAGTAGGGCAACATGGGTAGGAAGGTGGGGTCAGTGAGAGGAGGCAGTGCAGATGACTGATAATGGGATCATTCACTGCCAAAGTTATACCATGCCAGAGGCATATGAAAGGCCCTCCCTCCATCTTAACAGCTACCACCCAGGCCTCAGAGGTAGAGAAGAGACATACACAGCTTTACCATGCCTTGATCGAGGAACAGATGGAGGACCCTCCCTCCAATCCAAGTGCCACCGCCCTGGCCTTGAAGAGAGAGAAGAACCAGTAGCATTTGGTGGACCTTTTCCACTGCTATTCCCTTCTCCTTTTGTGTCATATCTTTTTAGATTGTAAGACTGAGGGCAGAGAACTGTCAAATGAACAATTTGTAAACCATTCTAGGAGCCTTTGTGGCTGAAGACCAGGGTATAAAATAACTAAATAAACCATATATTTGCAATGTGATCCTTAGTGCCTCTTCCTTTGAACCCCACTTGGACCTCTGGGATTTCTCTCTCTATGTATGTCTGGAGTCTATGTCAACAGAATTTTGAGCAGAGGTTTGCTTGCATGGGACATTAATGTTACGGTCCTATAGTTGCTGAAGTCACCCTACTTGGTGGAACTAATAGATGTCTTTGAATCATTTTCAAAGCAGACCCTCTATAATCCTTTGCAACAAAAAATATAGCTGCTTATGATGAATTCTTAAATATGCCTTCTCCCCATTTTAGAAGTTTTGTGCAAATGAAAAAAAAATGGCTAGAATGTGCTTTGGAACTTGATCTGTAATCCTGTTTATCAGGAAACGAGCAACTCTCATTAGGCTGGAGGTATTTACTTCTAAACAGGCATGTTACAAAGTTAACCTCCTGTCTCACTTAGATAACATTCAGGCTCTTTAAAGAAACATGGAACAGAGCTAACTCACTAAAAAGAACAACACTAGAACATTCTCTCTCTCTATCCAGCTCTGTTCTCCTTTATTTAAGATTCTCCTTCAGGCTACAGTAACTGTTCTGTCCCTGGGGCTTTGAAAAGCTTCCAGGAAAGGCGGGGTCTCTGGCAGAACAGCCTCTGCTCTACCCAGAGCAAACACAGCAGAGTGCATAAAATCAACAGCAGACATTACATCAAGCCAAGTGGGTGGATTCTTGTTCTCATTTTTTCACAGAACCTGCTTGCTTCTTTTGAAACGGTCCAAAGGAAACTAGGTGGGTTATGCTTTATCATTATTCTTCTGTAAGAATTAGTAATACTAACAGTTCAGAGAGGTAGCATTTAACAGCCGATAAATTAATTATGCAACTTGACAAAAACTTTGGAGACAATGTGGGATTACAGACATCTCAGAACACATGAGGTTATTTTTTCCCTTAGGTAATGGATTTTTGGAACAAAACTAAATTGATTTAATCAAATGATAAAGTAAACTTGTTTTCTCATCCTCTTTGTTACTATTGTCAATTTATGATGGGGAAAATGCAGAACTGCCACATAAACATCTGAGCTCAGTTATGATTGGGGATTCTAAAGCTAAAATAGCAAGATCTTGGGAAAATGTGGAAGGATTATCTCTCTGAAATTGGCTGGACAGGTTTTGTTGTTTGGCTGGACAGGTTTTGGCGGACTGCCGTAGCTGAAAAATTGATGATAAAAGTTCAAGCGGCAAAAGAGAAATAGAAAAAGACATTTTCATGGAAGTATGGGAAGTTTGGGCATTAACGACAGATCAAGGTCCACCATTATCATACAGGACTTTTGGTGTGATACCTTTTATAAAAGAATCAAAAGAACATTAAATATAAAGTCTGTCATGAAGTAGGTTATTTGAATGAGACAGTTGTAATGTAACTCACTGTTAATGTAAATAAAATAACTTCTTTTAAGTAGCTGCTATTTTTCACTGCTTGTGCCCACTTGCTCAATTGCAGTAGGCAGGGGAGGGGTGTCAGGAACAATCCCACACACAAGAGGCTCCAAAGCAACACTCAAGCCACTTGATCTAGAGAAATAGGCAGTTTTGTTCACTTTGCATTCAGAATGCAAATGTAATATATCTGTATATATACATACACCTACATCCATTCATGTTACCACTACCAAGAAGAGCTCTGGTGCACAAAAGCTTATCCCAAAATAGATTTAAAGTGTCATGGGATTGTTGCTTTTGCTATAACATACAGGCATGGCTACACCTGAGGAATAATCAAGAAAAGTATTTTTGAAGCTGCACTAATGAAAATGTGTATTGTGTAGCCTCAAAATGATGTAATATTCAGTGTCCAAACAATATGCTTCATTCTCTGGTGTGCATGTGGTTGGAGATCCTCCTAAGATGTCTGCCTTATTCCTGATGGTTTGTTTCTTACTGGGTAGAGAGAATGTCTAGCACTCCAGTTGCTGTAGTGACCGGATCCAACAAAGGCATTGGGCTGGCTATTGTGCGAGCTCTATGCAAGCAGTTCTCTGGGGATGTGTACCTGACATCTCGGGATGTCGGACGAGGAAAGGCAGCAGTGGCAGAGCTACAGAAGGAAGGATTGAAGCCACTCTTCCATCAGCTGGATATCAATGATCTCCAGAGTATTCAAGCCCTCCGTGATTTCCTGAAGGCAAAGTATGGTGGACTGAATGTGCTAGTCAACAATGCAGGGATTGCTTTCAAAGGTAAATCTAATATATGTATAAATAACATATCTTCAAGAGGGGATATATATATATCATCTTGAAAAGATTTTGCTGTTGTTTTTCTTGTCATGATCATCATCACTGTCATTTATATCTCACTTTTTCCCCAATACTCAGACTCTAGATGGCTTGCAAAAAAAAATGCATTTAAAAAATATACAAAAACATGCGTGTACACATGCACACACATATCATAGTGGAAACAATTTTTAAAAATCACTAAAAGCAGAATATTAAAAGCAATGAACACACCATATTCTTAAAAATCCATCACAGTCAATTCCTAAAAGCTGAATAAAATAGGATATTTTTCACCTACCAAGAGAAGGCGAGCAAAAGGGAGCCATCATAACCTCTTAAAAGAGGAAGATCCAAAGTCTGGGAGCACCTGCTGTTCTCCTTTGTTTCCATCAAATGTGCCTGGAGAGATAGTGGAATAGAGAGATGGGCCTCTCCTGGAGAACTTACATCTTGAACATCTTCAAGCATGTCTGGAAACACCACCATCTGATCTTAGGTCATCCTAATGAGGGGGGACTCATCATATGTACTTGAAGGGCTGGGAAATTCACTCTGCATTTAATCAGAATTTTTCCCCACATTATACAGTATATATTAGAGAAAGTGAATCGATTGTGAGAAAAGGCCTTGGTGCTGGGGCCCTGGTAATCTCTGTTAATAATTAAGCTTGATTTGACATGCCAATTGTAATGTATGTTAGCCAATCTATCGTTTTAACAGATTAGATTGGGAACAGTAATATCTGCCATGCAGTTTATAATCTTGTTACATACAGTGTTCTCTTCAGCAACTCAGGGCTACATCACATGCAGTAGTTTACAGCATAAAATCTGCATGGCTACTGCCCAGCTATCAAACATATGTTATCAGTATATACATATATGCAGTTGTCACATGTGATGACATGAATCCAATATTTCCCCTTACACTGAAGAAAATTTCAGTGTACAGTATGAAAAGAATAATGTGTGAAGTATCCTTAAGAGGTTATTAATGTGCACTTGGTAAAATTAGTGAATTGCACAGAATTGCAAGGTACAGATGGTTAACATTTGACAAAAATGTTATGTAAAAATGTAATCTTATATTTCCAATGGCAACCAGAATTAAATCATAGAGACTATGGGAGAAAGAAACAATCACTCATTTTAAAAAGATACTAAGCATATTTTGATTATCTTTTACTGCTGCTGCCTCAAAACTCTGGAATGGCCTACCGGAAGAGATCCGTCTTATTAACTCTAGATGCTTTTAAGAAAGCACTCAAGACGGATCTCTTTGTACCCACCTGACCATTTATGAATTGAACCCTGAAAATGCTTACTTCCTAGGGATGATGTGCACATAGACTGTAATGATAATTTTATACTGTTTTTATAATTGATCCTCAATTAATATATTGCACAAATTTGTGAGTTTGTGAATTTATGTACTGTAATGTTGATTTTAGCTGTTGTCCTCCCACCTCGATCCATGGGGGAGGCTGGAAATATAAAGATATTATTATTATTATTATTATTATTATTATTATTATCATCTTCATATTTTGATTAGGTGCAGAGACAGAAGCAGCTGCTTTCTTTCGGTTCAAGATACAGAATTGTGCCATACATGAAGCAACCTGAATATTTCTTGCTTTAAAAAATAAAATTAATTTGTATTTTAAAATTATTTTTAATTTAAAAATTAAAAGTTCATTGATAGCTGAAAACATTCTGTTGTTTTTGTCATTGATGTTATTTGAATTGAGAGCTGCTATTATTGCTCTTTCCTTGATGTTCATAGTTACCTTTACCTTTTATTATTACTCTTTTCTTGTCATTCATAGTTACTGTACACCAAAACATCTGGGGACTTCTGAACTGTGCTTCTTAACAAAATCAATATAATTTCATTAGCTATAACAAAAACTACAAAAGGTTTCTCCTATTCTGATGTTGTTGTTATTTTGGTAATTTACATTTTGTTTGGGAATACTGAAAAACTATAACATGGTATATAAATTTAGAATAGAAGTATAGAAAAAGTGACAGCCATTCTACATTGTGCAATCTAAAGTTAATAGAGAGAGCATTTGCTACTACAGAAGTAGTATCATGAATCACAGGATCTTTTAGCAAGCAATTTGATAAGTATTACATGTACTAACAAGTAATTTTACTGTTTTGACACATGCATTTACAGTTTAGATTCTTGAATGTTACTTTTTATATTTTTGAAGTATAACACATTTTTATGGGTGTCAGACAACACCACACAAATTGTGTAGGGGAAAAGGTGACTAGGTGTCACAACTGCAAAGGAGGATAAGGCCCCACAAAATGTGGGACATTCAAGAAAAATATAGGAAATGACCAAATAAAAGCTAAAACACTCATATAAATATAAATTCATTCTTTTTAGTCATGCTCAAAATGAAGGACAGTTTACAATTCCTCCTTGACAGAAGGTTGAAATATAGGACATGTCCTGGAAAAGGAGGATGTCAGGTCACTCTGGTAGGAGACTGGAAGAAAGGACAATATTATGGGAAATGCAGTAGATCCCTGATGTATAATACAGATATATTTCCTAGTAAGGTCCAGAGAAAGTCAGAGAAAATTCCTCCACTTGTCATCAGAGTAGTATTTGCCTAACATGTATACTAGAAATATGCATTTGCTCATAAATGTACTTTTCAGTAACTCGTCCATTATTGTTTTCATCTCTTTTGCTTTCTGAAATAGCGGCTGACACTACGCCTTTTCACATTCAAGCTGAAGTGACAATGAAAACAAACTTCTTTGCTACCAGAAATATTTGCAACGAGTTATTACCACTCATAAAACCAAAAGGTAAGTAGCATAAAAGGATGATGACAGGAGGCAACTAGTTTGCCACATGGCAAGTATTGAAACATTTGGTCATTTCCTGAGTTTATCTTAACTTGCTATGGTTTTAGTCACACAATATTGCTTAGGTTGTTAAGAGAAAGGTCATGTCTGTGCCTCTATCATTGCCAAAGTATCTCCATTTCTAAGGCTGTGTGTATCTGCACTTCTGCAAGAACATAAATGTCTACTTTCTTTGATCAAGTTTCTGATATTATGCAGATTTAAATCATAGCAGCATCACCTTCTGGAGAGATCACTGATTGCTAATGAAGGTTTTGGCATTTCTTGTTCTAAGGAAGCAGTGTAGTGGACAAGTCCAAGGCACAAAAGAGGAGGAGAATAGCTGTTCATAGGATCTTCAAGGAACTAAAGCTGCATCTGCACTGCAGAAATAATGCAGTTTGACTGACACTGCTTTAACCGCCATTCCTCAATTTGTGCTTTGTTGTGGCACCAGAACTGGAACCTCAGTACTTGAGTGCAATGTCTTTCTTATTTACTGCCCGAGGACCTCTGGAGGGCCCCCCCCTCTGTGCCCCAGCAATAGGGGTAATACACTGTGTGAGATGTGGTGAAGGACCTTCTTTGGTGCAGCACCCCAGTTGTAGAATATTGGTCTCCAACAGTGGTGTCATACTGATGCCAAGTAAAAACATGGCTTTAAGTTTTTATGTGCTTTAGTTGTTTAATCTTTTTAAACTCATTTTAAGTGTAAAATATTTTAATATGCTTTCAGTCTGTCTAAATTATTCTTATTGTTTTACACTGTTGGAATTCATTTTATACTAAATGATCTGATTTCCTTGGATAAGCAGATGCCTATAGATATAAAATAAATACATGGTACACCTAAGCAGGTCAGGCCTGGTTAGTACTTGGCTGAAAGACCACCAACAAATGTCAGATGCTGTAGGCTATATTTCAGTGAAAAACCACCTCTGAGTATTCCTTGTCTAAGAAAGCCCTATGAAATTCTGGATTGTCCATAAGTCTACAGGAGACTCGAAGGCATGTGCACATGCACACACGCGCACATGCACATGCGCGCGCACACACACACAATATTGTAAAAATAGACTCCATGCAAAATTACTAAATATGTGTGATTTCAGGAAACAAGTAATATTACTGGTCACTTTATCATATCACTGAGCAGCTTAGCCTGTTTCTTTACATCAGTACATAAAGTGTCCAACATTCAAGGATATTATAACTAGATACAGTACAGAAGTACCTCAGTCAATAAAGCCTCTGACAACAAAGCTTCATTTTACAGTCTTTTTATGCCTGCCTAGTCCCCTTTTTCCTCCTTGTCTTCTGTCAAGCTGTATGTATTTTAACAGCAGCACTATTGGAAGAATGGTAAAGGAGGGCTGGAAAAAACACAAACTTTTAATGCCAGGTTACAGCAGAGGTCTGCAGTAAACAATACAGTAAAGCTTGCCCTGGGAAAGAATGGGATTCTACTCTAGCCAAAGCTACTGTAGCTTTGTTAACTTGCCTACAACAGAGAAGGTAAATAACAGCCATCTCCAGAACCTTTTACTGAGGTTATGTGGACAACAAACTGGAAATAATAATAATTATTATTATAATTATAATCATTATTATTTATATTCTGCTTTTTCTCAAAGGAATCAAAGTGGATTACAGTAATAAAATAACATACAATTAAGAAATAGAATTAAAACCCCAAAACCCCACCCCTCCTCCCAATTATAAAACCATTAATCAATCCCTAAAAAGCTATTAATCAACAAGAAAATTTAAAACATTCCAACACAAATTCGGGCAGGAAATGGGTCGCTTCGAAATAAATGGGGAAAGCAGATTTAGTCTGCCTCACCAGTTACAACCAGCATATTTTTAAAAAGCATAGATCTGGCCATGAAATCATAAAACAAGTGGAGGGTGGTGAAAGAAAAAAGTCATCCCTGGATGCGTTTTAGAAGAAACTCACAAGTGGTCTCTGTGGCCCTGGAGTTTATCAGACAAGGAATATTGGAAGTTAATCCAATGGCAATCCGAACGCAATCATGGGGTTTAACGTTATTGCGTGATAGACTACCACACACAATTTCAGGCAATGGGAAGTCAGTCCGAATGCAATCATGAGGTTTAACATTATTGCGTGATAGACTACCACACGCAATTTCGGGCAATGGCAAGCTATTTTCGGACAATGGGAAGTCAGTTTGAACGCAATTCAAATTCATGTAAATTTGCTGAACTAGCAAATTCACATGAATGCGTTCTGGCCCCACTTTCTTTTCATTTGAAATTAAGAGAAATTCCTCCCGTGTGATAAACTCCTCTGTTAAAGTGATAGCTCAAAATTTAATTTTTTTGAGTCTAATACTGTATATTTTTGGATTTCCTGTGAATCACTTTTTATGTTAATAGTTGTACGAGATATTGACAGAAATATTTCTGTTCCCATTATGCAATATACCTGATCATTTTGCAATGTTTTGGTGGTGTTGTTTGTCACAGGAAGGGTTGTTAATGTATCCAGTGTCATGAGTACTCGATCACTTTCTAAATGTAGCCAAGCCTTGCAGCAGAAGTTTCGGAGTGAGACAATCACTGAAGAGGAGCTGGTAAAACTCATGGAAAAATTTGTAGAAGATACCAAGAAGGGAGTGCATGAGAAGGAGGGCTGGCCTAACAGTGCTTATGGTGTGACCAAAATCGGAGTGACAGTTTTGTCCAGAATTCAAGCAAGGTTGCTGAATGAGACAAGGAAAGCCGATGGTATCCTCCTGAATGCCTGTTGCCCTGGATGGGTAAGGACTGACATGGCAGGTCCCCAAGCCACCAAATCACCTGATGAGGGAGCTGAGACTCCAGTTTATTTGGCCCTTTTACCTCCTGGTGCTGATGGGCCTCATGGCCAGTTTGTTAGTGATAAAACAGTGCAGCCTTGGTGAACTTGCACCTTAGATAACTGGCTTTATCTGTCATTCTAAAGGTGGCTCTGAATGAGTAGCATTGCTGATAGTAGGAGATCTAATGAATGCTTTGGGGTTTGCTTTTAACTATTTGAGTTGCTTAGTAACCAGTTACAATCAATCACAATGTCATTTTATGCATCATGCTACTGTATAACATAGCCGAAGAGCTGTATTCATCTTTCTCATACATACTACCTCTAATTAAAATAATCATGCTGTTTCTTATTATGTATCTAGTCCTGATTCTTCCCTATTAAATGAGAGATTCTGAAGTTTAACTCTCTGCATAATCTATGTGACTCATACTAGACTTATAGGCACTGCCTGTAGTTATTCAACATGAAGTGTAATGCAGCTGTACTAATGCTGTTAAAAAAATACATTTATCTATCATAAGTGCTGCGGGACAAAACCTCCATCTATCATTATGCTCTCCATTAACTTCTAAGTTCCAATGGTTTTTAGGTCCTATAATGATGTTGGCCTTATTTAATAATTCATAAAAATATTATTCTATCAATAGTTTTTGGTATCTTGGGTAACCTTTCTTTCAATTCATGAAATAGCCATATTAAGTCTCTTGGTCTTGGGCCTAACAAGCCAGTTGCTTGATAGACCGGTATCAACTTGCACAATTATTTGCAGTTGATGCTCAGTGTCAGACTTCCCCTATGTAACTGCTAATATACCTGTGGCTTCAATAACTCCATGTGTGAGTTTGAGGAAGTGCATTGAAATCTACAAAAACTCATACTAAAATAAATTAGTAGGTCTTAAAGACACTGTTATTCTCAACCCCCATCCCTTCATGGTTTTTTTTTAACATTCCAGTCATTGTTTTGGGACTTAATTCCCCAGCATTTAGAAATACTGATATTTTAAAGGCTCTAGAAAACAAGCACTTAGTAGAATTTTCTTGTTAAATGTATTTGAGACCAGTCATTTAGATTGGGTGTAGGTCACCAGTTTCCTAGTACAAATTGTGGCAAAGCTCTGGATTAAATTCAGTATTGTCTGAACTATTTCAGACTTAAATCTTCATTATGGCCAGTTTGTTTACTCATATTAACAAGACTAGTCAACAAGCTTGAAGCCATTATAATTCCAATTTATAAGAAACATGACAGAAATGTATCTTTTAACCTAAAATAAACTACACTTTACTGTCAGTGGTTGACAAATTGTGTTCAGACAAGGATTTTATCTCCTTGATGAAAGCTGAGAGCAGGTTAGTTTCAGAAAAGCCACTAACATATATAAAGTTATTTTGCTGAGATGTAGGAGTTTATCACATTGTAAAAAAAAAAAAATGCGATTTGAAGTCTCTTCTGGG
The DNA here is from genome assembly GCF_019175285.1 of Sceloporus undulatus. Lineage (NCBI taxonomy): Eukaryota > Metazoa > Chordata > Lepidosauria > Squamata > Phrynosomatidae > Sceloporus > Sceloporus undulatus. The sequence goes on from NC_056524.1 coordinate 67,619,953, forward strand.
ATGCAGCCAGGTTCTATCACACACATTTGCTGCCGATGCC
>NC_056524.1:67624992-67687232 GCF_019175285.1 Sceloporus undulatus
GCAAGACTGGCGCTCTCCGTCCCCAGCGTTTCTTTGGGGCTGTGCGCATGCACGCGCACGCTCCAACAAGGGCCCTTTTCTCTCCTGGAAGGGGGGGTCCGGACCCCTGAACCCCCCCCCTTAACTACGTCCCTGTTTGCAAATCAACCAGCTTAAGGCCATCTGCACATGGATTCTAGCAAGGTTTTAGGCGGGATGCCGCTGCGAGGTGGCATCAGCAGCAAAATGCTTGTGAGAGAACCAGACTGCATCCTGGAAGAGACTTCAATTTGGAGGAGGTAAGTCGTGTTTTTTTTACAATGCGATAAACTCCCTTAATGAGTAACAGCCTAAATGTTGCAGTTTAGATTTGGAAAATGTATTTTATTAAATATATTGAGTAGATTACAGTATAAACCAGATAGTTTTGATATTTATATCTTATTCCCATTCTTCCCTTTCCTAGGCAGGACACAGATCTTCTGCTATCCAGTTTGTATCAAATTATATTATGTCTGTAGCTCCTATTTTGTTCCTTTTATATAAAAGGACGACATTGACTCCTGTAGCTTGCCAAACACATAATGATATTACATGCTATTCCAAGGTGGAGAGGCCCACTGTTGTGGTTTTATCTCTTTGTGGGACTATGACTCTGGAAACCAGAGTTCGATTCCCTGCTCAACTATGAAACCCATTGGGTGACCTTGAACAAGCCATATGCTCTCAGACTCATGGGAGGCCAATGGGAAACCTCCTCTGAATGAAAACTGGTCAAGAAAACCCCATGATAGGTTTGCCTTAGGGTCACCCTAAGTTGGAAACGACTTTAAGGCATACAACAACAAACAAAATTTCGAAGAATATATTTGTTGTTTCTGTAACCTGCTAAGACATCTCTGACCTATGGCATCCCTAAGGCAAAGCTATCACAGTTTGTCATTGCACTCCTCTGAGATGACAGAATGTGACTTGCCCAGATTCACCAAATGGGTTTCCACGGCTGAGCAGGGATTTTAACCCTGGTCTCCGCAAGTTTTAGTCCAGCACTTAAACCACTAGCCCATGCTGGCTCTTCAGGGTGTACATTGCGTTCTCTTTTTTAAAATTCAAATGTGCACCTTCAGCTGTTTGGTCAGCTTGGTCCCAGACACTCATATTTTGATTATGCTGATGTTTATTTAGATCTTCTGAAGGATCCATATACAGTAGTAGTTTATGTTCAAGGGGAAGCTGCAAGCTTTCATTTCAGTGGGAGATTGAATTTAGTCAGGGTTTTAATCTTAAATTTAAATGAACTATCCACAGTGCTGAATCTATTTGGGTGGAAGGAGGTTCAGGACCTTGGATAGCTGCTTTCAAGTTTGGATAAAACCCAAAGTAGATTCACCATTCCACAACTATAGAAGCTACCAGTCACAGCTGGTTTACCAGTACATTATAACTATTTATCCTTTCTGTAATTTGTTTTTTATTCACAATTACTGCTAGGAACAATCTGTTCTTTATTTTTATCAATTAATTATAGAAAGAGTTGTATCCTAGATTTTTGCTTGTTAAACTGGTTCTTCAGTTCAACTTGGCTTGTATTTTATCCTTTATGATGGGCCATGTCAATTATTTGAGTAATTAAACAACTTACATCTATTGGCTGATCTTTTCTAAGACTACATTTCATTATTTCTCTTCACTCTATTAGACGGGTATTTGGAGTGTATTTTCTCTCGTGAATGGCTTTGTCTTGTATGTGTATGTGATTTTCGTGTGATGATTGCAATAGATCAGTTACACATATTATATAAAAATATGTAGGAAAAGCGTTTGAGTGCTGCTTGGAGTCTTACCGTGTGAGAAAACAAAGCCGGAGGAGCCAGAGAGTAGTTGCTTTTCTGTTGGCTGATGCCAACAAAGAAATAAAAGAAATAAGGACCAAACTTCCTCTACTCATTTCTAAGTCTTAGCAGATTTTTTTTTAAATTGTCTGCTTAAGCATAGATCAACCTTTTGTTGATTAATTTCTCAATTATGTTCATTTCTTATTTAATACCTGCTTTTATGTTTTAACCTCATTTTATGAGGGTGTTCCATTTGCCATCTGAACAGGTTTCTGACTATATAATAAAACTGAACCAAAGTGAATTCCATCCTTTGAAGGAAGAGATGAAGGGGGGAGGGGCAAAAAGCTTCCTTTATATCTCTGTTTCTTGTGCTTCTAAGAAAATTAACATATAAAATTACTAGATAAAAAAAGTAGATTCACTATACTGATTTGGTTAATATATTCCATGCATGTTGTCATTCATTATATTTCAGTAAGTAATTGTTTGCATTTTGTGATACGTAGCAAACATGGTCCTATTGTTATGAGAAGAGCTTATTTAGTCAAACAGCTAACATCAGGAGGATATTTTTTATTAGTTTCCCGTTTTTCAATTGATCTTGGTTGCAATGCATAATGAGAAGAAACTCAGCAAGCTGTTGTGCATCCCTAAACTTGTTAAACTGGATAATCTACATTGTTGGTAAATTCTCATCAGGAATTTGGATTTAATCCATCTCTAAATTTCAACCATATGTGCATAAGGCTTATTTATGGATATTTCTAGCTTCATAGAACCAAACAAGGTAGCACATTAACGCCAAAGGTACAACTTAAACAAGTATTTATAAGTGGGCTGTTGTAGCATATTTCTAAACATGAAATTGTGACAACCCAGTACTTCATTTTGAACACAAACAACAAAACAAACAGCTTCACTTATATATCACTTCATACTGAACTAACAGTGTCTAAGCAGTTTGCAACTGTAAGCTAATTGCCCCCAACAATCTGGGTACTCATTTTAGTGACCTTGGAAGGATGCAAGCCTGAGTTGAGCTTGAGCCTTTTTGCTGGTATTGAACTCGCAACCTTATGGTTTTGAGTTTGTGGCTGCAGTACAGGCATTTAACCACTGCCACACAAAGGTTCATTTGCAGAACAATGTCAACCTTCTCATGGGGTTTAAGATTGAAACTTCCACCCAACTGATCAAGAAGGCATTTAGTGATAAGATGGGGACATCAAGCCAAAAGACCCAATTTACACTGTAGAAAGGTCTACTGACACAAATCTGCTATTGACAGTAGGCAGCAGAAGGATTTGAAACAGGACATTTCACAGAAAAAGCACAGCTGGAATGGTGCAAACCTTGAATGCATAAGCTTCAAGACCTCTTCACCCACGGAGAGGTTCCAGTATCACCCAGCCCTCTGTGCTAGTCTGTAGGTGGTATAACAAATCCATCCTGCAGTGAAGCCATTGGTGAAAGGAGATCAAAAGCAGTGGTGAACATGCAGCCAAAAAAGAGTAAGTCCAGTCACATGCACACCTTTCAGCTTGGGGGACAAGAGCTGGCAGGACTTGGTAAATGGCAGATGACTTTGCTTTGCTTTGCCATCTGTCTTGTAGTTAAATTTATAATGCAGACTAAGAGGAAGATTTGTTATTTAATATACATAAAAAACAAAAATGCAAAGACATTAAAAAGCACAATATTGTTCTATTTTAATATTTGCTCTATATTACATAGACATGTGATATATAGGGATCTTGGTTACAAGGAAGTCATAACAAGAAGTCATTGTTCCTAGGTTTTATAAGCCATTCCCTCTGCCTCTCTACCATGAAGCTGAGTTTATTAGCCCCAAATAAAGAAAATTTTGTCAAAATGTTTGATAAAGAGAATCTTGCCTGTGAATTTGCCAAGGGCACAACATGATCCAAGAGGACAGAACAATAGTGCACAGCAAGTTTAACCTTGTCATAAATCCTATTAGTGCTCCTCAAGCATTGCACACAATTGCATTGTTAGCCTGTGTCCACCTCATCTCAGACTTGACAACTGCAGCCTATTGTTTCTCCTTATACACACACGTGTCAATATGCACACCCTCAATTACATCACCATCAACTGCGAAGAAAGAAATATGTTTTTGCCCCAGCCAGGCTTAAAGAGGAAGATCTATGGGGGCCATATAACCAATATGGATGTACACTGTCCTAACAAAAGGATGTGTCTGGCAACTTTGGCATGAGATTATCAAAGTATGCAATCCTACTGGCTCTGCTGTCTTTCTCCAGCCCAACCCTTGAAACCCATAATCATACCTCATTACAACAACAATCTATTTCCCTTGACCAGGGGACTGGAGCAATGTCCCAACAAGGAAAGATTAGAACATGGGGGGAGGTGAGCCTGGATTACCATATGTTCTCCTTTTCCGGGCCTTGTCCTCTTTTTGCAGAACTAAAATTTCTGTCTAGGTGGATTTTTTTAAATGTCTAGGAATTTTGAAAACATATGCTGCGGGCGAGGGGGAGAGAAGGGAGACAGACCCAGAGATCGAGGGTGATAGGGAACCCAGAGAAGGAGGGTGATGGGACAGAAAAGGGTGGCATGGGGGAACAAGTGAGGTGGCTACTGGGAAAAGTGGGGAAGGGGGAAAGGGAGGGCAAAACTGTTGTCCTTCAAATACAACAAAGGTTAGGGATATCTCTAGTACCAATTATCATAACCCACATAGTCGGAGTACTTAAAGTGAGCAAAGTCATATTAATTGGTGATTTGAAGTAGTCCGTCAATAAATACATTCTCTTTTGTACTTTTCAAAACATGGTAGCCTTACGTTAGGGAGAGAAAGAAAAGTTTTCTCCCTTTTCAGAACTTGGAACATCCAGTGAAGCAAAGTAGTAGCAGAGTTAGAAGGGACAGAGTACTTCTTCAACTGATGCAAACAGTTAAAGCACCACAAGATAAGGTAAGGGCCACCAACCTATAGGACTTTAACTGTTAGAAGTGAAACAATGCTAAGCACTGACGAGGGCCATAGTATAATCTTTGAAAACTCCTGGAGAACAGGAGAAGTGCCAGCAGACTGGAGGAGGGCAAACATTGTCCCCCATCTTCAAAATGGGGAAAAAAGAGGATCCAAACAATTATCACCCAGTTAGTCTGACATCAATACCAGGAAAGATTCTAAAGCAGATCATTAAACAGAGAGTCTGTGAACATCTAGAAGGCAAATCACAAAAAGTCAACATGGGTTTCAGAGAAACAAGTCATGCCAGACAAACCTGATCTCTTTTTTTAATAAAATTACCAGTTTGGTAGATGAAGGGAATGCTGTAGATATAGTATATCCTGATTACAGTAAGGCCTTTGTCAAAGTTCCCCATGACATTCTTGCAATCAAGCTTGTAAAATGTGGGCTAGACAAGGCAACTGTTACATGGATTTGTAATTGGTTGACTGGCTGAACCCAGAGGATGCTCAACAATGGCTCCTTTTCATCCTGGAGAGAAGTGACCAGTGGGGTCCCACAGGGCTCTGTCCTGGGCCCAGTGCTATTCAACATCTTTATCAATAACTTGGATGACAGAATTGGGAGCATACTTATCAGATTTGCAGATGACACCAAATTAGGAGGAGTAGCTAATACCCCAGAGGACAGGATCAAAATTCAAAATGACCTGAATAGACTAGAAAGCTGGGCCAAAGCTAACAAAAGGAAATTCAATACGGAGAAATGTAAGGTACTGCACTTCGGGCGGAAAAATGAAATGCACAGATATAGGATGGGTGACACCTGGCTGAACAAGACTATATGTGAAAGGGATCTAGGAGTCCAAGTAGACCACAAGTTGAACATGAGTCAACAGTGCGATGCGGCAGCTAAAAAGGCCAATACGATTTTAGGCTTCATCAACAGAAGTATAGTGTCTAGATCAAGGGAAGTAATAGTACCACTCTATTCTGCTTTGGTCAGGCCTCACCTGGAATATTGTGTCCAGTTCTGGGCACCATAATTCAAAAAGGATGTGGAGAAACTGGAGCGTGTCCAAAGGAGGGTAACTAAGATGGTGAAGGGTCTGGAAACTGTGCCCTATGAGGAACGACTTAGAGAGCTGGAGATGTTTAGCCTGGAGAAGAGGTTAAGAGGTGATATCATAGCCCTGTTTAAATATTTGAAGGGATGTCATATTGAGGAGGGAACAAGCTTGTTTTCTGCTGCTCCAGAGACTAGAATGCGGAACAATGGATGCAAGCTACAGGAAAAGAGATTCCACCTCAATATTAGGAGGAACTTCCTGACAGTAAGGACTGTTCGACAGTGGAACACACTCCCTGAGAGAGTGGTGGAGTCTCCCTCCTTGGAGGTCTTTAAACAGAGGCTGGATAGCCATCTGTTGGGGATGCTTTGATTGGGAGTTCCTGCATGGCAGGGGGGTTGGACTGGATGGCCCTTGTGGTCTCTTCCAACTCTATGATTCCATGATTCTATGATTCTAATAGAGCTACACACTCTAAGTGACCTGATATGTCTTCCCTTCTTAAATAATAAATAAATAAAATATTTATTTATAGCCAGCCTTTCCGTAGATCAAGGCGGGTTACAACAATATCAGTTACAGGATAAAACACGATAAACAGCAAATATACATTAAAATCACAGTACAATTCACAATATAACAATATCCAGCTAGCATAGGATGTTCAACAACAAAAATAATAACAGTGGGGGGGGGAGGAAGGAGGCTACAAAGGAAAGGAATTAGGGGAAAGCTTTTTGGAACAGGAAGGTTTTTAGTTCCTTCCTGAACCGGTCAAGGGAGGTGGCCGAGCAGAGCTCACTGGAAAGCGCGTTCCAGAGCAGAGGAGCCGAGATGGAATAGGCTCTACGCGATGTTGTGGCGTATTTTGAATCTGGAACTCTCAGCAAATGCTTCCCAGCCGATCTGAGTGTGCGGGGCGGATTATATGGGGAGAGGCGGTTCTCCAAGTACCCTGGGCCCAAGCCATTTAGGGCTTTATAGGTAATAACCAACACCTTGTACAGTGGTACCCCGGGTTACGAAAATAATTCGTTCCGCCGCCGCGTTCGTAACCCGAAATCCTTCGTAAGCCGAAAAAGCCATAGGCGCTAATGGGGAAAAGCCGCGATTTCGTGCGAAAAAGCGCCGAAAAGCACCAAAAATTTTTTCGTAACCCGAAATAACCTTCGTAACCCGGAACAGTTTTTTTCTATGGATTTTTTTCGTAACCCGGAAATTTCGTAAGGCGGCGCATTCGTATCCCGGGGTACCACTGTATTGCGCTCGGAAGCGAATGGGCAGCCAATGGAGATCTTTTAATACTGGTGTTATATGGGTGGCCCTGGAAGATCCAGTGACCACTCTAGCTGCCATATTTTGAACCAACTGTAGCTTCCGGGAATGGTACAAGGGTTGCCCCATGTAGAGCGCATTACAGAAATCCAAACGAGAGGTTACCAGAGCATGTACCACAGTTTCAAGGTCCCTCCGGCCCAGGAAGGGTCGCAGCTGGTGTATCAACCAAAGTTGAAAACAGGTGCTCCTGACCGTCGCATCCACCTGAGATGTGAGGTGGAGCGACGAGTCTAGGAGCACCCCCAGACTGCAAACAGAGTCCTCAAGGGGAGCGTGACCCCGTTCATGACAGGTGGACAAACCTCCAATCCCGGACCGGGGGAACCTATCACAAGCACTTCTGTTTTCTCTGGATTCAAGCTGAGTCTGTTTTCCCTCACCCAGCCCATTACCGAGTCTAGACAGGCATCAAGAGGAGAGATGCCATGCCTGGTCACTGCATCAGTCGGAGACACAGAGAAGACTATTTGGGTGTCATCAGTGTACTGATAACACCGCGCCCCGTGTCTCCGGATAATCTCTCCCAGCGGTTTCATGTAAATGTTCTTGTGTAAACTATCTCAAGCATTCTTCCCCTTTCTTTTCTCTTCTCACCAGTCCTCTGTCAGACAAATTAATTTATCACCCCAAATAATTTATCTCAAGTATGGAGTTCTTATAAGATGATCTTTTACATTGGTTGTCTAAGCTGGTGCCTTTGCTCCTTAATCATATAAACAATCTTCATTCATCTTTCCCAAGGTTATGAGCTCAGCATCTTTCCACTATACTCACTTTCTGTTATTTGCAGCTCCTTTTTGCACCCTGGAAAGCCCAGATTGGGGCTGCAGCATGCTGTTGCCATGGCCCTGATCTGGCTGAAATGGGCAACTCTATGCTGCCCCTTCAGGGTTGTCTAAACAGCCCCTCAGAAGGGATGGAATGCTATGCTTACACAGAAGAGAAAGGAAGCACTTTGAGCATTGCTTTTCTTCTCTCTTTGTCACTGTGTAAAATACCATATACAGTATAGATATTGTCATCAGAGTTACAAAATCATAATTATTATTTACATCCTCTAGAATTATACACTCCCAAAATGATTTCCATTCATTACCATGAACCATTCCCAATCAATGCCCGAAGGGGCAGCATAGAGCCGCCCGTTTCAGCCAGATCGGGGCCACAGCCCCAATCTGGCATTCACAGTGGGTTGTGGTTGTTGTTAACTGCCTTCAAGTCAACTCTGACTCATGGTGACCCCATAAACGAAACCTCCAAGCTCTGCATTTGTCACTGCTCTGTTGAGATCCTGCAGCTTCATGGCCATGTATCCTCAGCACTCTTCTCCAGCACCACATCTCAAATGAGTTGAGTGTCTTCCTATTTGCTTTCTTCACTGTCCAGCTCTCACCTCTGTACATGGTGATGGGGAATACAATGGCTTGGATGATTCTAACTGTAGTGTTCAGTTGTATGTCTTTGCACTTTAGAATAATCTCTAGTTCTTTCATTGCTGCCCTTCCCATTCCTAGTCTTCTTATCTCTTGGCTGCAGTTTCTGTTTTGTTCAATGTTTGGTCCAAGGTATGAGAATCTTTTAACTATTTCAATTTCCTCATTGTCTAGGCTAAATTTATGCAGGTCCTCCTTGGTCATTATCTTTGTTTTCTTTATGTTGAGCATTAAGCCTGCCTTTGCATTTTCTTCTTTGACTTTCCTTAGTAATTGTTCGATGTCTGTGATGTTTTCAGCTAGAGGTACGGTGTCATCAACATATTTTAGATTGTTGATGCTTCTTCCTCCGTGTCTTCCATGTCTAAACATGTTCTACCTATGATATTTTCTGCATACAAGTTGAACAAATAGGGTGATAAAATGCAGCCTTGCCTGACACATCCCAAATGAGTTGATTTTCTTCTTCACCATCCAGCTCTTGCATCCATACAGAGTGATGGAGAATACAATGGCTTGGACAGTTCTAACTTTAGTGTTCAGTTGCATATCTTTACACTTAAGGATCTTGGCGAGTTCTTTCATGGCTGCCCTATTTTTAGTCCTCTTATTTCTTGACTACACAGTTGATTACACAGTTATTTATTTATTTGTTTCTTATTTCTGCACAGTGACTGCACACTTATTTATTTATTTCCTGTTTCTTGACTACACAGTGACTGGACACTTATTTATCTATTTCTCATGTCTTGACTGCACATTTCCTCACTGTGGCTATTAACATTCAAATTAACCCCTCCATCATTTCCTGAGGCATCTCCCCATCTTGATTGCAGACAGCAACCATTCCCACCCTCCTGCAACCAAAACAATCCCTTCCCTTTCGGCAGCATTCCCCGCTGTCGCCAGCAGGGGGAACTGGAGAGATACCCATAGTTAGACCCTTGTTGGAACGTACCAATACGGGTGTGTCCTTTGTGATTGATTCCGAACAGCTCGGCTTAAACAGTAGAATGTGGGCAAGGGGAGGATGCCATCGATGAATGGAATCCCCGTTATGAAATAAAATGGGTCCTAATGAGTCTTTGGTCAGGTCGCTGCTGGGACTTCCCCGCCGCGGTTCGAAGTGGTACGTCCCACCGCTGGTCGCCGGAGGGAGGAGAGGGAAGCTGTTCCATTCTGCGCTTGCTCCTCCCTCCGCTGTATGCTCTCAGGGTTCTGCTGAAGGAAAGAAGGAAGGAAGGACCCTCCCAGCCTGGGACACGTCGCCGCAGCAGCAGCCAGAAGCAGCAGCCTCTGCAGTGCCTTCCAGCCTTTTTGCTCAGGTGGTGAGTAGGGAAGGTGGAGGGGCCCTTGCATTGGAGGCGGGGGGGGGGCTGAGGGTTTGAGCCTTGCACTGGGACTCTGGAGATCAGGGGTCAGATCCCTACTCAGCCATTTAAACCCACTGGGGGACCCTGGGCAAGTCACACTCTCTCAGCCTCAGAGGATAACCCTGTGATAGGTTCTCCTTTGTTGTTGTTGTTGTGTGCCTTCAGTGTAAACCCACTGGGGTCCCCTGGACAAGTCACACTCTCTCAGCCGCAGGCTAACCCTGTGATAGGTTCTCCTTTATTGCTGTTGTTGTGTGGCTTCAGTGTAAACCCACTAGGTGACCCTGGGCAAGTCACACTCTCTCAGCCTCAGAGGATGGCAATGGCAAAGGCAAGCCCCCTCTGAAGAAGCTTGCCAAGAAAACTCTGCAATAGGTTCGCCTTTGGCATTGTTGTTGTTGTTGTTGTTGTGCACCTTCAAGCATAAATCCACTGGGTGCCCTTGGACAAGTCACACACTCTCAGTCTCAGACAAACCCCTCTCTGAAGAAACCTGCCAAGACAATTCCATGGTGAGTTTGCCTTAGGGTTGCCACAAGTCACCTTAGAGTGGCCATAAATCGGGAAGCAGCTTGAAGGCACCCAGCGCCAGGAGGAAGGCTACTCTGCAGAGCCTCCTGCTTGCTTCCTTCTCCTTTTTTTGGTGGTTGTGGTGTTGGGTGCAGCTTGTGGGGTGCTCCCTAAAAGAGGTGTTTCCCCACCATCCCATGGGACCAGCTGCCTCCCTCCTTCTCTCTCTCAGGTGGTTAGAAACAAAAGCTTCTCTTATTTCTCCCATCCTCTCTCCCATTTTGAAGCATGTTTTTCCTTTTAGGCATCCCTGGAGGTAACCTGGCACCTTGGAGGTGTTTTGGACTTGCATGGCATTGGCTGATGGTCAGAGATGATGGGAGTTGCAGCCCAAACCATCTGCTAGGTTGCCTACCCCTGATATGCAAAGAGATCTTGCAGCACCTTTGACACTAACCGAAAGAGAGAGGTTGGCAGCATGAGCTTTTGTAGACTTGGTCCTACTTCTTCAGATGCATCTGTGGAAAGCCCAGGGACAGACCTATAGAGCAGTCTGTGTGTGGAAATGTCCATGGGAATGCAAAATTTTATGAGTGAGGAGATAAGGGGACAAGGTCAGTTTTAACAATAAAGGCAAGGATGTTGCCTAAAGCCAAGGTTAGTAGATAATCCTATGGATGAGTATTCTTTCTTTCAGTTAATCTCAAAGGTGCTGCAAGATCCTTTTATACTGATTTCCCAGACCAACACATACGGTAGGTCTTTGAAATTTACCCCTGATAAGCAAGGCATTTTTCTGATGGAGTGCTTATACCTTCTTCTGACTTGTAACGGAGGAGGAGAAGTGAGCTACTAAACAGGTTGCTGGCTTGCCCCTTCCTTATCTCCAAGTGCTTGTATAGTTGGCCCTCTGTATCTTGAAAATATTCAAAACCAATATAAATTCCAAAAAAGCAAACCTTGATTTTGCTGTTTTATATAAGGGACACCATTTCACTGTGCCACTGAATGTAATGGGACTTGAGCATCCACAGATTTTGGTATCCATGGGGAGTCCTGAAACAAAACCCCAGCGGATGCCCAGGGCCCACTGCATACATGTCTGTGCATAATACATAGCCATGTATTTTCCTTATGTATCACCATTTCTGGGATTCTGCTGGTTATATCCTGCCCTTAGGTGCTTCTGTCATTGGGTGTTGTATCAGCTGGTAGGTGGATACTACTGTGTGATAGCTGTTGTGTTTGCCATGTAGGAGCAGCAGGCTGACAAAGGCGAAGAAGGGAAAGGTGTTACTGCATAATGGGGAGCTGTTTTTCTCCACCTCACTGTATTTGCACGGTGTTGTGTCAGGGACGTAGCCAGGATTTTAGGAAAGGGGGGGCAGACTAAGTGCCACCATTATAATGGGGCTTGGGTGCAGCGGCGCAGCAGCACGCACCATTCATTTTTCTAATGGAAGGGAGGGTCCAAACCCCAAGAAACCCCCCCCCCCCGGCTATGTCCCTGGTTGTGTGCCTCCATAATTTGGTACAACTGAAATGAGGGGAAGATAGAAAAGGAAGCTGTTTAGGTGAGCTACGAGTTCTACTTTCACCCCGAGTAAACAAGCTCTCTAGAACTGGTTTGACTTCTGCAGAGTAATGCATCACTGCCACATATTGCAGTCTTTCCTTGCCAGTAAGCAATACGGAGAAAACAGGTCAGTAAAAATGTGTTACAGTAAAATAGTATTAATATGCTGCCTGTCATTACAAGATCATTGGCTGCAACACATATTTTAAAAACAGGTGTGGTTGGGTATATTTTGTTTTGAAATGTGGCTTATTTTATTCTGTGCTTCTTCTTTCTCCTTCATATTTATCCAGAGGAAGCGCCTCCTAATAGTCCTGTTTCATGTTTGTTTTCAGAGTTGCCATGATTGGACAACTAGGCACAGAAATATAATGCATGTAGTGGGCTGAGAAGTTGGAACTGGTGGCTAAGATATTACGTGGTTTCAGTGATTTTAATTGCCATAAGGAAGCGTTCTAACAGGTGCAGTTTCTCTTGCCATAGTATGCCATCTGATTCAGGAGCCTGCAACTGATATCTATTTTCCATTTGCCCATACTGTTTGATGCATGAGAAACATATCCAAGATAATCATTCAGGTATAGAGAAACACAGAGGCCCATCTAGGTTCCGAAAGAAATCCATCATGGTTTCATTTACCAGACATTTAATCAGAGTTTAGAGTAAATCTCCAAATTGTAACATACACCTCTTCTCTTCATTTAGTGGATTGCCTTTCCATTTAGCCCCTTACCAAGATCACTTTGGCCTGCTTGCTTGGAGATATTTGTACAAATGTAGTTGTTTCAAAGAAACTGGCAAAACCACCACTTGGTATTCTTTGCCTAAGAAAACCCATGAAATTCATGGGGTCACCATATATTGATAGGTGACTTGAACATACAAACACACAGTTGTTCAGAGTGGTGTCTTCAGCTAGAATGATTAGCCTTAGTGCTTGCAGGGATCTGCTTTGTTTTCTACAAGGACTCTTGAGATCCACCAGCCATGGTGTGGTGTTAACAACATTGATCAGATTAGACTAATTTAGATTTAGAATATCCATTCTCCTGGAGGATAAACCTGTCAGTGCTAGCTATTACCTCAAGTACCAGAGTCAGTCTAACTTTCAGTAACAGTGGCTGTGTAGTTATTAATAGGAAGATGTTATTGCGCTCATACCCTGCCTGTGGACTTCTTATAGGCCTGTTGTGGGCCACTATGGGAACAAAATGCTGGCTTGAATAGGCCTTTTTGTTTGATTCAGTAGGGTTCTTCTTATGTTAAAGAATTCTGAGACCAGGAATTGGTTCTGACCATGAGAACTGAATGGAGCGCATAGTCTTTCCTCGTACAATCTGTATTTCAGTAGCATAATTTAGGATGGTGAGGTAGTACCTTTGTTGCTGTTATCAGAAATCCTTTGCAGCTAATCTACTGCAAAGAACGCAGAACTCTACTGACAGATCCAGATTTGCCTTCTATGCACCCCTGCTCAGCAATGGCCTGCAGCCTATATAGACCATCTGACTATTGCTTTTTTCCATCCCAGTTTTCAAATTGTTTTAGGTTACCAGCATTTTCAGATAGCTTCTGAAGAAGTAGAATTGATAACAAGTCCTGTCTTCACCAGGTATTCTAGAAAGTTACAACAGCAGATAGTATTTGAAAGCCACTGTGAGTTCAAGCAGATAAAGTTTATGTGTGTTATACCCCATTAAATACTGTCATGCTTGTTGCTGTGCTATTTGCTGTCAAGTTGACTTCACCTTATGGCAGTCCTATGAATGAGAGAACTCCAAGAGCCCAGGTCATCAACTACCCTGGTTAGATCTTGCAGACCCAGGGCTATAGCCTCCTTGATTGAATCAACTTAGCATGATCTACTGCTTTCCAGTTTATCAAGCATTATCATCTTTTCAAATGAGTCATTTCACTTCCAAAGTACAAGAGCCTCAGTTCAGTCATCTTTGCTTCTATTAAGAGTTCAGGCTTGATTTGCTCTAAGGCCCATTCATCTGTCTTTTTAGCAGTCCATGGCATCTGCAGAAAATCTTTTCCCACACCATATTTCAAACGAGTTGATTTTCTTCCTGTCACCTTTCTTCACTGTACGAATTTCAGACCCATACCTAGAAATCAGGAATATTAAAACCTGGATTCTGACTTAGGTATTTAATGACTGCACTCTCTTAATCTAGGAAAACAGTCTCTCCTATTTGCATTTGGTTTTGGTTTCATTAAGAGTTAGTTATTAACTCGGTCACTATGGCTTGGAAAAATTTTTCAGATCCTATTTGCATGTTCCCTCATAAATTAAACTAATTATAACATAGTGGCACTAGATTGTTGAAACAATCACTACATTTATATTCCTAAATATTTAGAAAATTAAAACACAGAAAGAAAGTAATACCTATGCAGTTGCTAAAGTTAAGAAAATGAAATTATATCATTATTTGTCTACTAGGAATGCACACATTTTGGATATGCAGAAGTGAATTTAACTAGGATTTTATCTCAAGTATATAAAAATGAAGGGCAAAGGTACATTTTCTTTTCAGGATAGATGAAAACACATCCTCAGACACATGGCGGGGGAGGGGGGCTTCCTGGTACATACTTCCATTCCTACTGACTATTTAGAAAACTTATGGGGTAGGGAAGAGCATGCAAAGAACTATCAGAGGGGAAATTGTTGACTTACTGGAGGATGGGTGCCACTGGAAACAACTTGGCATCTGTTGCAATTTTTAAGAAGGTGGAAGTCCTGTTATACTAACTTTTCTGATTAGTGAAATAACTAATTTTTAATATAGAAGAGTGAATTTATAAATCAACGTTTCTGTTTTTAAAAAAGTACAGTATATTATAACTGGACTATTACATTTTTTAAAAAAAAAAACCTGACCAGCTTCAGTTATCAATGTCTTTTTACTAGAAGGTAGGACATTCTTGTTTATGTGAGTTAGTGTATTTCCGGTCATTGCTATGCTTACTGCTTCAATGTTTTAAGTAAAATCACTGATGAATAAATAAACCTAGATTTCTATACGTTTCTTAAGCTTCAAAGCATTCTGAGTATTCAACTACATTCTCAAAAGTGTACTATTGTGGAAGAACCAGCATGGTGTAATGGTTTGATTGGTGGGCTAGGACTCTGGGAAATCAGCATTCAAATCCCTTCTCATCTTTGAAAAGCCACTGGGTAACTTGGCTAAGTCACACTCTCAGCCTCAGAGATAAGCAGTGAGAAACCCCCTCTAAAAACATTTTGGCAGGGAGACTCCATGGTTGCCTTAGGGTCACAACTTGAAGGCACATGACAACAACAGTAGTATTGTAGGGTGGATTTGTTTATTCTGTAGAGCTTAATTTTCATGGAAGACATTAAAAAGTATTTCTTAATGTTAATTTTTCATTTCCTATCTCATAAGGTATATTTTACAGTGATTTCTGACAATATACTCAGTATAGCAAATGCCATTGAGATTCTTATCAATTGTCTTTGTTTGTTTGTTTTCTCTTAGTTTCACAAGAAGTTTTAGGCAATGAAAATTTAAAATGGACCCTGAGGAGCAGGAGCTGCTTGGCGACTATAGATACAGAAATTACTCTTCAGCAATTGACAAAGCTTTGAGGAACTTTGAATCTTCAAGTGAATGGGCAGATCTTATATCTTCTCTTGGTAAACTTAACAAGGTAATGTATTTGGCTATCTTTTTTAAATTTTTAATATTTAATAATAAAAATAGTTTTAGATTACAGTCTACACATCAGTCTGACAAGCTGATAGTGAGCAGATCATAATACAGAAATGAAAGCTATAAAAGAAATCATCTGATAAATTGGATTAAAGATGGGATGTTCACTGAGGTCCAAAACAAACTGCAGAAATAATCCAGTTTGAGACCACTTTAACTGCTCTGGCTCAGTGCTAGGGATTGTAGTCTATTCTGGCACCAGAGTTCTCTGATAGAGAAGGCTAAGGCGGGGTACAGACCGCCGCTTTGTGGCGCTCTGCCGCCGCCGCCGGTAGGTCCGCGGGGGAGCCGGAGCCTCCACACGGCGCGGCTCTCGCGTGGACCGAAAAAGAAGCTCCAAAATGGAGCTTCTTTTTCAGTCGCATTTGCGACGTAGCGAGGCGCCAGGGGCGCACTCGCTACGTCACAAAGGACGCGACATGTAGGAACGCTCAGCGTCCGATATGCAAAGATGGCGCCGGCCATGTAGAAGGGCCGGCGCCATCTTGTACAGACAGAGTCCATACTAGGCCCAGGGGCGTCTAGAAGAGACGCCCCTTTTTAAAAATGGGACGTCCTCCGGACGTCCCAAATGTCGGTGTAGAAAGCCTCTCCATGTCTCACAAAACTACAGTTTCCAGAATTCCCTATCATTGAGCCAGGGCAGTTAAAATGGTCTCAGACTGGATTACTTTAGTGTGTTTTGGACTAAATATAACAGGTTTCCTTACATAGAAACAATTCCTGCTAATATACTGGAATATTTTATGGTTGACTGATTTCTAAAAATAATTACCAGTACATTAGTTTATAGCATAATCTTAGTGTTGCTGTTTGAAATTGAATTGATGTAGTGCTCTTGGCCTGATCTAAGGATAGAAATGATAGTTCTCTTTAACACTATGTTGCGAATTGAAGAATAAGTGGGTAAAAGGAGAGAAAATCTTAAATGAGACTTCTGAAGCCAACATTTACAAAGCTGTTTAAGTATAGGAACATGATACAAATTTATAGATTTGTCTTCAACTGATGACCCATAAAAATATTTTACCGTTAAAGGGAAAAACGGCAACTTAGATCTTGATCTTATATCTGTGAGGAAACACATTGCAAGACCTGTGTCCTGTATCATAACTTGCTGTGTGCTAACCTCCTAAATTTAGTCCAAAATGGAGAAGTAGAACTAGGAAGTAAAAAAGGCGTGTGACACAGGAAACCTTTGATGTTAGTAACATACACTTATAGATTCAATATTACCTTTTTGGATGCATGTCCCATAAGTATAAATAGTTGACCTTTTAAAAAAATAATACCTTTGTAAACATTCTAAGTTTTAGATTGTATTTATTATGAGAAACTGTTCATTAGATGCTTTAAAATGATTAAAATGTTGAATAATAATAATAATAATAATAATAATAATAATAATAATAATAATAATAATAGTTTATTTATATCCCGCCCCTTGAGGTCAATCGGGGTGGCTAACAATGATAAACTACAATACATTGTAGATCAAAATTCCCTCCCCCCTTAAAAAATTATTAAATCAATTATAATTAAAACCAACTAATTAAACAACATTAACACATACACATTATTACAAGACAAAAACAAAACAGAACAAAACAAATAAAACAGTAAACTACTGTATTTTACTGATGCATGCCTTTTGAAATATGTAGTGTCCTCTTTGACTCTTGGAATGTTCAGTTTTCTTTATTTTTGGTGCCTAAATATCCTATAGGCACCAGATCACTTCTGATCTTAGAAGCTAAGCACAGTGAGCCTTGGTTAGCATTTGAATGGGAGACAGCCAACAAATGCCAGGTGCTGTAGGCGATATTTCAGAGAAAGGATCTGGCAAAACCACCTCTGAGTATTCCTGGTCCAAGAATAGTGGCACCATAAGTTGACAGAAGATTTGATGGCACATGCACACATAACTTTTGTACATTTTGCAAATTTTCCTTGTTTTCTACAAAAATAAATAGTGCTCAACTATTCAATGTTACTTTTTAATGCAAATTTGAAATAAAAACGTTTAATAAGAAACATGGGGGGGAATAACAAACTAAAAAAATAAAGACTGCTCAATCAAAGTGCCATTAAACCTGTAGTGAAAATAAAGCAGGCCTAATAAAGTAAATTTTATTGTGAGAGGAATAGGTTTTAAAAGTCTAAAGGTCTTGCAGATCACAGAATGCAAAGAAATCAGCCTTCAGCCACTAAAAAGAGTGTTGATTCCTTCCTACCTCAGTTGGGTTGTAGACATTTGATGTGCTATTTAAAGGAGCTTGTTCTGATAGTTTGTGAAATATGTAGCAGAACAGTAAGACTAGGAATTAGAGTTGTAGAGTTTTTTCCATTCCATCAGCTTTTCTATTCCATTAATCCCATCTGGTGCAGGTTTTTTTTATTCCCTTAATCTTCTTAAGCTGTGTTCAGGCCAGCAGTCCTGTCCCATGTTATTTCAGTGTTCTTCTTCACTATCCCAAAACAAATAATCCTTGTGTTTCTCACATAGGTATATCTTCCCCTACAAGAGGTGCAAGACTGAGATTTTCATTACAATTAGTACTAAATAATGCAGTTTTACATGTGGAGCATCCCATACCTACCACAACAAATTAGAGCCAGTTTTCTAGTAAAGTGTAGGTGTGGGGAGCAAGGAGACCCTTTAAACAGAGTTCTCATTAGCCAGGTTAATGTAAAGTGTTATTGTAATCCAAAGTAATATAATGGCAGGTGGGTTTTTATTATTGAAAATTTTAAAGCATACAGAAACATAAAGAATGTATAAACACACAAGAAATTACCAAAAAAAATTCAAAATATTTACATATTCATACATAGAACAACCTCTTCTGCCCCCACTCACTGTGGAATCTTCACATTAAAACATACTTATGACATAATTGTAACCAATTGCCCTCCCTCCTTTAACATAAAGACAGAGTATCATATAAAAAAAAGTTAATACCCCTTGTGTTCATCCAGTTTTTCCCCCCTGGAATGTGAGTTTTTAAAAGCACCCTGTTCATGTAAATACTGTATGTGGCAGTTACTGCTAGGCTTGTGCCCAGTATGACTTGAGAAGATCTGTCATATTCTGTAGTATGGGTGGAATATGCTGAGCGCAGGTGAGGCTGTACGAGAGTCTGTGTACTTTACTTGTTTTAATAGGATCTGCTGGGAGCCATAGTCGTGTGGATAAACTATACCAGTGCTAGAGTAATTCTAGTTGACTGACTTAAGAATGATGACTCATGATACAACATGATTGAATGTACTGGTGTGATGAGCTACTTTTACTTACTTTCTTTACTTGTACGTTCTGCTTTGGTGGTTTTGAAGACCATTAGTAGTCTCAACATATTAGCTGTTAAATATTTCATGACTGAACAAAACTACATATTAACTGAGTAAAGCTTTTATTTTGCACTTCACGTGTTAAAATAGCCATGCCTTTCATTTTAACATACAACTTCCTCAATAATATGCAATTATCAAATTAATTGTTCTTATATTTATTGAAATAAGAACACTTAATGCATACAGACTACACCTACAGTAATCAAAACATAAACAATTTAGTGTAAAAAAATGTTGCATTTGGAGAATCAGTTAACACAGCATAAACTAACATTGTTTTCACTGTAAACCATCATAATTACCAAGTAAATACTGTGTTGTTTCTATGGCTTTGCTGGGAATCATAATAAATATTTAGTTGTTATCTTTAGGTTTTTGTAATAAAACAATAATTTCTGTAATATTTCTTTTGTATACTAAATTATTTCTGCAAAAAGCAGCTGAAACAATGGAATAGCAGGGTGTTTGTTTGTTTTTTACCAAAAATATGCATGAATGAAAAAGATAGCTGTTGTATTATTGAATATTTCTGACTAAAAGAAATAGCTTGTTCTTTGTAACGTATTCTACAGTGATGGCAAGCCATGACTCAGATAACTTAGAAGTACAGTTTACTATATGAAAGAGACCACTGCATTATAATCTGAACATTTCTGGCTTTTACTATCTGAGAAAACTTTGTTCCTCAGATCACTGTAAAATGCTCTACATAGATCTGTCCTTGGAACGTGCTTGGAAACTACAACTAGTGCAAAATGAAGTGTATAGGTTTTAGCCAAGAATATGCTTTGTCAACCATATTACATCAACTTTGTTGGCTCTCTGTCTGTTGCTTGGAACATTTCATAGCAATGTTTTTGACCTACAAAGTCATAAGCAGTCTGGAGCCAGGATATGTTCAGTCAATTTTTATATAAGACTGTATGTGTATGATCTGCAAGTTTTGCTCCACTTCTTAAAGGCTAGGGCATCAGAATGTAAACTCTGGTAAGACTTTTAAACATGGTCCCAGAAACAGACTGCTGGTCTGTCATCCAATGAACATCCTAATTAAGTATGAGAAACCTCATGGTTGACAAACATGTGACTGGTTATAGCAACTATTCAAGCAATAGTTGTGGTCTCCCTCAATGAGGAAACTCCATCTGTGATCCTAAGTTCATAAGAGAAGCTTTGTTTACTTGAGGCCACTTTTGCCTTAGAGGTAGTCCAAGAACATCCCAAAATTAAACTTGATCCTTTAGAGACAATGTGCTCCTTGTAGAGCAGACTAAGCACTGCTCAGCCAAGCAGAAGAACCACTCACTAAAAGTGTACCATTTTGTCTAGACTGGCCACCAGCCAACTGGCCCTCATTCAGTCCATTACTGCACCACATCACTTATTCTCAACACCCGGTGCCTCAGTTGCAGTGTTGCCAACAAGCCTTGAAGATAATTCCCCAAACGTTTGGCCAAAACTCACCAAATCCCCCCCCCATATCTCACCAAATACTTATTTCAACTTTCAAAATTACCATTAAAACCAATCACCAAAATCACACCAAAGGCTCTGAAAAGTACCCATTTTGGTGTGAAAGTCACCAGATTGGCAACACTGCAAGTTGGTTTGATGAAAAGGTGAGATAGATCTTGGGATGCTGCATTCATCTACTCTTTAACAGTTAACATTAGAAGGATGACTACGCCACATGCCAATAAAAAGAAATTATCACTACTCTTATAACAAGAGGCATGGTATGTGTAAGACCTTTGAAAAGAATAGACTGTGATGGGCAAGTGTGGCCTCTGTAAATTTTGGACTGCTACTCTCATAATCTCCACTATTAACTATGCTGCCTAGTGCTGATGGGAGTTGTAGGTCAACATCTATAGGGGCGTAGTTGGTCGCTTCTGATTTACAGAAAAGAGCTGGCTTGTACATTACTCATACTAGAGATATAGAAGTGTTTGTTTTAGCACAAACAAACAAATTAGGGCTGAAGTATTTAATTAAATATATTAAATGCTAATCAGGCCAATTTGTTTTGTGCCTTCAAGTCATTTCTGACATATGGTGACCCTAAGGTGATCCTGTCGTGGGGCTTTCTTGCTTTCTTGGCAAGATTTGTTCAGAGAGTGCTAATCAAAGCAATTTATTAATTAAATTCTGCACCAAGATTTTTAAAAACTGTATTTAATATTAGCCTCAAATCTTCTAGAGGTTCCCCAGCATGAATTCAAGATGCTGCTATTGACTTTTTAAAGCAGGGATGAGAATTATGCAGCATTCTAGATGTTATTGAATTACAGCCCGCAGAAGCACTAGTCAGCCAATGGAAAGGAATGCTGGAAGTTGCATTTTAGCAACAGCTGCAGAGCTGCATGATACCCATCCCTGCTTTAAAGTCTTAACAGGCATTGGGTCGGCCAGTCAGAGTGCCTGAGGAATTGTTTCCTTTCACATATATTGGGTTGGGCCTTGAAATGATCTTATCCCTTTCTGTGATGCACCTGTAACACGTAATGCTGTGGGAGGCTCTAAGAAAGAGGGCTTTTTCAATAGTGACACCCATCACCAGAGAGTATAGTGTCCATTTTGTAATCTAGTCTTTAAAATTATTTTATTGGAGTGAGGATGGTTGATCTTAAAACACTAATTTTTAGATTTTTGGGGTATCCTTAGGGTTGTAAGATTTGTAACATTTTGTGAGCTAAATGATCTTGTGTTCTGCTGGTGGATTCATGCAGCATAAAGAACTTATATTACTGGGCAGCATTTAAACACTTAAATGCATTGTTTGGTTTGTGGTGGTTGTATTTATGCTTCTTGAAAAATGCTGTGGGGTTGGTCACAAATTCAGTAAAAGAACAGCAGGAGAAGGGATTTCTTAACCTTCCCCCAGCCTAGAAAGGATTGGGAGAGCTGCACTCCCCTGTTTTGTCATATATTTGAGCCATGTTTCCTTAATTGCAACTGTTTCTAGGGTTTTAAAAAAGGTCAACACAATATAGTGAGGAAACACTGAAAGATAAACAGCCTTTTACCTTTTCTTAAATTGTGATTTGTTTATCCAGGATATCCTTAGTTGTTGTAAGTTTGTGCAGCCTGCAGAACAGAGTACTGTATACTTATATTTACAAGGAAACACTTGTTACCTTGATATCAGCAATGGCTTAGCATTCTTTTGTTTAAATACAGATATCTGCCTTTCTTCCCAGTCTTCTTCATATTTTGTCTGCTTTATTTTCACCATTCTAAATGTGATAGTATGCAAAAGGATCTTGTAGCACCTTTGAGACCCGCTGTGTTGAAAACGTTATAGCATAAGCTTTTAGAAATGCATCTGAGAAAGTAGACCAAGCCTACAAAAGCTTGTGCTACAGCTTCTTTTGCACAGTTAGTCTCAAAGGTGCTACAAAATCCCTTTGCATACTGATATTCCAGACTAACATGACTATGTCTCTGAATTCTAAATATGATACACCTTAGGATGTAAGTTGCAAACAACCTGAAGGCACACACGGATAACAACAAATCCAGTTGTTAGTCTCACTGAACCTACAAGAAATAGATAAGCCAACATTTATGTAAATTCCACTGATTCATTGTGTGTACTCTAGTTGGAACTATCAGCTGGATTTAGGAAAGCAAATTTGTTTCTTGACTACTGCTTTCTCAG
Source organism: Sceloporus undulatus (assembly GCF_019175285.1). Lineage (NCBI taxonomy): Eukaryota > Metazoa > Chordata > Lepidosauria > Squamata > Phrynosomatidae > Sceloporus > Sceloporus undulatus. The sequence goes on from NC_056524.1 coordinate 67,647,832, forward strand.
GCCTAGATTATAAATTATATGTTGAGCTTCTGGGTCTGAAATATCCCATTAGTGTTGCAGGCAGTGAAGGTAATTGTTCCTAATTAGATCTAGTGGCATAAGCTAAACTGTCAACAGGATAATGGGGATTATACAGTTGACAGCCTTGACATTATAACAGAACTTGGCCAGCCTAAACTGTTCTGACTGCAAATAGTGTACGTACCTAGCTTCTCTAGAATATCATTTGTTTGCAGACACTGAATAAGAACATGCACTTCAAGTCTTCTTTCTGCAGTTGTTGCTGAAAGCATTTGTTATAAATGAGGTATTATGTATTTTGTACAAATTGTTACTGTGGCATGCCCCAACTGCATTTTGCCTTTCTTATGTAAGTCTTTGTTTCAATACTAGTTCTCATTATTCCATGAACCAGTGTGTGGGGGACAGCATCAGAAAGAGTCAGTGATAGTGATTTTCCACAAAATTTTGCACTGCAGAATTTTCCGGTGTCCTAAATCAAGAGTAAGCCAAGTGTGGTCCTGAGGCCACATGCTGTTCCCAATATTGTTTGGAGATGTCCCCCCCCCCCCCGATTCCCCCAACTGTCCTTTTCCTGACACCTCTATAAGGCGAATGACCTCTCGTATAAGACTCCAGGAACCACAATTCACATTTGAAATAGGTTGCACACACCCTCATGTACTTTAATAGCAGGAAATACAGTAGACCCTTGTTATACGCTGGGGTTTGGTACCAAGATCCCCCATGGATAACAAAATCCGTGGATGTTCAAGTCCCATTAAATATGATGACATAGCAAAAATGGTGTCTATTATAAAAAATTGAAAACCAAGGTTTGATATTTGAAATTTATACTTTTTTTGAACATTTTCAAACTGTGGATGCTTGAATCCATGTATAAGAAACCCGTGTGTAAGAAGAGTCGACTGTACTTTTTCCCCAAAATCAACAGTGGATTTCTGGTTTTCCTGGTTTTATTTTTCTGTCACAGTAGAGTTTCTTATTATTTTGCAAGTTTATTGGACTCATATCTGTTACACAAAATTTTCATATCACGTAGATATTTGAACTGAAATGTTTAATTAGGACCAGTATCAATAGTTTAAATATTATATTAATATAGGTTCAACACTTTATGTGGAAAATAGCACTTACCTTTAAATTTTTACAAAAATGGGTGATATTTTTAGACTTTTGGTTTAAAATGGCTTAAAAATAAGGAGACAGGTTTGAAAAGGGTTGGCATGCTAATTTTAGCATGCCTAATGAACTTTAAAAAGAGTTTCCCTCTCTTCTATTGAGGTTGTTGGGGCATTTCCAGTTTCACTGCCACTGTAGAATTACTTGCACTACTTAGTTCTGTCTCACATTGAGGCAGTGTGATACCCTCTCATTACTGCTAAAGAATTTTCTGCTGAAAAGATAGTCTGGGCAATTTTCACTGACAGTTATTGGGATAGAAGAATAGGTAATGGCAAACAAGTTGCACCTTAATCCAGTCAAGGCAGGTATTGTTGGTGGGAGAAATCTGCTCATTTCAATAGTGGTGGATATTTTTCTTTGGGCAGGTTTGTGCTTCTCCTAAAGAGTCAGGTACAGTGGATCCTTGGTATCTGCTGGGGTTTTGTTCCATGACCCCCTGTGGATACCAAAATCAGTGAATTCTCAAATCCCATTAACTACAATAGAAATGGTGCCCTTATATAAAATGACAAAACCAAGGTTTGCTTTGTAAAAGGTATACATATATACTTTAACACAGTCAGCTCTTTGTTTCCGCTACCTTCAAATCAAGTGCATATACTCCTACATTATGTCTTCATGGAAGAGGGTCCTACACTTGTGGGGTATCAAGAGAAGACTCTTACCGCCCAAGAAGTAAGCCTTCTTGCATATTTAAACTGAGCCTGGGTCTCCATATGTAGACGATGAGAGTATCCTGGGTCAAACTGCAGGGATGAAGCTTCCAATGACCTCGAGAGTCTTGACTCCACAGAGTGAACCAGTTCCTCACCATCTTCAGACATGGAGGAAGGGAGTCTTCCTTACCAGAGGGATCCTCTGTTGGGGACATGACAATCAGTCTGATTCTGGGAACAGTACAAAGTGATGGTAATGATATTTAAAGACTTAAATAGCTTAGACCAGGAAATGTTAGAGACTGTCTATTCACAAACAAGCCTGCATGTGCACTAAAATCAAATGGAGAAGCTTTTTATCCAACTATAGTGGGAGCACATTGATTAGGAGAAGAGAAATGATGGCTGTGCCAAAATTGTGAGATTCTTTGCCCCGGAGGCTAAGCAGGCACTCTTATTTAACTCTGTTTTGTCATACAGCAAAGACTATCCTGTTCAGGCAAGTGTTTGCCCCTTGTAATATTCTAATTACGAGTAATTTTGTACTTATATCACCTGGCTATAATCAGGAACATTGTTGGGCCAGAAATGCCAGTGAGTCTATTAACATTTCTCTAATGTTTCTCATGGTTTAATATTTTTCATGACTTGGGAGGCTAGTGTCCAGCTGTGTAAATTACCATTAGGTTTCAGTACCAACTTTTCCCACACTTCCATTTCCTTCAGTGGGCCCTTGGTGTCTGCTGGGGTTTGGTTTCAGGACCCGCTGTGGAAACCAAAATTGGTTGATACTCAAGTCCTGTTATATTCAGTGTTATAGTAAAATGCTGTCCCATAAAGAAAATGTCAAAATCAAGGTCTGCTTTGTGAGGCTTTAAATAATGTTTTCAAGCTGTTGATGGTGGAATCCATGATTACAAAATCGGTGGGTAAGGCAGGCTGCTGCTTTTAATTACTAGATAATATCTGAACCTATGAGTTGGTCTCACCAGGATGGCATAGAATTAATCAATGTTGATTAAATTAATTTTAATAAAATAATATTTGCTATAAAAGGTAGAGTTTATTACTAGGGGTGTGGGGAAGTGTCTAGACAGCCATGTAAAATATTTGTTAAGGTATGTGAATCGCTCTGTTGAGTTTTCATAAGTAAACTGACCTAAGCCTAAAACAGTGCAGATTCTCTCTCTTCTGTATTTCTGTGTCAGCAATTCTAGGGAATTTTCTCACATGTAACAGATAAATACATAATCAGAGCAGCTAGTGCAGCTACATTTTGAGAATCAGGGTCATACTTGAAAGGGTTGCCTATTCAAATTTTGTTTGATTTCCTTCCAGGCAGGTGTCTGATAGATTGTAGTTACCAGTATTGAGCTTGCAGATAAAACTAACACTGAAAGATTGGTTATTTTTTTAAAAGCTAGTATTGTCTTGATGGTTGACCAGTTCCTACAAATTAAAGTAATGGAAACATTACAGAATTTATCACATCATGTGAGATCTGTTTAAATTTTATGTTACTAAGGTGCAGGACAGACCATCCAAAAAGGACAGTCTCCTGGCACCTAGTTTTGGTCCACAGGGAAGCCACAGGCTCCAGACCGCGGGACTTCCCCGTGGACCAAAAAGAACCCAAAAAAGCAGGTTCTTCTTGCAACGCCATTATGACATTGCAGTGCACCAATGGAAAGGAAAGGAAGTCATTTATGTTTTGTGTTTTTAGTAGGTTTATTTTATGTTTAAGAATTGTGTTTGAGTGTTATTGAGTTTTGATGTATTGTTTAAGTAATGGGTTTTTATTATTATTTTTATATTGTGTATGTTCTTTTTTATAGTGTGTATGTTTTTTTCTTTTTAATGACAATTAAAAAAATTAAGAATTTATCACACCGTGGATTTGTTCTCCGGTAGAACACCCAAATCCATTGATACTTTAGAAACTTCCCTCCAGACAATCAAACCTCCCCCCCCCATTTCAAATGTATCAATTTACCTATACAAACACCTACATGAACATACATATGTCAGGGACCAATTTGTTTGTTCATTTTGCCAATCAGATTTGAAAACAAAAATTTCAGATACTGAGCAGGCACACATTTGGTCTTCCCTCTATATGTCTCAGGCAGCATCTATAAAGGAAAATGTTTTTAAAATCAATTGGGTAGGTGTACCTCACACCTACATCTATAAAGGAAAATGTTTTTAAAATCAATTGGGTAGGTGTACCTCACACCTACCCAATTGTCTAAAATGGTTAAAACCCTCCCACCAAGTTTCTTGAGCCGTTGTAAAACTTTTGTATCTATTTAATGTATCTGTGTAAGTGGATTTAATAAAGGGTAAAATAAAATTGGAATGCAGCTCTACATTAAATTTCATATATTCACATCAAACTGTACATTTTTGTCATGTTCTTATTTTACTCTCAATGTATGTTGATTGCCTTTTCTATTGTGGCTACCAGATTAGAGGTGGCCAAATGTTGTAAATCTGGAAACCTCATCATTTGCTTATGACCATAGGCAAAATATAAAAAATAAAATGCATAAAATGCATAAAAATATACACATATACAGCTAAAATTAATAAAACACTATATACAAATCTCTAACAGTTTTTATCTAATACCCCAAAATTAAAAGCAGAAAATGGTAAAATGTTAAAATTTCATTGCTAAAACTAACATTTCTGTGTTAAAAATTTCCCTCCTAAAATTTGTAGTAATAGCACAGGCACTGAATCTAGCAACCTTCTCTGTAATTTGAGCAACCGAATCCCCAAGCAGGAAGAAGGGATAAAATCTTTCTGTTCTCCCTGAAAATTTTTGTTAAATTTTGGGTAATTAGTCTGCAATGACTACTTTGATAAAATGTGCAAAACAATAAAACATGATCAATTGACTCTATTGCTATTATCAGTTAGTGGGAAAGGATTTGGAACATGTGGTTTCTAGAAAAACTTCTTCATGTGGTGTATTCTGCAGTGGACAAAAGAGAAGCAACAAATTTCAGGAAGACTGGACAATCTTTATTGATTATGTAAATGGATATTTACATCAACTCTGACCTCCAACTGCACAATCTTCTGGAAGGACGCTTTACAGTTAGACGCAACAGATTCACTGACTCCTGCAGAAAACTGCTTATTTAGTTCTTTTTATTTCCTTCTGTTTGTTATACAAAATCTATATAGTTTTTTTCTTTTTCCTTGAAAAAGTTCAATAAAAACTAATTTTTAAAAAAGCTAGTCATCGTTTGAATTATAGATCAAGACTTAATTAATGATGAAGTTGCATATTAAGTTAGGGACATTAACAAGATATTCCTAGGTATTTCAAGACAGTTTCTATAGAAGAACTGCCATAGTAACAAGCTATGAAATTAGTGTTCATGCAAGTAATAATATAATTTCCACCTTTGTTTTACAGGCTCTTCAAAGTAATTTGAAATATTCCCTTTTACCAAGACGCCTGATTATCAGCAAAAGATTGTCTCAGTGTTTACATCCAGCATTACCTAGCGGAGTGCATTTAAAAGCACTAGAAACTTATGAAATAATATTTAAAATTATTGGAACCAAATGGCTTGCAAAGGACTTGTTCTTATACAGGTAATATTTTGTTTTTGTTTGTTTTTTTCCCCTTTAATGGCCACCATTTTACATTGCACACTTATACCCACTTTTTTCAGAGTAAGCCCCCTTGAATTGACAGAGACTTGGCTGCAAGACAACTGGTGTAAGATGGCAATATATGTTCAATTTTAATTATTCACTGGCTGTGTTTGCATTTGGCATTCACACCATGGTTCACCATTATGAAAATGAGAGGCGCAGTGTACCTTGAGTTTGTGTTCTTCCCACTGCTCCTCTTGCTGCAACTGAAAAGGGCATAGAAGTGCCCATTTTATATTAACAATAGTTAGACACAACACTGCAGCTAGACTTAAGTATGGTTTGATGAAGTAAGAAAAATTCTAGAGTTGTGGTTTGAAGTTAGTTTGTTTCAACAAATGATAGCTGTGATTAATCCTTGGGTTTAGATGATGTAAAAGGCTATGATTAAACCTAAAATGGAAGCTAAAGCTTCCAGATTCCTCATAGCTGTCTCAGAGGAGGAAAGCATGAGCCCAAAGCTAACTGAAGCTTGATTAGTATTACATGTGAAGACAGCCAGTGGTTAACTCTTTCCCACATCAATCAAACAAACAAATCTTTCTCTTCCTTTCCCTGTGACAACCTCCACCTACCCACAGCTCAGGCTTGTTCCCCTTGCTGGCAAATGCAGCAATGTCAGTGAGGCCTGTTCTTCTTGGTCTGTATGAGAAGTATTTTCTCCCACTTCAAAAGTCCCTCCTGCCAAGTCTTCAAGCCTTCTTAATTGGACTTCTGCCTGGACTAGAAGAAGGGTCAGAAATCTATGAAAGGTAAATGTTTCTCGCTTTTGGAAGATACTCTGTTGACACTCCTTTTCTTAATAGGATCTATCCATTTCCAGTTGTACATAGGCGTAGTGTTGCAGAGCAGATGTCTTGCAAACGGTTTGACGATGTAGAAGATAAGCTTCTAAAAGAAGAACAGGAAGGGCAGGCGAGACATATAGACTGGGAATTAAGATAGCTTTTCTGTATTTAGTAAAACCCATAAGACTATAGCAGAAAAAGTGCAAAGAGTCAGGTGCTCTTGGTCACAAACTGGAAGGAAATTCTCTAGAAATACCCTCATACTAAAAGACACCGTGGAACTGCAGGGAAAACTGCAAATATTTTAGTTTTCACAGTAAAATGTTTCTTTTATTTAAGAAACTTCAAAAATGAACTCAATGTGGTTCACAATAGTAAAAAATTGCTCAGTGTATGAAAGCATGTGTACCAACAAATATAAGACTATTTTTATGGGGCAGGACAAAAACAGGAACTCAAATAAATAGCCAAAACCAGAAATTTGAAAAAGCAAACTGAAGTGAATAGCATTAACATGGAATGTCTGTGTGCTCATACTTGCATCTACAAACATAGATGAAGGTCTTGAATAGCCACCTTTAACTGAACTGCTAAAAGCATCCAGTACCACCACTGTGATAGGCCTGCTGTATCTCAGCTACTCAAGGAATCTGAAACAAGGCTTTTGATTAGGAATAGGCAAGAACAGGGGGTCTGGGGGCTAATACTCTGCCTCCTGAACCTGATGTTGGCTGCATCCTGACTGCTGCTGTTTGCTGCTTAATGTAAAATAAAGCAGCAAACAGTCCCCCTTTGAAACATGTGTTTCTTGTTTAGTTTAAAGTAGAAGTTCTTAACTGTTTTCAGTTATGTACCTCCTCTATAGAAAAACAGACTTAAACACAATTTTTCAAAGTAACATGAAGGAAATCAAAGGAAAAAATGTCTCTGGTTCATGGACCTAAAGCCCCTAAATTTCCATGGGTCACAGGTAAAGATATTTTTTCACTTGGTTTCCTAGAAAGATTTTCTGGCACACTGGACAGCAACATTGACCTTGAAGGGGCTATGTGTTGGACCTTATGTTGTGTCACGCGTGGCCTAATCCTGCCTTAGATGGTGATGTGAGCTTGCAGAAAATAATGTTTGGAAGAATGTCCTCCCTAAAATATTTAAGTGCCAAACCTTGGTGGGAAACATGCAGCCCTCCAGATGTTGTTGGACTGCACGTTCTGGCAGCCTTACCCAGCAGAAACAACAGTGAGGAATTTGGGTAAAAGTAGCACTTTGCCTTCAGCCTAGAGACAGTGGCATCCAGTGCTGATCAAACAAAATAGCTGTAACATGTTCTGAATGCCTAGCTCCAGTCAGCATCCTGGCAGCATTATTTTGCAGCAACAGCAGTTTCCAACTGCTTTTCAAGGGCGCATGATAGTAATCTAATCTGGATGTAATTCAGGTATTGTCTGTTTTCAGAGATCACTGAACACTCCTCCTTTAGTTTTGCTAAAGCTCCCTCATAAAGAGAGATAAAGGGATCTTGTGTAACATGTATGAGACTAAGAAAAAGAAATTTCTAGCAATTTCAGTTTCTCTGTAGCATTTCTAGAGATTCTCAGAATTCTCTACCATTCTTTTTCTTGCTTAGTCTCAAGGAAGCTACAGGATTCTTTTATATCTCTTTACACTGAAACAGATTACTATGACTATGTCTTTAAAGTTTCAACAATAGGGTCACATAGGGCCAAAACACACTACATAATAATCCAGTTTGAGACCGCTTTAACTACCCTGGATCAGTGCTAGGAAGTCTGCGAACTGTAGTTTTGTGAGACATGTAGCCTTTTCTGTCAGAGAACTCTGGTGTCTCAATAAATCACAAATCAGTGTTTTTGTCATTTTTACTTGAGAGAACACCTCTCTAGGAATCGCTAGGTCCTCCAATGCAACTCTGTGGTCAACATCTGCCAGACATTTACCATAGAATTGTGCTGGAGGAGCTACAAATGTCTAGTGGAGCATTCTCTAGGAATCTCTAAGTCCTTCAGTGCAACTTTTGGTTAAAGTTGACCACAGAGTTGCACTGGACGACCTAGATATTCCTAGAGAGAATATATTAATAAAATCTGTGAATAATCAAAGCCGCAAAAGTCAAAGCTGCAGATGTGGAGAGATGAGTGCATTCTGATTGTCCTTACTTTTCATTTTATAATAGACACGTGGTAAGTTCATCCAGAAGAGAAATCCAACACAATCCTTTAATTGGTTTCCTCTGTTTACTTAGAATCAGTTATTCTATATTTTGCATCTTTACATGAATGTCAAAGGTAATATGTATAGAGTATCCAGTGAGAGGAAAACAGATTACACTGAAATACTAGTGCAGTGGCAATGACAAATTTGTTGTATACATTTTAGCTTAGACAGAGGCAAAAATTCCTCTGCATTCATAATTTTAGTCCCCTATGAATCTGTGTATCTTTAATCCCCTCTTGGTATACAGGTTGTACAGTATAAAAATATAGGCTTTACTATAAAAAATTGAAAAAGAAACTTACCTTTCTTATGATTTAAACAATGGCTGCTAATTAAATATTTGAATCCTAGTTTAATAGATTGTTCACCTAATGGAAGTGTTATAAAAACATAATTTCAACTCTTCTCTTTTTTTTAACAGAACAGATGCTTTGCTTTTGAAGTTGTCTCTAGTAATTGGCAAAGAAGTGTTTTATTCAGCACTGTGGGGGAGTGTACTAGTTAGCCCTTCCATAAGGCTCCCCGCATCACTGTTTGTTGTTAATCATATCAACAGAGAATTATCTGGAAAGCAGCAAAATTATTTGCTGGGCACTGATGCAAAACTTACGGTAGGTTACAGAATGGTGAAAGTGTGCTTTTGGGGAGAATGCCTCCCTACATAAACAACATCAAAAAACAATAAGCAATGGAACTGGCTAAACCATATATCATAGGTACATTCCGGTAAGTGATACTACTGTCTTCACATGAACCCTGTCTCTAGCCTATTGTTATTACCAGCAACAAACTTATGAATAATAGGGGCCATATGAAATTTTGTGGGGTGGAGGGGCATCATTTTTCCACTGACTGCTTTGGAAAGCAGGTGTCGTTCTTTGCTCTCATGCAGTGATTGCAGAAGTAGAAATATGGCTCTTGACATTAACTGAGGAAGTGAACTATGCTTTGTCTTCTCAGTCGGGACTTGTGCCTGCATGCTATGTTCTGCTACCAAAATTATCTTTGGTGACCAAAGAACATTTCAGGAAATTATGTACAGCTGTGGTTCATGCCTTGGGAGATTAGGATCCCCCTGTGTCCACAAGCCTGGGATCCGGTTTTCTGTGTGTGTGTGTGTGTACTCAGGATACATGGTGTGTTGTTTGGCTGTCTCCACCACAACTCTGTTGAAAGTAGGGAGAATTTTGCAACTACAATCAGCCCTCCTTATCCACAGATATTTTTATCCACGGATTCAAGCATCCACGGCTTGAATATGTTTTAAAATATATAAATTCTAGAAAGCAAACCTTGAGTTTAATAATAATAATAATAATAATAATAATAATAATAATAATAATAATAATAATTATTATTATTATTATTATTATTATTATTTCTATACTGCCCGGTGGCAAAGCCAATCTGGGCGGTGAACAACATAAAAATTTACAGAATAAAATATACATAATATTTATACTCCCTTCCCCCCCTTAAAAAATTATTAAACACTTAAATGTATTAAAATGGGACTATAACAATATATAATTATACTATCCTAAACTAAACCCCAAAACCCCCAGCAATCCTCACCATCAGGGGATGGGGCCACGAGAGGAATAAGGGAAATCGGGGAACCTGGGAGCCTGGGAGCCTGGGCCGGTTTGCATGTCCAGCACATAGGGGTCCTGTATAAATGCTCTCTACCAGCCTAGGCTGGAGGCAAGAGGCTACTTGGTTCTATTATGTATTATTTGCATCACTTGGTTAAAAGGCATGTGCTAGTCAGTTTTCCAAACAACTGTGTGATTTTCCTTTTTAGTCAAGCAAGAAAAAAACATTGTCTTCATCAAGAATCATCATAATGACACTTCTGTTGAAATCTTCTACTTAGATTTACTTCTTGCCTCTAAGCTGCTTTAACTGATTTAACTGAACAAAGCCCTGCACAGTAGCATAGTTACAGCAAGCCCACTGTGGAAGAGGCTGCCAAAGGGAGATTCATCCTGCTAGCTAAGCCTGCAGTCCCATTCTTATTACCAGCTATTAAGCACCAGCATTTCTAGCCATGCAGCTGGCTATATTGTGGTTCAGATGGCTTAGATGAGTCGTCAGAGTATGTTCCTCTTTGCCATGTTCTTTGTCTGTCATAGCATTACAGGCTGGTATTGCACTGTTGCATCTGCCCAATTTAACAATATATCTTGCTCTGTTATTAAATACTATTCAGCATATTTCAATTTGTGACATAGCCCAGCAAAGCATCTAGAGATGCTTTGTAATGCTTAGGAATACCAGCCTGTAATGCTTAGGAGAACAAAGATGACAAGAACTTAACCACTTTTTTTACTTATTCTGTGCTGGCAAAAATCAGAATTTTGTCTTCACTGTAGTACTTTATGCTTTTGGCATAATTACTGTTGGGATAAAACTGAGCAAAAATGTCTGGGGAAAAGCACCAGACTATTGTGTCTACAGTTAAACAACAGGAATATTTTCTTTTCTTTGTTTTCATTCAGATAATAACTAGTCATTATTCTGTATAATAGGTAGAAAGAGAGATTTTTTTGTTTCCTCCTCATGTAAATTTAAGACAGGAAAACTTTAAATATGCTAAGGAAAAGCAATCTACTGTGTGATGTCAGACCAACTATATGAATTCATTGTTGCATAAAATTAAGTGCTGTTATTTTTTTACTCTAACACAGATCAAAGCTTTTTGTGTGTCAATGCTGGATTCCAATGTTCTTGTACAAAGAAATATTTTGGAAGTGGTTCTCTTCTTCTTCCCATTTTATTCATCACTGGTAAGCAAGTGACCTCAGTTCAGCTGTTCGTGGCCAGTGCTAAGGCATGCTACATTAACAAATAAATGCTAAGGAAAAATATCATGCTAGTGCAGTATCACAAGGGGTGTGGCAGTGCCATTGCAATGCTACGGTTTTAACAGGGTGATTATGGCCCGTTCCGCACGGGCACCCTAGTACGTGCTCGGCACATACTAGGGTTAGGAAGGGGCGTCTGGAAACCCTAGTACGTGCCAAGCATGTTCAAAATGGCGGCGCCCATTCTACATGGGCGCCGCCATTGTGACATGCTGGACGCTTAGCATCCGCACATCGTGGCTCACTTATGACGCCGCAAGTGTGCCATTGGTTCCGTGCGGTGTCATAAGCGCGATGGAAAAAGAAGCTGGTTTTTGCGCCTTCTTTTTCCGCCGCCGGGAACCCTTGCCGTTTGGAGGCTGAGGCTTCCAGCGGCAGAAACGGAGGTGCTGGCAGACTGCCCTTTTTGGGCAGTCTGTAAAGCGCCTATGTTTCATTGAGAGAGCAGTAAGGTACAGAAAACCACTAAAGAATCCCAGTTCTGTCATTTTTATTCATCTGTTCTTTTTGCTCATTAGTACTCATCTTTAGTGTTTTTTCTGATGGAGGAGTGAAATATTTATCAGTGAGAAACCATATAGTTTGGAACTTTTCTTTCTGAAACATCTTTTCAGAAAGTGAAGGAACCGAATGACAGTCTATGCATTTATCCAATCCTTGCTCCCAAATCAACTTCTTTGGTGCATATCAGATTTGCACTACAATTAGAGAAAAGATTCTTTGTCATTTGGACCTATTTACTCCCTGACTTGATGACTCTGAAGCACACAGTGAAATGAAAGGCAATTTTCCCCCTGTGCCATTGGCTGTTCTGATAGAAGAGGGGGATGTTCCTACCTAACCTCAAATATGGCCACAGTCGGGTCCTAAGTCTGAGAAAACCTGTTCATTGTCCATTTTCTCTCCATACAAGTAATTTCAGGATTATTTTGATTTTTAAATATTAAGAAAAACACAGAAATCAAACTATCCCTTGCTATGAATCTCACAAAAATAGCTGTGTACATATTATGGCTAAAACAGTTAAGAGGGAGGGGGTTAGACACAAAATTTATAGTTTATATGCAGCTCACTGCTACCCCAAGTACTGGAAAAGTTATTTTGCTTTACCTGGATGCACCTAGGTTTATTAATGAGTAGTTCTACAAAGAGAGAAAGATATCAAATGGCAATACTCTTTTCTCTTGCAGTTCATGGTTGAGAATGTTTAAGGACTGCTTGCTTTGCCTTCATGGAAAGCTGAATAAAGCATGGATTAAGGGCAGGGGTTGGGATTTAGAGGAGATGTATCTGTCAGCAGCATGAAGAATACATTTTACTAGAATTCTGTCTGAGTTGAACAAATTACAGTATTACAATGCTAAAGTTAGAAGAGTCTGTATGTTACAAATAGTTTATTTTCATATTGTTGTGGCTTTATTTGCCCTGTATTTCCATTTGGTTTCATTTTTGTGTAAGAAAGTTTACCCATAACAGACTTGTTTGTTTCTTTGTTTAGGATCCCAGTGAAAGTGCCATTCCACTGTCTAGAGCTGACATAGTCCATCTTCTCTCAGCAGCTGTCCAAACTCTCTTAAGAAGAGATATGTCCTTAAACAGAAGATTATATGCATGGTTACTAGGTATTACACAAATTATAGTTGCATTATCTCTGTGTATGCTTTTGTGATTGTATTTTTATGTGTTCTCTTGAAATATAGCTTGAAAATATTTCAGGTCTCATCTGAATAAAGGTGAGCCTGTTGCAGAATGAGATACCTTTACAAAATGTTGTTGTATGTCAGGATATTAAACCAGATCTGGTAAATACTTGTCTGAAACCTGAGAGGCAGAGCTGGCCCTGTTCAGGAAAGTAAGATTGCTCAAGCAGTAGATGTTGAATTTTTATTGTCAAGAAAAGGGGAAGATGCTCTTTTGTTTGTTTATATAGCACCATCGATTTACATGGTGCTGTACAAAGCTAAAACAGACATTTTAGCTAAAGGTGTACAATCTAATATATCAAAGTCGAGGAGTGCAGCTGCTATTCTGTTTCATAAAGCAAAATATCTTCCAGCCAAACCTGCCTAGAGAGCTTCCACCAAATAAAATAGACATGATAGAGCAAGTCATTTCATTCATTGTGAGAGAGAGTCCTGTGATTCTTTTTCCTACATTTATTCATGCCTGTGTGAAGAAACAGAGTGCTTACCATCATGTGATTTTTTTAATGACATGCACAGAAATCTGGAACATTGTTTATTCAATAGTATATACCACCTTCAGGCCAAATAGGCACTCATATAACAGTTTAAGGGTATTCGGTTGTTGTTATTTTTTAATGAGGTAGTGACTGTCTAAAAACACTTGTATTGGCTGTAATCCAGGAATGGATCATGAATTTAAGTCTCGGTACTGTTTTGTCTGAAGTGTAGCCATTTAGAGAATGAAAGAAAAATCAAATCAACATTTTACATATAAATTTACTTCAGATCATAATCTCAATAATCTAGTTCTCCACTTCCCATGCTTTCTGGATTTAGGAATTGTTGTTGTCTTAATTTTTCACTTCTGTGCATTTGGAAACAACTGGCAGGCATCGTGCTGGTTCAAATACTGGAATTAGGAAAGTCAAACTACTATTGTAAAGAGTTGTGTGCCTTTGACGCCCAAAAGGTTAGGGAGGGGAAACTGTAGCTCACTATTCCTTTGAGCCTTTATTGGGTCCTCAGACACCCATCAAAATCAGCCAACATGGCTTATAATTGGGAATGATGGTAATTGCCCAAAAGATACTTGTTCTTAATTACCTTTATGTTCCATCAAGTAAACATGCACCACATGTGTCACATTATGAATTCCCACCCCTTGAAGTATGGAGTGAGACCTGTATTAGCATGGTTGTACCATGCTTGCGTTTTATAGATGCATTCTCCTGCTAAATGAATAAAACCATGACGGCACTGGCAGTGCCACAAGAAGGAACAAAGCTGCACAACTTTCACCACAATTACTTGTGCCACTAATATATAAGAATATTAAATTAATGAAACCGTTATATGTATTCTGTGTGCATGTGTGTATTAATAAACACATTATATGAAGTATAATATATTTTCTGTACTTATAATCTTTTTTTTAAAGGTTCTGATATCAAAGGAGGCATTTTTGTACCAGATTCATCTGTTTCCATGCCCTTAGAAGACCATGCCCTCTATTTTTTTGGAAAATATTCCAAAGATCTTTTAGTTGAGGTAAGTGTAAATAATACTCCTTTAAAAAGCCAACCTGTGTTATGAGAAATTCAGCATATAGTAATGTAGCTGTCAAGGTCTTAGTTGATACAATAGAGTATGGTGGATTGTGATCCCTCTGATATAGAATTTACAGGAGCTCCTCACTAATCAAGACAGCACTCAAAATAATGTATATACTTAAAAGTGTGCCAGATTTTTTTTAAAGTAAGTGTTCTTTAAATTTAAAAACCTACATGGGAATTCCTTTAACACTTGAAAACTACAGTTGGTCCAGAATACTGATGCAACTTTATTAACTGCAAGGCACTTTGGAGCAAAACAGACTGCCTTTTTGTGCCAGCTTGAGGGTGGCATCAGAGCATGAAGCTTAGACGCCATGCATTCCATCGATGCCCTGAAGTCAGCATCATGCCGCCCGCCCAATCACACAGTGGCCAGCTTTGCGGTGCTCTGGCAGCATGGTATTTACACACCTCATGCCACAGGAGCACTACAAAGCGAGCGTGGCACCAGAAAAGCCAGCTTTTTGCCGACTCAAAAGGAGGTGGCAATTTTCTGCTTCTTTTTGTACCGGCAAAAAGCCAGGTTGGGGCTGCACCATGCTGTTGCCATGGCCCCAACCTGGCATTCAAAGTGGTGGCATCAAGCCGCCCCTTCAGGGCCATCTGTTTTGATCCTTTGTGCCTGTCTGCACTTTGCTAGTTACACAGATTTTCAATCCATTTCTGGAACTCTTTAAAGTGTTAAAACTTTTAAAATCCTAATTATCTGGGACCAAGTTCCCTAAAAGATGATCTTCACTCATATGTAATTACCCTTAATATTTTCAGAGGTGCCTCCACCAGATGAAGAGAAATGAATGATCATTAGGGATGAGGCCATTTTAGTGGTGGCACCTGGCTATGAAACAAGTTTTCCAGAGAGGTTCACCTTCCATCATTGTTGTGACTTTTTCATCAGCTAGTGAAGACATTTTTGTTCACTTTGGTCTTTTAAATAATTTTCAGTCTTGGACATTTTAGTTAAAATCTGTGTTTTAACTTTGGGATTCTTGTAAATTTTGTTTTCTGTTGCTCTGTACTGTTCTTGATTTTATGTTGTATTTTGTATTTCAGCTGTTTTTATATTATATTTTATATTAATTAGTATAAGCCAATCAGACATTTTTGTGGCTTGACACACAAAATTGTAAAAGAATAATAATAATTTTTTTGCTGATGTTGATGGCATTTACTTAATTCTGTTAACCACTGTGGAACTGCAGCAGCTCATAGTAACAGGTATCAGAATACAGGTACTAACATCTCATCCCAACCCCAGAAAGTAAACTGCAAGAAGAGGTAGCATTGCCATTCCATTAGCTATATCATGCTGCTTCTGTGTTGCAACTGTCTCTACATCAGGCGCAGGAATCATACAACTTTCAACATATTGTTAGACTGCAAGTTCCAGTAGCCCTTACAAGTATGTATAACCAATAGTGAAGAATGCTGGAAATTGTAGTCCGGTACATCTGGAGAGCCATATGATTCCCAACCCTGGTCTACATGATGGTCCTTCTGTTTTGTAATAGCAAGAGCAAGGAGGAAATAGGTTTAAAACTAGTATTGCTGAAAAACTAATGTACCCTTTCATAGATGGCCCTTTAATTAAAGATTGTAATGAATTTGCCTGTTATACAAAATTACTGGCACTGCATTATTATCCAGTAATACAGTGTCCATGGGTCATTCTGAAAATGGCTTTGGGTGTCTTCATGTTTCCTTTTTGATTGGGATCAGTGTTTTGGTGTTGTTTAACAGGGACTGATTGAAATCCTGCATCAGAAATCTGCAGAATCAGACTCAGAGGAACAGCATCATGCCTATTTGAAACCATTCCGCATTCTCATCAGCCTACTTGACAAACCTGAAATAGGTATGACAGGAATTTCTAAAGCGAACTGATACTAAAGTTTGGTATGTCTCATGGAAGAAACATCATTCATAGACTCAAACAGCTCTGTGATATTTGTGACCATTTTATTTGGGGGCAATTTAATGCAAATCTAATTTCCTACAACATCACTAAAATTAATTGGACACCTATACTTTAAGCTGCTGGGAGATTTCAGTATGACATAAAAGGTATATTGTATAGTTCTGTTTAGTCTGTATTCTTGTTTTAATGTCCTAAAGGCTGAATCAGAAATTTGCTCTTGTAACATACTCCAGGCATTGCTACAATTTGAGAAAGTGTTTCAAATTAATCTTCCAGCTTTGTCACCTACCTATCTCAGGTTCCTTGGCCTGTGAGGGAATACAGAAAATGGAGAGGCAGAACTGAAGGCTTTGGGGGAAAGGTGTATAGTACGTTTTACTGGTTTTTCTGTTACACAGCTAATGAAGTGTAGCACACAGTGATTCTGACGAAATGAAAGAGCAGGAGATAGTTTTGTTCTCTGACTAAAAGTGCTATCCACACTACAGATTTATAGCAGTTTGATGCCATTTTAACTGCCATGGCTCTATCATCTAGAATCTTGGGATTTGTAGGTTCAGACTCCTGGCTGGAGAGAAACTGACTAGAGCTGTCTAGCAGTCAGTACTAAGTACCCATTGAACTGCAAATCTTGGGATACCACAGAATGGAACCATGACTGTTTAAATGGTATGATTCTGCTATCATTGATTCTGCTATCAGTGATACAACCCTAGTTCAGGCACACACCAGTTAAGCTAAGACCGTATGCCCTACAGAGGACTACTTTCTTGCACTTTACGAAACACAGATTAAAGTCTTAACCTACATGCCACTCTGTTGTGTTTTGGCCAGACTTCACTTGGCATACAGTATCCAGTTTAAGAAAAGTAACAAAAAAAATGTGGAATGTGTCCAGAGGAAGGGACCAAGTCTTAAAGAGATTCCTATTAGCAAAAATTGAAGTAGCTGGGTATGCTGAGCATGAAAATAGATAATTAAGAGCAAATAAACACATTCAAATATTTTAAGATCACAAAGCCCTTGTGTTCAAATGAAAAGAAATGGGATTTCAAATAAACATTAGGACGACCGTCTTGGTGATATAAGTTGTTCCACGATGGAACACACTTCCTCTGAAGACAGTTGACCTGCCTTCACTAGAAGCCTTTAAGCTCAGGTCTGATGACCATCTATCAAAGTGCTGTAACAGCTGATTTCCTGCATCAGTAGGGGTTTAGACATAGATCACTGTGGAGGTTCCTTCCAACTGTTACTTTTCTGAGTATAGATAAAACATTCTGCCAAGATCATTAGCTTTGTACTTCACAGAATCGTAGACTTGGAAGAGACCACAAGGGCCATCCAGTCCAACCCTCTGCCATGCAGGAACTCTCAATCAAAGCATCCCCAACAGATAGCCATCCAGCCTCTGCTTAAAGACCTCCAGGGAGGGAGACTCCACTACACTCCGAGAGATTGTGTTCAACTGTCGAACAGCCTTACTGTCAGGAAGTTCCTCCTAATGTTGAGGTGGAATCTCTTTTCCTGGAGCTTGCATCCATTGTTCCAGGTCCTGTTCTCTGTAGCAGCAGAAAACAAGCTAGCTCCCTCCTCAATATGACATCCCTTCAAATATTTAAACAGGGCTATCATATCACCTCTTAACCTTCTCTTTTGCAGACTAAACATCCCCAGCTCCCTAAATCATTCCTCATAGGGCATGGGGACCCTTCACCATTTTAGTCGCCCTCCTTTGGACACGCTCCAGTTTCTCCACATCCTTTTTGAATTATGATGCCCAGAACTGGACACAATATTCCAGGTGGGGTCTGACCAAAGCAGAATGCAATGGCACTATTACTTCTCTTGATCTAGACACTATACTTTTATTGATGCAGCCTAAAATTGCATTGGCCTTTTTAGCTGCCATATCACACTGTTGACTCATGTTCAACTTGTGGTCTACTTGGACTCCTAGATCCCTTTCACATGTAGTCTCGTTCAGCCAGGTGTCCCTCATCCTATATCTGTGCATTTCATTTTTCTGCCCTAAGTGCAGTACTTTATATTTCTCCGTGTTGAAGTTCATTTTGTTAGCTTTGGCCCAGCTTTCTAATCTATTCAGGTCATTTTGAATTTTGATCCTGACCTCTGGAATATTAGCTATTCCTCCTAATTTGGTGTCATCTGCAAATTTGATAAATATGCCCCCAATTCTATCATCCAAGTCATTGATAAAGATGTTGAATAAAACTGGGCCCAGGACAAAGCCTTGTGGGACCCCACTGATCACTTCTTTCCAGGATGAAAAGAAGCCATTGTTGAGCCCCCTTTGGGTTCGGCCAGTTAACCAATTACAAATCCGTGTAACAGTTACCTTGTCTAGCCCATATTTTACAAGCTTGTTTGCAAGAATGTCATGAGAAACCTTATCAAAGGCCTTACTGAAATCACTATGACTACAATATAAGCAGTGACACACTTATTGATTTGATTTGCCTATAGCAACTTTATGGCTGCGGTTGTCCACATTTTGGTTTGTGGAATGATCCTGGGTCTCAGTTATGCCTTAAATGTCTGTCAGGCTTGGCTGTTCAGGTTATTGTTGTGGCTATCTCTTGTAGGTTCTCTAAACATTTAGAAGAAACTGCTGAACTCATCTTGTATTTGCAAAATCTGTTGTGGCTTAACTGTAGAGTACTCTGTAATTCTGCTTTTTACTGTTCTTTCTGAAGAATTAAGGAAGTGGATCCAATTTATATGAGCAAGATGCTGATACATTCCTCTCAAAAGCCTGTTGTCTATTACCTGAGGAAAAAATGCTGCCACTATTTTATTTCTTTAATTTAAAGAGAACTTCAGTGTACATCTTGATTCTTTGGATATCTGAACTTTTCATAAAATTTTGCTTGAAAGTGGTATATATCCTGTAGCAAGCAAAATTTTCTCTCAAACTTCAAAACAAATTAGAAGAACACCTCATGTAACTGTAATGCAGCTGTAACCACCTGTTGCTTTCATTACCCAGCTTTGGATTTTATAGTTTTTAAATTTTATGGATCAACAAGGTTACTTTTAATTTGCAATATGAACTATATACATCTCGCTCAAAGTTTATAAAATACCTACATTGGAAATAATAACTAAAACAGTGTGGCTGCTAACAAAAGGAACAGACATATTTCAATTTTACATGAAGGTTGTCATTACAGTAATCTACACTTTCTTTTTGCTATCTTAGAGTTCCTGGTCCTTTTTTTTTTTTTTTTCTTTTATACATGCTCAGATTGTCACAATTATATGCACTTCTTGAACTTTTTGAATCTTGATGAATGCAGTTGGAGTTTGTTTATACTACTTCTTTTCTGTGTGTGAACTCTGGGTGCCAGTGATGCTAATAATTGGTGGGAGGAGATTGTGACAATGATTCAAAATCTGTAGTGCAAATTAGGAATATACATTATTTAATCATTCTAAAGGGTACTTTGAAGAATGTTTGTAACGCTCAGTCAAAGTTCCCAAAGAGAAATTATTAGCATTTTGCCGCATAACCAGCAGCCTGTGGCAATTTAAGGAAAGCAGTTATTTCCTATGTGTGTTCTAGACCATAGCCTACTCCAATAGATTCCTCATTTTTTGAAATAGCAAATAGAACAAAACTGAGCAATACAGAACCTTGATGTTCCAGGTTGCAAATTCTGATCACATTGTCCAATTTTTGACCATCATCGCTTATTAAGAGGAAGTTACTAAGAAGAATATTTCCTAATCATATATTCCGAAATAAAATCCTGCCACTAAATTCTAATCAGACCTTAGATATTAAAAACATTAATATTTTTCCTTTGTTGCAGGGCCACCGGTTGTTGCTGATTTGTTTCTTGAAGTGATCAGAGCATTCTATCGCTATTGCAAGGAGACGCTGGGTTCTGATCTTAAACTCAGTTATAGTCAAACTGGCAATGTCTTTGTAAGGTACATTGTAAGGTTCTTTTGTTCATGTTGATGTTAATCTTGCTAGATAGATAAAACACATCTTCGTGGTTTGCTTTTATTACAGCTTTCATTCTGATTATTTTCACCTGAGCACAGCTCAGCAGCATTACTGATGAATATCGTCTGTTTCCATGTACCCAGATCTTGAGAGAATTTTACTGAATTTGAACACTACTAGGGACTGAACTGAGATCAGCCCTGATCCAACCTAGTATCCTTCCATGCTCCTCTTTCTGATGTCACTAGAAGGACTTACTGTGGGGCATTTCTTAAGATTATCAGATGTATTCCAACTACAAGAGTCCATTGAAATTTCGTTGGATCCAGATGTCCCATTGAAACTATTGTGAGCTGTGAAAAACATGTACTTTTCCCATGAAATTTTTTGACTTGGTTTGTCACATTAAACTAGTAGCAACAACCAAAAGGACATGTAATTCCCCAATCCTACTACATTTCAGGATTCGTAGAGGCTATATTCTCAACAACACCTTAAATTCGAAATGTTTCTGTTTTAATGCAAACCCTATGGTGAAGGCACAGTGATCTGTTGAATTTTAATGCTGACATTAGCAGAATGCAAACTGTATCAGATAGGATGAAAGTGGGCCAGGCCTTATACTTCAGGCCTAAAAATTGGGAGGGGGTATGTGCTCAATTTCATCTGAGTTTCTGAAATCAGTTACAGGTTCTGACATCATGATATCTGAATTACTTTGCCACTTTTTTCTTCTTAAAGATACTTTAATATTTAAAATTTACCATATTAACTAAACATTTGTTTTAGAACACTTTTCACAAATATATACTACTGTTAAGTTATTAAATTTTCTTTACTCTAATTTTAGTGCAATCAAAGAAAACAAGAATGCATCTGAGATTGTTAAAACAGTTAATCTGTTGATCACATCCTTAAGCACAGATTTTCTCTGGGATTATATAACCAGATGTTTTGAAGATTGTTTCAGGTAAAATGCGTTTTATAACTTGCTTTACTGAGATGGAGTTATTATGCGGGAGACTGATGGGAGACTTCCTCAATGAGGAGAGGAAAAGTAAATTAATGATGACTGTGCTGCTCTTTATTTAACTGTAGAGATTTATTTATAAATAAATCTGTGGAGGTTTATTTTATATGCCACCTTTCTTCCAGAATGGGATCCAAGGTGGCTCACAGATAAAAATTGCTTGAAAACATAGGAATAAAAAATGTAAAACAATCTCATTAAAACAGTATAATTTTATATACTGCTAAAACACATAAATCGAACACGCATACCATATGAAAGCCTTCCTGATAATGATTATAAATTAAAAGTCTGCTTGAACAAAAATGCCTTTGCTTGCTGGCAAAAGGAAAGCATGGAGGGGCTGCATAGCCTACTGTGGAAGGGAGTTCCAGTGGGTGGGAGCTGCCAATGAGAAGACTAACTCTCATGTCCTTACCAAGCAAGCCTGTGATGGCTTGAAAAAGCCTTCCCCTGAAGATCTTAGAATTCTTGTAGGTTTGTATAAAGAGATACGGTTTTTCAGACAGTCTGGAACTAAGCCATATAGGTCTTTATGGGTTATGACTAGCACTTCGTATTGTGCCAGAAACAAATCAGAAGCTGTTTCAAAAAGAGAATTATATGCTCACTATAACTGTCCTCAGTCAGCGTGCTGGCTGCCACATTTTGATCCTGCTGAAGTTTCCCAACAATTTCCATAGGTAGCCCCATATAGAGGGCATTGCAGTGGTCCAAATAGAATGTAATCAAGGTGTGTATCACCATAGCCAAATCTGATGTTTCAAGGAATGGATGCAACTGCTGCACTGGTTTTAACTGTGCAGATGCACTCTTGGCCACTACTGAAACCTGGGCATCCAGGCTTTGAGTTGAGACCAGGAGACTATCCAAGCTGCAACCCTGAAATTTCAGGAGGAGTGTAACCCCATCCAGCACAGGCAGAGTCCCTATTCCCTGATCTGGCTTTTGACTACCCAGAAACACCCCTGTTTTATCTAGGTTAATTTAGGTGCCCTCATCCAGTCCATTAATGACAGCAGACATTGATTCATTATGGAGACAGATTCTTTGGAATCAGAATGGAAGAAGAGAGTGAGTTGGATGTTACTGCATACTGGTGACACTATACACTAAAACTCCAGATGACCTCTCCCAGCATGGGGTACAAAGCAGAACCCTGTGGGATTCCACAGGTCAATGACCAGGGAGTCAAACAGGGAACCCCCTGGCATAACATTCTGAGTTCATTCTTCCAAGAGCAGAACGACTGCATAATAGAGCCTCCAAGTCCTATCTCAGAGGTGACCCAGAAGATTATCATGGTCAGTGGTCAGTGATGAGAGGTCCAGCAGAACCAAGAAGGACACACTCCCCCTGTCCAGTTGCCTGCATAGGTCATCTACCAAGGTGACCAAAGCCATCTCTATCCCATAACCAGGCCTGTCACCAGATTGAAATGAATATAGATAATTCGTTTTTATCTAGATACTCATGGAGTTGTAAGGCCACCACGCCCTACAGAACCTTGCCCAGGAATGGAATATTAGAGAATGGCTGATAACTATTCAGAATGGTGGGATCTAAGGAGTCTTTTTTAAGTAAAAACCTCACCACATTCTCCTTTAGGCAAGATGGAAACCTCCCTTACTGCAGAGAAGCAGTCACAATTCCCCTTACCCACTCAACCAATGCCTGTCTAGCTGCCTTCAGGAGACAGGAGGGGCAAGGATCCAGTATACATGTGATGGCTCTCATTTCTTCAAGGATCCTGCCCACATTCTCAGACTATACAATCTTGAATTACTTTGTTAGCTTTCAGAATGCACTTGTCCCTCCCTTCATGGATTTGGAGTCCGCAATCTCACCCTTCGTGGGAGGGACAAGCAAGGAAGGACAAAATGGTGTGTGCCTTCACACAGCCCTGCACAGGCCCCTCTGGCATGCATGCCATTGTTTTCAATGGGACTCGAATATTTGCAAGTTGCCATTTTCGCAGAGGGGTCCAGAATTGATCCCCACAAATTAGGAGGGGCTACTGTATATCCAGTTTATTATTTAAATCGTCTGTAAACATGTTCTTTCCAACCTGATAAGTAAGCTCAGTGGTGTACATGTTGAGTGATTGTGTCAATGTTGAGTCATTAAGCCTGGGAAACCATGAAAACTGACATATTATTTACTCTACTTTATAGTATTTTAATGTCCTTTTTAGTAGTTCTTTGTAGTCCTTTTTAAACTATATGTAAAGAACCTCAGTTTACTAAAGACACTCCACTGCATATATGATACTGGATGTGAGATCTTTCTAGTCTGTATTTAGACACACATAATGTATATTCATTGTGCTTAAAAAAATTTAAATAACAACTGGGATTCCCATTGTGGTCAAGTCTTTTTTTTTTTTTTGTATTTTTGAAATTTTACAAAACAAAACAGATTTAACATTCTTTCCATACATATATGTATTTTTGCATTCCATTCCATTCTTTATACTCCATCCAAAATTTTAACTCCTCCTGTGGAGGTAATTTCCCATCTTCTTTTCTTAATACATTTTCAATAAATTTTTTCCATATTTCATCAAAATCATTTCTTTTCCATAATCCTTTTGTTACTTTCAATTTGCATGTTAATTTGTCATTAATTGCTAACTTCCAAACTTCTTCATACCAATCTTCCAATTTCACATTTATTTTTCTTTTCCAATTTCTTGCTATGATTAATCGCACAGCAGTAAACAAATTTGTTACACTTTTTTTCTTCTTTCCATTCTACTTCATTGTATATTGATAACAATACTATGTTTGGTTTTCTATCTATCTTTATATTCATAATATTTTCTGTCTCTAATATTACTATTTCCCAAAATTTTTGTACATATTTACATTGCCACTACATATGAGCCTACTTTCTGACAGCCTCTCCAACAATATTTTGAATTATCTTTGTTTATATTATGTAATCTCACTAGTGTCAAATACCATTTCCAAATCAATTTATAATAATTTTCCTTAATTCACACCGATACATTTTTCAAATGTCTTTGTTCCCAAATCTTATTCCATTCATTATCACAAATTTTACATCCTAATTCATCTTCCCATATTTCTTTTAAAATAATTTGATTTAATTTTTTTCCTCTTATTCTCCATTAATATTTTATAAATTTTACTAGTTATACCTTTCATATTTTCATTTTCCTCCATTTCTTTTCCTTTCTGAACTATTTGTTCAAATTGTGTATATTTTCCTTTTTCTATATTTTTTTCTTCCAGTTTTTAAACCATTGTTCTATTTGCATAAAATGTAACCAGGACATATTTATTCCCCTAAATTTTTATTTTATATTTTCTTTTCCTGTTTTTAATTCCATCCAATTTTCTATTTTATCCATTTTCCTTTCCTTTAATTCTTTATCTAATAAATCTTTTAAATTTTTTGGGAAAGATTTTTTCTATTATTATTGGTGTTATCATTGAGTTTTCATTCATTAATGCTTTTTAATATTTATTCCATATTTCTAATATATTTTTCATAAATAGGTTTTCAATTTCTTTAATTTCTTTCCTACTAAATTCTTTTTAAAAAATTCTCTATTTTCATATATATCTCTTTTTTCCCCATTTCTAACCAATCCAAATCTGGTACATCCAACATACCTTCTATTACATATCTTAAGTGGCTGGCTTCATAATATCCTTTAAATTAGTGAGGCCTAACCCTCCCTTTTTCCGAGACTTGTACCAAAATTGTTTATTTAATCTACTTCTTTTTCCTCTATTACAATATACATTTAGTAACTGTTGCCATTTACCTAATTCTACCTTTGATATTTTTAGTGGTATCATTCTAAATAAAAAATTTAATTTTGGTAAAATTTTCATTTTGACTAATGTTATAATTACAAACCATGATAATTGAATTTTCTTATATTCTAATATTTTTTCAACTTCTTTCCGTAGTACTATAAAAAAAAATCCCTTCCATTTCTTTTAAGTCTTTCGTTATATTAATTCCTAAGTATTTTATATTACTTTTTATTCTTATTCCTAACTCTTTTTGTTTCATAAACTCCAATTCTTCTTTTTTATATAATTAAATAACATCATTTCTGATTTGTTCCAATTAATTTGAAGTCCTGTTATCTCTCCAAATAGTTTGAAATGTTCTTTAATTTTTCCTATTTTGTCCTATAAATCTTTAATAGTTAATAATGTGTCGTTAGCAAATAAACTGATTTTATGTTGTTTTTTTCCAATCCTATTCCTTCCAAACAACTATCTTTCCTTTTAACATTTGCTAACATTTCTATAACCATTGCGAATAATATTGGTGAAAGCGGACATCCTTGTCTTGTACCTCTCGTTTCTTTTATTTCCTTTGTAATTCTGTCATTAACTATTACTTTAATTGAATTATTACAATATTCAATTGTGGTCAAGTCTAACAAATTCTATAAGGTTAGCAAGGAGTCCCTGAGTCCTGAGTATAGAACCGATTATAGAACTAAGTGTTATAACTGGTTTGAAAATAGTGGTGAGGGTTGCTGTATGGGGAAAAAATACTTTTTTAAATTGTTTGATTAGCTTAATATAGTAATTAGTTTATTTTTAAGAGAAGTCAAGTTTGGGTTATGAAAAATTGAATTGTTTGCATTAATCTCTATTGTATAGTATAGTATATAGTATATTAGTATTTTAAAGCTACTTTTCTATTAAAAAGCAACATAAAGGTAGTAACAAAGTGAAATACTGATGAAAAGTGTCTTAAAACCATTCTTTCCATATCATTGGCAGAAATACATCAATGCAGACACAACTTGTCGCTAAGCATATAGTCACTCTTGCAACAGTTTCAGAACTTTGCACACTGCTGATATTTCTTCTAGATGTGATACCGCTGGTAAGTCAAGTGTGTGTGTATGTATAGCGAGAAAGCCATCCAAATTAATTTCTTACTCAAAAACACTGTCATATGCTTTTTCCCTCCCCCCAAATGGTAGTCATGTTAGTCTGTGCACCTAAAACATCAACCAGTTTATTATAACAGTAGATTTTAAAATGGTCTGTGGTCTGTAAAATCTCATGCTAAAATAAAGCAGTTATTTTTTAAGTTGCCATAAGACTCATTGTTGTTTGTTCTTTACTTTTATTACTTTTGAGCTTGCAATGGCATACCTACTATATTTGACACCCAGCAAATATCATTGAAAGAAAACCTTCAACTCTACAGCCAAATTATTTTCAATAATAATCATGTAATGAAACTAATTATAATAATTACCAGAAAAGAAATGCAGACAGTTAAAATTTTCTTTACTGAACTTTGTGTATGCAGTCATGCCAGAATAAACTGTAACCTTTGCTTTTGTTCTTTCCTTTCTTCGATATTGCTCCAAGTCTTTTCTGTTTTTTGCTAGTTGTACAGTCCGCCCTTCCTTTACGCAGGGAATCCGTTCCAGAATCCCCCATGTAAAGGGAATTCTGTGTATGCTCGAGCCCCATTTAAATGAATGGGGCTCGTGCATGCGGTGGCGCACGTGCACTATGGACGAGTGCACCATTATCCCTTATGGGGTGCGCCTGCGTATGATGTGGGCGCACTGTATAGTGCCATCTGCAATTCTTGGTGTTACTCCAATTTTGACATCTCCTCCCTCCAGTTCTAATCTAGCTATCTGTAGGTATGTTTAGCATATAAATTAGATAGAGTAATAAAAATGCAGTCTTGCATGACCCCCTTGCCAATGACAAACTGTTCGGTTTCTCTGTATTTTAATTTGACAGTGGCCTCTTGTCTTGAATATTAGCTAAGCACCAAGACAATCAAATGTTATACATCCATTTCTTTAAGAGTGATCCATAGTGATCCATAGTTTCTCATGAACTATACAATCAAAGGCTTTGCTACAATCTATAAACCACTCGCTAATTTTCTTCTGAAATCCTTTGGTGTGCCCCATTATCCGGTGTATATTTGCAATATGATCCCTAATTCCGCTTCCATTTCTGAACTCAGCCTGGACAATTGGTATTTCTCATTCTCTGTATGATCAAAGTTGTCGTATTCTGCTGCTGCTTCTAGCATTATTTTGCTTTCATTGGAGTGTAATGCAGTGACCTTGTCGTTATTGCAATCCCTGGTTCCCCTTTCTTGGGGACTGTATATTGAGTATTTCCAGCCTAAGCATCATTCCTTCATTTTCCATTATTGTTGGAAGATTTTCATTAGACTTTAAGTGGATTCTAGCTCTGTAGCCTGAAACAGCTCTATTGGTATGACATCTGTTCCTGGTGATTTATTTCTCCCAAATGCCTTGAGTGTAACTTCTACTTCACATTCTGCAATTGTGGGTTCATCTTCAAGTGGTTCATCCTTGAATAAATTTATCTTCCTTCCATTTCTTTTATGTAGTTTTTCTCTGTATTGTTTTGATCTTCTTTTGTATTTCTTCTTACTCATGTAGTGTGTTTTTTCTTTTGTTAGTCATATAGCAGTCCTGCTCTTGGTTAAAATTTTCTTTTGATTTCTCAGATCTTGCAAAAGAGACCTCTTGTTACACCTTTTTATTGTCTTCTTTTTCTCTACATAGTAGTTCTCTCTGTCCTTGCGCACAAGTTGCTAAACAGTTGTGTTCAGGATTGTGATCTTATTTCTGTCACTTCTTGCTTTCAGGTTGCATTTTGGCACAATGATTGATTTAGTATTCTTCTTTAGCTTTACTCTACTTTTTAATATTAGCAGTTCATTATCAACTGCTCCTGGGCTTGTTTTTGTAGAGAGAATGGAGCTGATCATCTTCTGTTTCCAGTTATTTAGTCTGTTTGATTTCTATATTGATAATTGGGCAATGCCCATGTGTAAAGTACACAAAGACTGAAAAATGTCTTTGTAATGAATTTTGTGTTAGCCTCACAAAATTCAGTCAGTTGTCGTCCTATTTCTTTTCTTGATCTTAGGCCAAATTCTCCAACAATCTTTGGTTCTGCTGTGTTTTCTACTTTTACATTTCAACTGCTTAAGATTGTTAACATTTCCTGTTTGCGTATATGATCAGTTTCCCCCTGGACTCCAGCATAGAATCTTTCAGTTTCTCCTTCTTCTCCCTCTGTAGGTGGGACATTATCTTGATGTTTTGTTTTAATAAAATCTTAGAATATGGGCTAGTTAATGGCGGTAACAGGCATCACACAGGTAAAATGCTTATAATCTGGATTTAATCTGGCCAATCCAGTCATATTGCAGTCCTACAATATGAGTCTTGGATCATGCCCCACCAGCACCAAACTCTTGTACTCTCCATTATGAATGGAAGAAAAGCCATTGAATAAGGAAAATTATAGCTTCCCTTTAAGGATGAATGAAAAGGAAAAGGAATCTGTGAAAAGTCACCTGTTGACTAATGGTAACCCCATGAATTTCACTGGGGTTTTTTTTTAGATAACGAATATTCACAGATGGATTTTTCCAGTTCCTTCCTCTGACATATAGCCTACAGCACCTGGTATCCATTGGTGGTCTCCCATCCAAGTACTAATCAGAACTGATCTTGCTTAGTTTTCAAGATCACATGGGATCTGGTGCCCTTAGGGTATTTAGACCATCTACCACCCTTTTCAGACTCACTGGTTTATATTGTGACATGAGCTTTTATGGATATCAATCCACTTCCTCACTCATTGCATCTGCTTGTTATCCACAAATGCTTATATAAATCAGTTAATTCCTCTTTTTTTTTCCCCTCCATTTTACTTCTGCTACAACACAGACTACATCTTTGAGAATGTAAGGTGTCATTTTCAAAAGGAATTTTGATTAGAATATTCTAGAAATTTTCTTTTACATCCTTGTTGATACTGGACAGCTGTGACTGTCCTATTCTGTGCTCTTTAAATATTCTCTGGGCTACAATGAAAAGTATTTTCCCTAGGGTGTATAAACTGCAGGATATATGTCTGTAAAAGTATGCAGAAGTCAACTTCCTAAAGGAAATATACCTTATCTTTACTGCTTACTTACTTGAAATGTCTTTTTTTTTGTAGGAACTTTACTCTGAAGTACAGTTTCTGTATCTGCCACAGATGCTCAGCTGTATTGTACAATCCCTTCTTGAAAACATGGAAACTCTAAGTTTACCAGAACTCACTCATGCCTTAAGAACATCCTTCAAAGTGCTTAGCAAAGTCCAGATGCCTCCTGCCTATTTAGGTACTGAAACAGGAAGCTCAGACACTGTAGGTATTAAAACATATATGTGTATTTCAGTGTGCTTTGTAAATTGATTTATCACATCTTTTAATGAGCTGATTTAGTGACACTACTTGTGCTATAGTAAAATGCTTCACTATATTGTTTTCTTTAATAAATATTAAAATTAACAATATCGAGTATTAAAAAGCCTTGTTTCTAGTAATGTATGAAAACTGAAAAGAATAGTAGTAAAGCTCCACATGTACTGAGGTGGTCTGAAACTTGTAGTGGCTCTCTGGTGTAGTAGCTACTTGGTTTAAAATATAAACCCTTTATTTAGTTTCATGTATTATGATACACAGTTGTGCTTCTGCTATGATAGTATTCATATCCCATTATCTGTGCTGGAATATACAATGGTTTGGGCCTAACATACATTCCTAAACATAGGTAAATTGCATGTAACTTCAGAAAACACATTTTACTTGCCAGTTGTCTTTGAATTATCAGCTTACTAGATGGAGGGAATGCTGTGGATGTAGCATATCTTGATTTCAATAAGGCATTTGACAAGGTTCCCCACGATATTCTTGAAAACAAGTTAGTAAAATGTGAGCTTTACAATGCAACTATTTGGTGGATTTGTAACTGGCTGACTGGTTGAACCAAAAGGGTGCAGAGCAATAGCTCTTCTTCATCCTAAATGGCAGTGACCAGTGTGGTGGCACAGGGTTCGATCCTGGGCCAAATGCTATTCAACATATTCATCAATGACTTCAATGAAGAAATAGAGGGCATGCTGATTTGCAGATAATACCAAATTAGGAGAAGTAGCTAATACCCAGGAAGAGAGGATCAAAATTCAAAATGACCTTAATAGATTAGAAAGCTGTGCCAAAACTAACAAAATGAATTTGAACAGAGAGAAATGTAAGGTACTACACTTAGGGTGCATGAATTTGTACAGTTATCATATATTGCAGTAAGAGATAAAATGGTGGACAGTAATAGATATTTATGAAAAAAAAAGTGATATAAAATAAACAGTACCTTTCTGTATCGTACATACATTATAAGTAATAAATGAAGCAGTTATATTATGACAGCCATAAAACCAATGAGAAAAGAATAAACAATATATGTTTTTAATGTGTTTTAATCTATGTTGTACCTTGCCTCAGGCCATGGGCAGAGGCGGGTGAGAAATTATTATTATTATTATTATTATTATTATTATTTAGATATTAAGTGGCATGGCTTATCAAGTCATAAAAGATGACAAATGTAAACGCACTGGAAACTTCTAAAATTAATTTCAAAAAGTAACTCTATGCAAAAGTTCAAAAAGTATTCAAAAAACCTTGAGAGAAAGTTAGATGATAAGTCTTTTGATAAAAACTGGAGAACTTAAAATAATCCACAAAGACTGAAGAAAGTCAAGGAATTTAAGGCCTTAAGCAGATGGGTCCAATATAGTGGACCATGGTCGTTCTGGCACCATTCGCACCAGGGCTGCAGTAACTCCACCCAGGTCACTGCCGTGGTTTTCAGTCTGGTCAGCAAAAGGAGCAGGTTTTTCCTGCTCCCTTTGCAGCCAGGTTTGAGACACCTTAGGCCTTTTTAAGAGGTAAATTTTGAAAGTAGGCTTCTTTATTACAATTTAGTCTTCCGTGCTCTTTGGGGGTGGGCATTTAGATGATGCATCCCCCCCCCCAAGTGCACAGAAGCCTAAATTAAAGAAGCCTACTTTCAAAATTTACCTCTTAAAAAGGCCTAAGGCAGCCCAAACCAAGCTCCAAAGGGAGCAGGAAAAACATGCTCCTTTTGCCGGCTGGACTGAAAATTGCAGCAGCGATCTGGGTTGGGCACCTGTGGTTACAGCAGCCCTGGTGTTAATGGTGCCAGAACGGCAAGGGCCACTTTATTGGGCCCATCTGCTTAAGACGTTAAATTCCTTGATTTTTTCCCCCAATTTTTGTGGATTAGTTTCAGCCCATCTGTTTTGGGCCTAAATTATAATAAAGAAGCCTACTTTCAAAATTTATCTCTTTAAAAGGGAGTTGAAGAAACTCAGCTGTATAACTATGTCAGCAAATTGAGGGATCATAAGCTTTAAGAGCAGCAATGAAGAAAGAAATTCAGAAAATAATTTTTACTGTATTTCTAATTATTTGAGTATACAGAGAGCTGAAAGAATGTTGCAGTAGAGAGAGCAAAAGAAGAACGAATTAGAAATATTCAGAATAAAATTTCCCATTTTTCAATTCTGAGAGAAGGCAACACATAGCTGAAGGTATAAGAATTAAACAGTAAGAAACAAAACATTAACCCCCAGCTATTAACTTCCTTGCAACAAATACGCAAAAAAGCTTGCTTGTTTCTAGTAACGCTCCCTAACTTCCTTGTGATCTGATTGATTAATTATTGTTTGGGTCAACAGCTTTGTTTTCAGTTAAAACAGACACTGATTGAATAATTAGTGGACTGAAAATCTTACTAACCTCTTTGTTCTCCCCTTTTTAATTGCTGTTTATTCCTCAAACATCCTGATCATAAATTCTAGAAGTCTGAGTTCCTCCCTTGTGCCATATGATGACACAGACCTCTTCTGTCACCATAAATCTATCTCTTTTATTTAAAACAGAAAACATGAGAAGCCCTTAACATTAAAACTGGAATTAAAAATGAAATAATGCTATTCCCTGTTGTAACGGCAGTTCAGTGAAATAAATTATTGGGAAAATGGTCACTCACAGGAAAGCAAATATAAGAGAAGATAACAAAATATACTGAAAAGAAACAACTGGTTGAGAACAAAAATTCTATAAGAAAAAATACCATAAAGACTGAAAGAAAATATCTAATCTTGCTACTAATTTCAAGAAAGAATAATCTAGATAATTATTATCAAAAACAGAAGAGTAAATATTAACTTTAAAAAAACCACAAATAAGAGACAATTTAAAATTAAGCTACCCATTAGTTTGCCATGGAAGAAAACTTTCTATGGCAAACTTGTAAATTTTAACTTGAGTTGTGTAAGAGAAACCATAAAATAGTAAAAAAAAAAAAACAGGAAGAAGCAACATCAAATATATTTTAACCTAAAGTATTTTCAGATCACATCTTGGTTTTGCCTTGTTTGCTCCTTGAATAAGCATTATCATAATTAATTCTATATGACTGCAAAAGGACATTTGAGAGTTAAGCTCCCATTTTCAAAATTTATTTTAGATTTGAAGGAGTCTTCAAATACTATGTTATCTACTGTAAAAATCTATAGCTTCACATCCTTCATGGTGCCCAGCTGAAAGGACTAGTCATGTTTTATTGCACTTTTTACACTTCCTCATATTATGGCCCTGGAGTCATTTCAAGCTCCTTTCTGCGTGCCATCCTCAAGGACAGGTTGTCAGCTTCCCCAAGTCTCTCCTTTTTCCAGCAAAACCAAGGAAACTATCATGTTGTATGTTAGTTCACAGCATCCCAAAACCATTAATATGACTTCCAAAACAGCAGCACAGTACAACCATGAGTGCATCTTGTGTAAAGGCATTGTTCCATTTCCTATATTTTTATTTAACTTAATCTTATTTAATTTATTCTTGAATTTTTATTTATTCTTATTTGTCGTATCTACTTATATGAGTATTGAATTATCATTGCATTACTTCAGAGCCCTGTAAAAGAAGAAAATCAGGAACTTACTGCAGAGTCCAAAGTTCTTCAGAATGAACCTGATGCTCCTTTTCCTCCACTCAAGTCTGAAGACAGTGGTATAGCTCTTAGTGCTTCATCTCCAGAACTGTCACAGTATTTGAAAGTGCCTAGAATAGTCCCTGAGAAAGATGATGTCTGGAAAAAGGGTGGCAGCATGCAGAAAACCTTGCAGTGTATCGAAGAATTGGTTGCAAAGTTTGCCAGTAAATATATATTTGCAATTCATTTACAAGATTCCAGTAACAGGAATATTTCAATAGCACATATAGGACAGAGGGAGAACAAAGGAGACCATTACCCATCCTCTGGAAATAATGACAAGAAAAGACGCTCGTGGGACTCCAAGCAAATCACTGTGCCTCAGTTTAAACAGATGCTATCAGACTTATTCACTGTCAGAGGATCACCGTTTAAGCAGAAAGGTCTGGATCTCCCATCTCCTTCAAATGACCATGGTAGGGAAAGAGGGAAAGAGGAGGAAGAATGGGACATTGACCAAGTTATGCTCGACTTGGGAGACATGAGAGAGGACTGCAGAGAGGCCTTTGCAGCTGTATGCTACCTCTTACTGGATTGTACTACATTCCCTGTCTATCTTTCTGAAGAAGAAACTGAACAACTATATTTGTCTCTTTTTCAAGTGCCTGGTAAGTGGAACACTTGTCCTACTTACTAGAACTGTCATCACCTTTCTAGGTGACTAAAAAGTGTTACTCTTTATATATACATATCAAAATTAGTCCAATATGCAGCAACCTCCCTTTGTAGAAGAATGCAAAGTCAACATGTTTTGGGGAAGCAGGAAGCATCCATGAGAATTCTACACAAGGGCAGCATGATAGGCAGTAAATGTGTAAGTGTTGTGGATGACAGGACATGCTGGACAGATTGATGATAGAAGATCCATCTAAAATGTCATCTGTTATCTAAAATTAGTCTGAATGCTCGAGGTGAGCTGTTTCTGACAGGGCTAGTCTCCCTATGCTTCTGAACAATGAAAATCCAGTGAATATTTAACTGGGAATAAATTTATCTGAACATATAATGGGTCTTATTTCTATGTAAAATAAACGGTGGTGGTGGTGGTTTTTTTTCCTCTGCAGGGAAGCCGCAGCCACTAAACCGTGTGGCCTCCCTGCGGAGGAAAAAGAACCTGCAAAAAGCAGGTTCTTTTAAAGCCACAATGGTGGCATAACAAGTGTGTCACTGGCGCACTCATTACATAAGCACTGTGAGGTGCTTACATAACTTTGGCGTACACAGGGCGCGGCCATTGCTACGACACCATGCCATACTAGGGTTACGGACCGTGCAGTTTCTGCGCGGTCCCTTAACCCTAGTATGGCACCAGCACAGCGCTTTAGCGTCATCTGTACCATGCCAATTAAAGGACTGGTTGGTCAGTTATATTTTCAGAACTGGATGAAATAAAGATATGAGCAGGTATAAAAGTATCTCTAATCTGCATTCCCATATGTAATTAGTCACTGTCTCTTTGAGATGAAAGATAAAGAGTTGGGAAGGTATTGGCGTGGTTGGACGAACCACATATATGGAAGAACAAAAACCTAAAGGGGTTTAAAACAAACATACAAAGCCAGAAAGGACTGAGCAAGCATAGTGTCTTTGGCAACCAGTTGGATGTTTGTCAGTTGGAAAAGGCAAACTCATTGTGGGAAGCAAATATGTAGTTAGCCAAAATCTTAAAAAGGAACACATCTGATACCTGAGGATGGGAGCAGTATTTTATCACACCCATTCTTATTAAAATAGTAAATGTTTAATACAGGAACATCACTTTCAATTAACCAGTTAATTATCATAGTATAAGTATAGCTGTTATTTGTTTACTTTCCTCAGGAGGCTGTGAATCCAGTTTTCCCATGTGGCTCAAATCCTTGATGACAATATGTTGTTGTGTAAATGACTGCTACATTCAAAATGTGGCCATCTCTGTACTACTAGAAGTAATCAACCATTCCCAATCATTAGCACTAGTTATTGAAGACCGAATAAAACGGTATAAAATTCCTGGGCAAAATCCCTTCTTTGGAAGACTGCAAATGGTCACAGTTCCTCCTATTGCTCCTGGAGTTCTGAAGCTAATTTCAGAGAAAACTGACTTCTATCAGGTAGCGTGCTTGATATATTTTTTATTTTGTTTTTAATCCCAGTAACATGTATGCAAAGTTTATTTCAAAAGGATTACTCCAGTTCCATGTTCTCCAGATCCAGACACCAGCATTCCTAAATCCAACAAAATGATAGATATGCCACTGGGGGAGAAGGAGCAGTGATGTTATAGGTACAGGAGGAAAAACAGTTCGGGTACAGTAATATACAAAGGTTACACTGAGAAACAGAACAAAACCAAATTCCATTCAGGAGGTCCTTCTGTCAAGTGTCCTAACACTTTAAGGGAATAAAGTGAAATCCTACAAACTGATCTTTTGGTCTGAAATATTGGTCAAGATAGCTATTTGTTACACATGTCTGATGACAGAAATAGCTGAGAAGGCTACTGAAATATGCTGCTGTAGTCCACTTGACTTGGTAAGGAGCCCTGGTGGTGCAGTGGTTAAATGCTGGTACTGCAGCCACAATGTTGTGAGTTTGATTCTGGGGGGCTCCAAGGTGAACTCATTCCTCCATCTTTCCATAGGTCAGTAGAATGAGAACCCAGCTTGTTGGGGGCAATTTGCTTACATGTTGTAAACCACTTAGAGGCTGCTTAATTCGTTATGAAGCAGTATAGAAATGAAAATGCTATTGCTAATGCTATTTAGGGCGGGATATAAATACCATAAATAAATAAATAAATCTTTGACAAATTAATTCTAAAACCCTTTTCCCAAACTTAAAGACTTTTTATGTATCCTTAGTAATATATTGACATTGCATCATAACCTAATATAGAATTAAGCACTTCAAAACAATCATGGTATCAACATTAATGTGTACATGTTCGCGTACGCGTACATATATATATATATATATAGTCGTCCCTCCGCATTCACGGCTTTGGCATTCACAGATTTGATTATTCACAAATGTCATGCCATGTGTGCACACACTCCTTCCTGAGCTTTTCCGCTTGGGGCAGGAGAAGCCCAGGAGGGAGGGAGCAGCTGGGAAGGGTGCACATGTGCTGCTCTCCCCCTCCTCAGTGCCTCCGAAGCCTCAGGCAAGCTCTCTGAGACATCAGAGAAGGGGCAAGAGAAGTGCGCACGATTCCCCCCCCCCCCGCTTCCCTTCCAGTGCCTCAGAGCGCTCAGACACGCTTCTCTCCCTCCTCCTCTGATGTCTCAGAGAGCTTGCTTGAATTCTTTGAGGCATTGGAGGAGGGGCAAGAACAGCGCACGCAAGTCCTCCAGCTTCCTTCTAATGCCTCAGACAGCTGAAGAAAGCTGTCTGAGACACTGGAAGAGAAGCAGGGGAATTGTGCATGCGCTTCTCTCCCTCCTCCTCCAATGGGCAGCAGAGAGAGAGAAGAGGGCAAGCCTGCGTGCTTCTCTCCAACTCTTCCCTGCCACCCTGTAACTAAGAGAAGGGGTTATTTGTGATTTTTCCACATTTGCGGGGGGTCCTTCACCCTTAACCCTTGCGAATGTAGAGGGATGACTGTATTTCAGTGTATCTGATGCTGGCTTTGGACATATATTTCCATTTACACAAGTGGGGTCACCTAGTTTTCATTGATTTTTTTCTGCTCATTGTTGCTCTCTGTGCCACATCTAATTCTGTCTGGGGTTCTCCAACTTTGGGGTGGGGGCAGGAGGATGGAGGGCTGGTAAGATAGGAAAAGTGGCAAAAATTAGATACCATGGCTTATGCAATTGGAAGCACTCCATACAACCAGCATTGGAAAAAAAGAATTATATATAAATGAATGGATATATCTTAACTGTCCATTGACATTCGTCTCTCATATTATCCTGCTTAAAGGATGTTTTACTGTTACTATAAAATTGCTTTTTGTCAAATCTGTTGCATCACGAATTTAGATTAAAATATAGAGTTCTGTGTTCACCTTATGTCTTTCATGTTGGGGTATGCATGGCGATGTTTAATAATATGCTGGTGGTAGGCAGCCTGGAGCCTTCTAGATATTTTTGACTACAGATCCCTTTAGTGTTGTCTCATATGGTTAGTACTCTTGGGTTATTACAGCTTTAGTCAAAAACATCTAGAGGTTACCAGGTAGCTTTCCACTGCAGTAAAGAAAAACAAGAATACACAACCTCTTTTTTGTTTAAACTGGCTGAAATAGTTCATTTAATTTTCAATTTTACTACAGAGAGTTGCCCAGGTGCTTTGGGATCAGCTAAACAACGAGAAAAGAGAGCATCACAATACTTGCGTAGAGCTGTTCTACCGTTTACATTGTCTAGCTCCATCAGCTAATATTTGTGAAGACATCATCTGCCATGCTTTACTGGATCATGATAAAGTGAGGCTTCTTGTACTGGGATAATACTTTATTAGAAGCTGCATAATCTAATTCAAATGCAGAGTCTCATGTTGGGCTGTGGGAATGGGGAGGGGCTATATCACAATCCTATGCATATTTATTGGAAAAAGCTATACTTAATGGAAAGAGCTTATCCTCCAGTAAATGCATTGAAAATTATAAGCTTGACTTATATACATGCTCCCAGGAGAGTGTCTTGTGGTCTCTGCTGTTTTAATTTTGCAGCCTTCTGCGTCTCTTCCACTGTGGGACAGCTTCCAGCTTAGCAAACTGTTTTTATCTTTCATAATTACCACTCATATTATACTTAAGAAATCTTTGTAACAGAATATATCAAGGTAGCATATATTTTAGTTCTTATTGTATTTGTATTTTCTTTTTTGCAAAGGGGACAAGGCTGGAGGCACTCTTCCGATTCTCTATCATGTGGCATTTAACCAGAGAAATCCAAGGGAGCAGAGTGACATCCCACAATCGGTCTTTTGATAGGTATGATTGAAATTAATTTTCCTGTTTTGGTTGTAAAAAGGTAACAGTGGAGAACAAATGTGTCAATCAGCTGACAGAACAACATCAGTCAGTAGAATAATTGTTCCCACCAAATCTGTTCCAGAGGGTTGAGGGACCCTCTAGAGCAGATTTTGGAGGTGCACAGGAGCAACAAGGGAAAGGAAAGAAAGACAAAGCTCTGGTTGCACATGCAGATATCTACTCTCACAACATTAGATGTTGCCTAAACCTCTGACACATGCTTTAGAGGGTAAAACTTCTCTTTTCTGCATCTGATGAAAGGGGATATCTAGACTACACATGGACATTTACATAATGACAGAAATTTTCATTATTAATGAAAAAGCAATTCAAAACTGAGTGTCCCTTTTTAAACTATTGCCCAGTCTTCTCCTCAGAATTTAGTGTCATCAGGATCTGAGCCCATCAGAGTTCCTGCCATGCTTCATAGTCATTTATGCTGTACCTGTTTTGCTTTGTATTATTGGATGATGAAATGTGTCACACCTGTGGTATTGCTGACTGGAAGGAATGTTTAACTTCCTGGAGTTAGGTAATGACCAGATAGATGTGAGGGGGAGGTTATATGCATTAAAAGTTGTCAAGGTCAGTCCTGTGAAAAAGCCTGGTATAGAGAGAATTTAGTGTCATCAGGATCTGAGCCCATCAGAGTTCCTGCCATGCTTCATAGTCATTTATGCTGTACCTGTTTTGCTTTGTATTATTGGATGATGAAATGTGTCACACCTGTGGTATTGCTGACTGGAAGGAATGTTTAACTTCCTGGAGTTAGGTAATGACCAGATAGATGTGAGGGGGAGGTTATATGCATTAAAAGTTGTCAAGGTCAGTCCTGTGAAAAAGCCTGGTATAGAGAGA